>NC_135233.1:992784709-993093519 GCF_051348905.1 Ranitomeya variabilis | reverse complement strand
GTTACTGTGCAGAGTGATACTATGTCGCCTTTTTTTCTTCATGTGGTGTAATGTAGAAGTTGTGAAAGTAATGTGTTCTGCAACCGGAGCTCGAGATAACTGTGTTATTTCCTGCAGAAACGAGTCCTGGCTGGAAGAAATGATGGCGGTCTGTGCTGGATGAAAGATGAAGGACTTCACCTAGAGACGTCACTGGTGAGTCAGTGTTACCTATACACTGACACTATACACTGTATACTATATACAGAGCTCCTGTGTATAATACCACCAGTGATCCCTGTATTACCTCTACACAGACACTGCATACTAAGTACAGATCTCCTGTGAATACTGGCACTTATGGTGATAGTATTGTGTTGTTGTTTTTTTATTACTGATCAGTATTGTAGTATTCAGTCACTATGTGGTGGTAATGTGTGGTCTGGAAATGGTGTTGCGGTATTTGTCCCTTGTATGTGCTATTTGGTCACCAAGTGGTGGTAATATGTGGTCTTGACATGGTGCGGTGTTATTTGTTCCTTGTATGTGATATTATTTGATCACTGTGGTTGTAATTTGTTGTCTGGTCATGGTGCGGTGGTATTTGTTCCTTGTATGTGATATTGGTCATTTTAAAAATTGAAAAATAAATCAAAATATACCTAAATTGTATTGCATATTTTAACAAATATTTAATAGGTTACAGTAGAGTAGGGCCCGGCCATTTTTCTGGAATAATCTGGTTCAGGTATCACATGACCCCCGTCACATGACCCCCGTCACATGACCGGTGGGGCCCACAGTGTCTGAACAGCCCGGGGCCCTGGCTACCCTTAATCCACCCCTGATGATGAGGATAAAGTCCACACTCACCTCAACACACAGACACTTACCTCAACACACACACTCACCACAACACACATACTCACCTCAACACATAAATATGTACTTTCCATCACATTGCTGGGTCATCACACAAACTGCTTCATGCTGCAATTCTGGACACACTGAAGCAGGTACACACACAGGCATATGGCACACTACACAACTTCTGTGCTGGATCTTGAAAAGTGCTCTCTCTTGATAACTGCAGGTCCTATGTTACTCACTCCACAAATCTCAGTACAGCATTGGGGAAGGGTCAGGAAAGAAGAAAAAAATGCAGTTAATAATCATCTGCACAAATCATGGGCATGATGAGGACTCGGTCCACACAGAACACGCTGCAGACCACACAAATTAAGAAATAGCTTACCTTTATACACACATGAAAGCTCCACATATGCACACAAACACATCCACACCCACATATGTATGCACTCTCACCTCAACACACATACACAGACACACACACACACGCACATACCTTTCTAGATACACATGCACACTTGTCTGAACATACACATACAAACGCACACATCTATACACTCACCTCAACACATACACTCATATACATACACAACCACAGATGTCTGGACGCTCATTTACATTAATACACTTTTCTTATGGCTCACTTACACAACCGTAGATTCTCTCCTCTGAGAGAATCAGCTTGATCATGCTAATGACACTCCGATCAGAGTTTGAGACGAGTGTCATCTTACTGTGATTCGATTCTCTCGCGTGAGACAATCGCAGCACAAGTGCGGAGAAGATGAAGAACTTAATTCCTCCATCTTCTCCATTGTCTGTGTCCACTTAAATCAGACTGTACTTGAATGGTGTCCTAGTGCAGTCTGATGTTTCACACGCACCCATAGACATAGTCTGGGTGTACGGGCTCTGATTTATGGAGCCATTTGCAGCATGCTGCCACTTTCTTCTCATGCCGAATCAGCATAAGATAAAAAAAAAACCCCAGTTCTGCACTGCCCCATAGAACAACACTGGGCCGAGTGCCATCTGATAAAACATCTCGGCCGTGTTATACGCTCAATTGAGCGAGCTCTTAAGTAAGAAACAGGGCAGTCGTCTACACTATTCCATACAAAGGTGTTCAGAATATTTATTTTTTCCACAAGGAAGACTATCAGCAGCATAACCCTCTGTATCACACAGTGGGAAATATTGCAATCTTCCATGAGGGGTCTGAATCTGGAGATCCTCCAGACGTGCACCTCCAACGATGGCTTACGTCATGTGAACAGTGCCCTGATAGCTGTTGTCTAAACAATCAATAGGCAGACAGGCGTTCCTCCTGAAACTCATGTACCCATGCACACTTGGTTGGAAGTTCAGCCACAATGGCCATTGGTTTGACAGGAAAAATAGTGCTACAGGTAGTGTTATTATTTTTCCATCAAATCTTCAGAGTGAAATCAGCCAAATGTTTATAAGGACTAGTCAATGGAAAATAAGAAAATAACTGATAGATAATAAATCATTTCCTGTCTTCCAATATCTTGTTCTGCAAGACTACAAGATATCATGTATTACACAGAGACTCATTTTTTTTGATAGAGCACCCTGTAATAACGCAAGTGTCCTGGAGAGGTCACTATTTTCTACAAGAAAAACTGCTGAGGGTTTTCACTGCCAGACTCGCGACTATCAAACCTCATACTGACACATAGGGCTCACACGAGCCTAAACACGGCGGAGTGCTATCTGATGTTGTATCGGACAGCACTCGGCACAGTGCTATACTATGGGGCAGCTCACATCTGCCATTACTTTCTCATGCAGGTTTGGTCACAGCAAGCTGAGAGTGGCTGCAAGACTCGGCTCACATCCACACATTCAAGTCTATGGCTGCGTGTGCAACATTAGGCTGCACTCGGATGTCATCTGAGTGCAGTGCGATTCTCGTGAATGCTGACACAGGAGGAGACGGAGACATTACTTTCTCCGTCTCCTCCGCACCTGTGCTGTTATTTTCTCATGTGAGATGGAGCACAGAGAACTGACACTCGGCTCACACATGCAGCAGAGATTTATCCTAGAGTATTTGCAAATCGGCCACTAGAGAATCGACGGCTGTGTGACCCCGCCATATATATATATATATACACATGCACGCTCACCTCAAGGCTGGAGTTACACTTAACGTATGAAAAATCGGTCCAAGTCTCCCTGCCGAGAGTCACACAAGTGTTCTCCGTATGGTCTTCCGTGTGTAATGTGTTTGCAATGCGATAATGCGATGATTTTCACGCACCTATGTATCCGTATGGAATCTGTGTGACATCCGTATGGCTTTACATTTCTCACTACTTGTCCCCGTTGAATTTAATGGCTCAATGGACTGAAATGATGAAAATGTGCGCGTATTTCTCACAAGCTAGACGGATGGTCCGTGTGGTGTCCGAGTTTTTCTTGCACCCATAGGCTTGCATTGGCGAGTCTCGGACGAGTACGCCTGAGAAAAAATACGGTGATGTGAGCTGCTCCATAGATTAACACTGGGTCAAGTGCTATGTGATGTTTTCTCGCATAGCATTCGTCCGTATTCTACGGTAGTGTGACTACAGCCCAACACACATACTCACTGATTGAACAAACACACTAATATTATTTCATTCATATACCGTATATACTCGTGTATAAGCCGAGATTTTCAGCACATTTTTTTTGTGCTGAAAATGCCCCCCTCGGCTTATACACGAGTCATTGTCCCAGAAAGTCGGCAGGGGAGGGGGAGGGAAGTGGCGGAGCAGCGGCATGAGCCGGCGGCTGTGACATCATACTCACCCTCCTCGGTCCATTGCTGCAAGTCCCTGCAATCTCTGTTATACCGGCGTGGCACTAGCAGCTCTCCTGTACTGAGTGGTCACGTGGTACCGCTCATTAAGGTGATGAATATGGACGCGTCTCCACTCGCATAGGCATGGAGCGCATATTCATTGCCTTAATGAGGGGAACAACATGACCGCTCAGCACAGGAGAGCTGCTAGTGCTGCGGCGGTACAACGGAGATTGCAGGGACGTGCAGCAACAGACCGAGGAGGGTGAGTATGACGGGGGAGACAGGCATACAATGAGGGGACCGGGAGAGATACGCATATGATGGGGGAGCCACACATATGACAGGGGAGCCACGCGTATGACGGGGGAGCCATGCATGAAACGGGGAGGGACGGGGTGCCACGCATAAGATGGGAGAGGATGGGGAGCCACGCATATGATGGGGGAGCCACGCATACAATGAGGGGACCGGGGTAGCCACGCATATGATATGAGAGGAAGGGGGAGCCATGCATACAATGAGGGGACCGGGAGAGCCACGCATATGATATGAGAGGAAGGGGGAGCCATGCATACAATGAGGGGACCGGGAAAGACACCCATATGATGGGGGAGCCACACATATGACGGGGGAGGACAGGGGAACCACGCACATGACGGGGGAGAACGGGGGAGCCACGCATAAGACGGGAGAGGACAGGGGAGGCACACATAGGACGGAGGAGGATGGGGGAGCCACGCATATGACAAGGGAGGATGGGGAGCCACGCATATGATAGGAGAGGAAGGGGGAGCCATGCATACAATGAGGGGACCGGGGGAGCCACACATACAATGAGGGGATCGGGAGAGACACACATATAGGGGGGAGCCACACATATGACGGGGGAGGACAGGGGAGCCACGCATGAGACAGGAGAGGACAGGGGAGCCACATATATGATGGGGGAGGACGGGGGAGCCACGCATATGATGGGGAAGCCACGCATATGATAGAAGAGGAATGAGGAGCCACGCATACAATGAGGGGACCGGGGGGAGCCACACAGAGCAGGACAGGGATGACGGGACAATGCGTACCCGGATTATATTCAAGTCAATTAGCTTACCCAGTTTTTCGTGGCAAAATTAGGTGACTCGGCTTATACTCGGGTCAGCTTATACTCGAGTATATATATATATATATATATATATATATATACACACACACACGCACACGCATATTAACACACAAAAGCAAATAGAAAAGTACTTACATACACTATCACCCAAACACACACATACTTATGTATTCTCTCCTTATGATAAATAGACACTCAACTCAACACACACATTACATCAACAATCATACACACATTATCACTTACCTCAACACACACATACTTGTGTACATCTCTTCAGTTTTGTAGTGCTAAGGACACAAACACACACCCCTTTAGCGTTGGGATACACAAACCATCACACACCTTTAGTGCTGAGGACAAACACACACCGACACACACATTCCTTTATTGCTGGGGTCATCACACAAACCAACACACAAATCCCATTAGTGTTAGGGTCACACACACCCCTTTAGTGCTGGGGACATACACAAATAACTTCAATGCTGCGTGTTTTGGGGACACACACACATACATATACAGGCACATGCACACCCACCTTCTGTGCTGGACCTTGAAAAGTTTTCTCCCTTGATAACTGCAGGTCTTATGATACTCACTCCACAAATCTCAGTACAGCATTGGGGAAGGGTCAGGGAAGAAGAAAACAATGCAGTTAATAATCATCTGCAAAAATCATGGGCATGATGAGGACATCGTCCACACATGATGCACTCCATACCACACAAATCAAGGGATAGCTTACCTTTATACACACATGGAATCTCACTCATACGCACACATACACACCCACATAAGTATGCACACATACAGATACATGCACACTCACATACGCACACCTCAACACACATATATTTATACATACAAATGCACACTCACCTGAACAAACACATGCAAACGCACACACATACATAGTAGCATACACATATGCACACTCACCTCACACACCCTAAGGCTACGTCCTTCTGATCAGTAACTTGCAGCGCTTTGGATGCAGCACATGTCCGCTGCATCCAAAGCGCTGCCAGCTTTTGAATGCAGTACAAATACATTGTACATGTGATATTTATCTTGACATGACATGCTGCAGTCTGGAAAGACGCACATCATGTCGGTCTCTGCACGTAAACTGCGGGCGTCTCTTGACACAGAGAACATGGGATTTTTTAAAATCCCATCCAATATGCTGGAACATCTGGACGCTGCGGGTTGGATGCTGCGGATGTACACAGCGTCCAGCCCGCAGCGCTACTGACTGTGGGAACATACCCGAACACATGCATACATATACGCGTTTTCCTCAACACAAGCACAAACACACTCACATGCACACTCACCTTAACACACACATATGTATACTCACCTCAAGACACATACACACTCACATAATACAAACAAAGTACCACTGAAAAGGCACCCCACAGGCCAATGGTATACCACCTGCGAGGCAGTGAGGGGAATTATATGCGAGAGACGCATGTATCCCCCACGATGCGCATAGAAGCATATTGAGCTGCTGGAGTGCATTGCAGTCACAGACAAGTGTGGACTTGGTCAAGCTATTTGGTCAAGGCAGGTTTAAGAAAACCTGGCATGGGCTTTTATTTTTGGAGTGAACTACAGGATGGTAGTGGGGCGGTTCACTTCCCTCAGCCAGGTCTTACAAGTGGCCCATGGCAGCAGATTCCATTTGAAACCCTACAGCAAAGGGATGCGTGTGTCAGTGTTGGTTTGCGAGCTGCAGAGCAGGTGGCTCTGTAACACCTGGCTTGTGTGTGAAGTCAAAACAGAGCCAAGGGAAGCGCACGCCTGGCGCCCCTCAGCGTGACACAGTTGTGCAGTCACCCACTGCAACCGGTCTAGGATAAGGACTGTTTTCACACCCCGGCTGCGATCCAGAGGATAGTGTTTGCTTCTTCATTTGTGAGTTTTGGACAATAAACACATTTGCGTTGAACTTTACTGGGTCACTGCCTCATTACCGCACAGTGTGAACACTGCCCCACTACACACCAAATAAACAAAAGTAACTGACTGTAGTGGAAAACACAATATAAATAAAATATAACTTTTAATGAAAACAAAATAAAATAATTATGTATCCACCCTTAATCCTGATAATAATCAGATATTATAATGGAAACTAAAAACGTATAAAAGGACACTGGTATATAAGAAAGGGGATGGATATCAGATACTCAGAAGAATTATTATCAGTAGGGATAATATCTCCTGCATCAAATCCTTATTAAATAGGAATTGCACATCCCATATCTCATCAATGAGAAATGCACCCAAATAGTATTGCACTAAGCCCAATAATGTCTCATAGATCTATCATAGTGTACTAACGTGCTAGATTTATTGCACATTACCCTCATAGCAAGCCACACAACAAACTCATTGTGTATATATTGGTCTAACTGAAAGCACTGTGGCTCACCATGTACCGTCTCCTAGTGCCAACAGTCAAAACCAGTGTCGTTAGAATGGACTGCTTAAATTATGGGCTCTAAATTATAAAATACAGGAGGAGAGATGCTACACACTGCATGAACAGATGACAACTATCATACATAACGCATCTATTCCCCTGAGTAAACACTGCCCCTAATATTTATTCTGGGGACTGGTGTTTAAACAGCCTGACAAAATTGATGGGCTTCTAAATTAGAGCTAAAAGTGGGGAGCTGCTATACATCGCATGTAAAGATCACCTCTATCAAACGCCATGCATCACTTCCCCTAAACACTGACTGTCCCTACGTGATTGTTCTGGGACTAGAGTTTTCACATTTAGACATTAGTGCTGGACCCTCGTAGTGTCGCCCTAGCACTTATATAGCATCGGCTCAACGCGTTTCGCACCTAACTCAGATACTGGGCACATCAGGAGGCTACCATTAGAGACTTTTTGATATTATTATGTATATCGGAGCATATTACTCCCGGCTGTGATATGAGCCACACACGGTGGCACGGATGCCCGACATATATAGACAACACCCCAACTCCGTGCTCTGATGTGCACGTACACTGGCCAATCCACAGCTCCCTCACATACAGCCACGTATCTGATGGTGACATTCAATGAGTCAGGAAGAGGACCGTCATCACCAGGGCACCAGAACGCAGATAGACTCGCACAGGAAGTCTAAGGTAACGATTATAAAGAGGAGATCCACAGTGCATAATCAGTATACATCCATACACTGCATGAAGTTTCAGATAGACCTAAAATAAACCACGGCACCCGCCGAAAAAGCAGAGACATGTAAAGCAACAGAATTAATATACTACCGCACTAATGCTCAAAAGAACTCCCCGGGAAGATACATCCCTTATAATCCTAATTTTGCCACACATACTGTATATTTTATTTTATGTACCATCCCCAAGTGTAACTTCCACCAGTCTCGATAACTAATCAGGCAGTTTACCATCATGTCCCCACTAACAGCAGATAACACATCCATATGAACTCCAATATGAGGAAGGAATCATGACAAACAGAGGGAAAGGGGTATACATAAGACTGAAATATGTGACAAGGGAAAATGGGGAAAGGGGACACAAAACACAAGGGATACTATAATGTAATAACTTAATATCCCAATCTCCCCAGCAATCAAATAATTAGCCCTTAAATCCCTTAAATAGCATCATCTTCTCCAACTTACCCATTACCAAAATTAACCAACGGTGAGATAGCTTCTCACTGAAAATGTATTTCTCCCCAGCTAGTCCATTAGATCATACACTCGAGACAACATAACCAACCAATAGACACACAGAAGCCTAAATAAACGGGGTGAAGGAAATACATTCATTCAGACCCAGTGGAGTGATGGTTTTTAATCGAATAATCCACAGGGTCTCCTTTCTCATGATCCTATTGTCATAATCCCCCCTCTGGGAGATGTCCTAATTATACATATACACATTTGCCTCAACACAAATATACACACTCACATGCACACTCACCTTAGCACACACATATGCATATGCAGCGCCCCAGAGTCCTGGTCGTTGCAGTACTGAGGCTCCGCCGCTAAGGGGGGCTATGGTACATCTGATGGCACTGAAGGAGTTCTTCTGACCAGGTATCACAGTCACCAATACACTTCACAGTCTGGCCTCCAGGGGGAGCTAAGGGTGCTATGTATTAGGCCACTCCTCACAATCTGGTAAAACTGGGGGTTAGAGAGGAAGTTAGACAGAAGCTGACTGGGAATCGAACAGGCAACATCCTGTGGCAGAGGGTGTTGCGGGGAGAGTCTCAGGGGGGTCACTGTCAGGGGTGGGATCCTGACAGAGGCCTAGCGAACAGAGAGAACGATACGGGACCGCGCCTGCACTTGATCGCGGCGGTACCCCAAGAAAGGATAAGAAGCGAGGTTTATTGTGCTGAGTGAGAAACGAGATCAACGCAACAAGGAGAAATACCAGTAGGAGTCGTGCTGTAAGATGAGGCAACATCCTACTGAGGCGCGCAGCCGGTGCCGGAACGCCGAGGAAGTATTGAGCTCCAGGCCTTACTTCAAACCTACGGCAGGACAGTCAGTTATAGGCGGGCTGTCTCACTCAATTCACCTAAGAAGACATAGGGGGCAACAACTGGAGAGGGGCGACGCTAGAGTCCCGGAAGAGCTCCGAGCCTACCCGTCATACGGGTGCGTCCTATCCATAGCATCTGGGGGGACGAAGCAGATCATAATCGAGTTGTGAGGGAACTTCAGAAACAGACACAACAGTTGTGGGGACTATCCCGTAAGCACAGCAGGGGAGGACCACAACACACAAGCGCTAGAAGGTAGGCACAGATTTCCACCTGCAAAGGGAACTCTGGAGGTGCCATCGGACCGGCCGGACTTGGGCAGCCCGGTTAACCGTATTCCGGACTGAGGATCCTGAAGCCTTCAGTAAAGAGGTAAAGAGACTGCAACCTGGTGTCCTCGTTATTTACTGCGATCCGCATCAATACAGCATCCCCACCCACACCTTTCATTGGGAGCCCCTCAGCAGGGTCACGGACCGGGTCTAGCCACCGTGACAACCCCAGAGCAGAGACTCAGAGGCCCGGTACCGGGTACCCCTCGGCCCTGCGGCAGTGGGGGCGCTACAACTTGGCGTCACGAACAGGATCTACTTAAGCCTGAAGAATCAGGTCATGTGTGCCTTAAGACTGTGATTTATTGTACTTGGACTGTGACTTATTGCAAAGACTGTGCACTGCCATTTGCCGCCAAAACCCGCCACCATTGCAGCGCCACAGGGAGCGCAGAGGAAGAAGAAGGACGTGCCATGGGAGGAGATTACCAAAGCGGCGCCAAAAGCAGTGACCGCCCCCTGCGACTTCTGCTGCGAGATGACGACCTGCCCAGAAGCAGAGGAGAACCACCCCCTGATTTGCAACGGCGGGAACGAGGTGAAGAGGGAGCTCGACCTTGGAGAAATGGCGGAGCCAGGTGTATGCGGTGCCACCGAATGCCGGACAGCGACGATGAGCAGCAAGTGCCCGAGCAACGGCGAGGTATTCCCGGCTTGCCCTCACCCACCAGAGGCGGACCCACGTCCACCGCAGCTGAAGGATCTGAACTCCTTGGAGCCGCCGGCGGAGGAGCCGAGCCTACCTATCCCGACCACGGAGCCAGCAGGTGCGGAGCCATGGAGAGCGGAGCCACATCGAGAGGCCACCTTGGAGGAGCCGCGGTCCGGGCTGCAGCCGATTCCAGTGTCCTTGTCAGCGGAACGGATCGACATCGGTGGAATCACATCAGGCGCAGGTATGGAAGGCGCCCCTACTCCCCCGGCCGATTCTGCTCCCCCGACCGATCCTGCTCCCTTGACCGATCCCGCTCCCGCGACCGCTCTTCCCCCCAACAATAACTGTCTCCTCTCAGCGGGGCTGGTGGTTCTCACCCCCGACACGATGGGGAAGCTGGTACCTCCACTACCGACCACGATGGGGGAACCCATAGATGTGAGCCCAGAAGGGGTGATCCTCCAGTGGGACACCCCCTGGACCGGGCCAGAAGGAGCTCAGGAGGAAGGCCTCACCCTTGCTGTGCTCACCTGGGAACAATACAAACAATGCCTGATCCTACATTGGAAAAACCGAAAAGACACAGAACAAACTAACGCGCCAAAAGTACAACGCCCGAAGCCTGCGTGCGGCAGGAAAGACGTGGTAAAGCGGGGAACTGTGCTGGCCTTTCACCCAAAGCGGGGTTGGGGCTCCATACAGGAACCGGGACTACCGACTGACGTCTTCGTTACCAGTTACAACGTGAAGACTCCCTGCCGCAACCAATATGGTGACCCACTATTGCAAAGGGGGGATCAGGTGACCTACACCCGCCACCGGAGTGCGCAAGGATGGTGCGCTCGGAAAGTCCAACGATGTGGGCCTGAGGGAGTGTCACCTGTTGCCCCGATCATGACCGGTCCGGGCTTGACAGATCTTGTTACTATCGCCACTGTACGCCTTGTTGCGGCTACCGAGCTTGCAGCCAGGGTTAGCCTTCGAATCCAGACACCGGGTGACCTGACTGCACCCGAGAGACCAACCATTGACACTGCATCAGCCGCCGATCAGGGGCCGAGCTTGAACGGTCGAGGTGTCCACTGTCGGCTGATGTCTTGCAACTTACTATGAAGCTCTAGATGCCTTATAGAATGTAAATAGTTAACTGTTTGTCTTCTTGCTGCTACAACCCGATTAGGGTAACTCTTAAAGGGATCCCTTTGTTTACCCGGGATCCCTTCCTCTGCTTTTGCTTTTGTTTCCTGTTTTATCATTGTTGAAAGAACTGCTGGATCATGAACACTGCATGATTACAAACTCATTGTAAATAGTTTGCACCTTCTTAAAGGTGCCCTCTACTGGTTTTACAAAGAAAGGGACTCTTTGCGAAGGAGCTGTTCCTGGAAACAGCATCGGAGTCCTTACTGCATACGGACTTGCAGCTTGAGAAGTTGCACTACCTCATAGAGACTTGGTCCCTTCTTAAAGGGGACGTTCATCGATAGCACTTAGAGAATGATGATACTTTAACAGAAGAAGTAATAATGCTGACATGTAACGGTTATATGTAGTTAGCTAGTTAATTGTAAGGAATGTTTAATAATGTGTTAGAGAATGAGGACAGGAAGTGAACCCGTACGGGGTTAGTCGGTGAGTCCTCCTAGGAGCCATACAGAGATGGCTCGGTGATCCTGAACTGAGAGGTGGATGATATGTTCTATACTGTGTATAGTAGCAGAAAGGCAGTAGGCCCGGGCGGAAAGGGGCGGTCCTGCAACAGAACGAGAGGCAGTAGGCCTGGGGCAGATAGACAGGCGGTCCTGCAGATGTAAAGATGGAAAATGAAGAAAAGTTGATTAGCCTTATAGTGTTTTATAAGAAGGTCTTTAGTGGATTCAGCGTGTACGTCCTTAAAGGCAACGTTAAATTATTGTTCAAAAATTTGCACTTAGTAGAATACCCGGTTGGGTTAGAAAAGTTATTTATAGTATGTTATTTAAAGTATTTAACCATGTTTGTAACGTTCAAGTGTCCTCACCTCCCATAAAGGGAAGCTCTGTTCAAACTTGCTTATTGTTATTGCATTTCAAAATTGTATGTCTTTTTGCTGACATGTATTGTTGCTTTCTTCCCAGTCCAGGAGTACTGGATTTAACCGGGGGGGAGTGCAGCGCCCCAGAGTCCTGGTCGTTGCAGTACTGAGGCTCCGCCGCTAAGGGGGGCTATGGTACGTCTGATGGCACTGAAGGAGTTCTTCTGACCAGGTATCACAGTCACCAATACACTTCACAGTCTGGCCTCCAGGGGGAGCTAAGGGTGCTATGTATTAGGCCACTCCTCACAATCTGGTAAAACTGGGGGTTAGAGAGGAAGTTAGACAGAAGCTGACTGGGAATCGAACAGGCAACATCCTGTGGCAGAGGGTGTTGCGGGGAGAGACTCAGGGGGGTTACTGTCAGGGATGGGATCCTGACAGAGGCCTAGCGAACAGAGAGAACGTTACGGGACCGCGCCTGCACTTGATCGCGGCGGTACCCCAAGAAAGGATAAGAAGCGAGGTTTATTGTGCTGAGTGAGAAACGAGATCAACGCAACAAGGAGAAATACCAGTAGGAGTCATGCTGTAAGACGAGGCAACATCCTACTGAGGCGCGCAGCCGGTGGGCGGAACGCCGAGGAAGTACTAGGCTCCAAGCAATACTTCAAACCTACGGCAGGACAGTCAGTTATAGGCGGGCTGTCTCACTCAATTCACCTAAGAAGACATAGGGGGCAACAACTGGAGAGGGGCGACGCTAGAGTCCCGGAAGAGCTCCGAGCCTACCCGTCATACGGGTGCGTCCTATCCATAGCATCTGGGGGGACGAAGCAGAACATCATAATCGAGTTGTGAGGGAACTTCAGAAACAGACACAACAGTTGTGGGGACTATCCCGTAAGCACAGAAGGGGAGGCCCACAACACACAAGCGCTAGAAGGTAGGCACAGATTTCCACCTGCAAAGGGAACTCTGGAGGTGCCATCGGACCGGCCGGACTTGGGCAGCCCGGTTAATCGTATTCCGGACTGAGGATCCTGAAGCCTTCAGTAAAGAGGTAAAGAGACTGCAACCTGGTGTCCTTGTTATTTACTGCGATCCGCATCAATACAGCATCACCACCCACACCTTTCATTGGGCGCCCCTCAGCAGGGTCACGGACCGGGTCTAGCCACCGTGACAACCCTAGAGCAGAGACTCAGAGGCCCGGTACCGGGTACCCCTCGGCCCTGCGGCAGTGGGGGCGCTACACATACTCATCTGAAGACACATACACACTCACATAATACAAACAAATGCACAGTCAGGTGAACACACATATAGATACTTGGGTACACCCCTTCAGTGCTGTAGTGTTGGGGACACAAACACACCCCTTCAGTGCTGGGGATGCAGCGCCCCAGAGACCTGGTCGTTGCAGTAACGTCGCTCTGCCACTAAGGGGAGTGATGGTACGTCTGATTGCACTAAAGAAGTTCACCTGACCAGGTATCACAGTCACACATTACACTTCACATTCCGGCCACCAGGGGGAGCAAAGGGTTCTATGTATTAGGCCACTCCTCACACTTGGGTAAAACTGGGGGCTGGATAGGAAGTTAGGGAGAAGCTGACTGGGTTTTGCCCAGGCAACACCTAGTGAGAGAAGAGGTTGCTTGGGAAGATTCAGGGGGGCCCCTGTCAGGGGTGGGATCCTGACAGTGGCCTAGCGAAAAGGACAGATCGTTACGGAATCGCGCCTGCACTACATTGCGGCGGTATCTTAAGAAAGGACAAGAAGCGAGGTTTATTGTGGAGAAGTGAGAAACGAGATCACAGCACAAAGGCGATAGAACCAGTAGGAGTCGTGCCCCGAGATCGGCAACATCCTACTGAGGCACGTAGCCGGTGGCCGGAACGCCGAGGAAGTATTGGGCTCTAAGCATTACTTCAAACCAACGGCAGGACAGTTAATTATAGGTTGGCTGTCTCACCTAAATCACCTAATGAAGACAACGGAGGCAAATTGTGGGAGAGGGGCGTCTCTAGGGTCCCTATAAAATAGCTCCAGGCCTACCCCGTCATACGGGTGCGTCCTATCCATATCATCTGGGGGACGGAGAGAAAGAACAGAAACATAGACGACAGTTGTGAGGACTATCCCGTGGTGCTCAGCAGGGAAGTACTACAACACCCAGGCGCTAGTAGGTAGGCATTGATTTCCATCTGCAAAGGGAACTCTGGATGTGCCTTCGGACCGGCCAGTCTCAGCCAGCCCTGTTAGCAGTGCTCTGGACTGCGGATCCCGAAGCCTTCAGTAAAGAGGTAAAGAGACTGCAACCCTGTGTCCTCCTTATTTCATCGCACCACGCACCACCTTTAATTGGACGCCGCTTAGCAGGGTCACGGACCGGGTCAGGCCACCGTGACAACCCCAAGACCGAGACAGAGAAGCCCGGTACCGAGTACCCCGCGGCCCTGCGTCTGGGGGCGCTCCAGGGACAAACACACACCAAAATAGTGCCTGGGAAAGGTACTTATTCTGCGCTTTCTGGAGTCACGACGAACCACGAGGCTGAAGTTGGTTTCTTATTCGTTCAGTTTCTTATTCGGAGCTGAAATTGGTTTCTTATTGGTCAGTTTCTTATTCGGCAATTTTTTCTTTTCTGTTTTTTATAGGTGTAACAACAAAAAGTAAGCATCACAATAATAACATACAATATTACAATGAAGCGAGGTGCCCAGGTGTGAAAAGACTTAAAAACAGCTACAAAAATTATAAAGCTGGCACAAAAATGGGAATCAAAGTGGGCACGGAAGGGTGTTAAAGGGTTAAATGACTTTGGGCCACTGATATCACAATGCAGACATATAGAACAGGGCGCCCCACATCAAAACCAGGTCTCTTTACCCTGGCCCAAATGGGTTCTGGGCATCAGACCTGGCATCAAAGTGGGGAGACAGTCGATTTTGGCCATTTGAATAAGTAACTGTTGTTTTTAAGGAGTTAAATGACTTTGGGTCACTTATCTCACACTAAGAATACACAGATAGCGATGCCCTGCATTAAACCCAGGTCGCTGTAGCCTGGCCCAAATGGGTTCTGGGGATCAGAATTGGCATCAAAGTGGGAAAACAGCCCATTTTCACAGATTTGAATAAGTAACTGATGTTTTTAAGGAGTTAAAAAACCAGGTCCCTCTAGCCTGGCCCATTTGGCCAAGAACCCACTTAGGCCAGGCTGGAGGGACCTGGGTTTGATGCGGGTATCAGGATAATGCCAAAAATGTCATATTGTGAATTTAGTTTCAGAAGGTTACATGGCTTTCTACACACACACTGCAGCTTCGACCACCCTTTCTCCCCCCCCTGCATTAGCTCATACCACAAACAAAGCCCTATGGCAGAGACACTGTGCAAATTGATACTAATGTGTGAACAGGGTGTGGCTTTTAAACTGCAGTGACCAATCCTGTAAAGCAACTCATTCCCCCCTCCCCTTGACCAAGGAATGCCTTTGTCTGGGGGCTTCCAAAAGCGTAAATAACTGGGAAAAGAGTGCATATCATTACTTAGCCCACTCAGTGATGTCACAACAGAGGGCATATCTTCACCCCTGCTGAGTTGGGAGTTAGTTTTTTAGTCTTGATCCAGGAAGCGAGCTAACAACAGCTCGGCAAAGCTGTGCTCATGCATCTGGATATATGGAAACCTTTTCTTCTCCATAGCACCCGGCCAGCCACAAGCTGAAATGATCTAAACGACCTGTAGAGTGTTCTCTTTCCAATGTTAATCCAATATCTTTTATACTTTGTAAACACTGCCTAACTTTTTATGGAGTAAAATATATAATTTACTAGATGTCTCTTCCTGTTCTATGAACGAACTGTCGCTTCCTCTGAAGTGAATAACGCTACTGATTTGGGTTGGCTCCGGACCTGTTAACCTGTGGTGGAAGCGGAGCTTGTGGCAGCATACTTTGTTCTGTGGGATTGGGAATCTTTGTAGCGACGACGGCATTGATAATTATTGTTCCCGGCTGTGTGGGAGTAGTTACATTGCCCTCGCTGCAGTGTTCCCAATAGCCAGTACATAGCAGGCAGCATTTCTGGCGACTAATTACTGTAGGTGCAGTACCTAATCTGACCTGAGGGTAAAGGGGGTGCCAGAGAGCTGCAAGTTCCAAAACAGAACTGGGAAGTGGGATATAGATAAATCCCCTTCAGAAGGAACCAGGGGCAATCAAACAACCCCGGTTCGTGACAAATTGGAGTCAGTAGTGGGGACGATACAGATATCCTCCCCGGGATCCCTGACATATTGTTGGGATCCGTGACATATTGTTGGCAGCACGGTGTGAACCATGTCATGTTGGTGGCAGAGCGGTGGGATAATAGAGCATTAGTGATCTGGTTTGAGCAATCATTCCTCTCACTAAAAACTTGCACAGTTCTGGAGAGGACTCTGCGCCAATAAGTTTGGAGAGCAAGCTCATTGTTTACGATACCTTTTGTACTTGTGATTACCCCCTCCGTTTCTCTTAATTTTTCTGTCCTTTTATTTGGCAATGTTGGCCGCAAAAGGAGAAGGCAGGTACACCCAGTAGAAGAAGGACACTCTTATTGCCCTTTGCAGGTTGATGCAGATTGACGCCACGGGCAAAAACAAAAGCCAACTGGTCACGGCTCTGGTGCAACGGGAAATTGCTCAGAGCCCAGAGGATGCAGAAGCCGGCCTGAGCGAAAATAGGGCTGCAGCAGAGGTCCAAACACTGAATACCGGCCTTACTAGCAACCAGGAGAATTGGACCCCCACCTGCTGGCGGCCTTAGAACAACTCCCTGCTGACGACTGTGATGGACGTATGCAGCTAATCCAGCAGTACCGGCAGGAGGCCCAAGCTGACCGAGAGGCCCAGCGGGAGGCAGAGAGAGCCCAGCGGGAGGCAGAGAGAGCCGAGCAGCAAACAGACCGGTAGCACCAGCTGGAGTTAGCCCGACTCCAGGTGCAGAGATCGTTCCAGTCCAGCGGCAAGCCCAACAGCGCTCAGACCCCTAAACCCCGGCCAGAGCACTTTCCTGTGATGAAAAAGGACGGGGACTTGGACACTTTTCTGCGGGCCTTTGAAAAAGCTTGCAGACAGTACAGGCTGCCTGGGAACGAATGGGCCAGATACCTGACCCCAGGGCTAAGAGGCAAAGCTCTGGAGGCGTTTGCTGCTCTCCCTCAAGAACAAGATGGTGACTATGAGGCCATCAAGTAGGCCCTGATAACCAGGTACCAGCTTACACCTGAGGTTTACCGTAGAAAGTTCCGGAACCGCCAACGTGGCCCACACGACAGTTACAGCGATATGGCGCATGGACTCGGGACCCACTTTCACCAGTGGATCCACGGACCATCAGTGACCACCTTTCCACAGCTGCGAGACCTGATGATCAAACACCAGTTCTTACATCTTTACACACCTGAGGTGCGACAGTTCATGATGGACAGAGAGCTTAAAGACATGACTAAAGCAGCGCAGATTGCCGATGCCTATGAGGCCAACCATAAATCGGAAGTGCGGAAGCCAGTCACCGCCAGCTGGAGAGGGGGTAAGCCTGCAACCATCGCCAGTACCCCCACCAGCCAACACACCAGGGGCCCTGTTCTCGCTGCCAACAGCATCAGACCTACCACCGACCCTCGCCAGTGTTTTTCCTGCAAGCGGACTGGTCACATCAGCGCCCTGTGTCCAGAGAAGTAGTGGAACCCCTCAGCCAAGGCCCCAGGGCCTAATGCAGCAGTTCTTTTGGTGGGTGGGGCAGTTGGGAGTGTGTGTGACAATGTGCAGCATGTCACCGTGGGGGGCCATGTCGCTACAGGTCTCAAGGACACCGTGGCTGAACGAACCCTCATCTGACCTGAACAGGCGGCCGCTGAAGAGATCATTCCGGGGAAAACACTGACTGTCACTGGGATTGGGGGCATCAGCTGTCTCTTGCCAATGGCCTGGGTTTACATAGATTGGGGTGCCGGGAGCGTGGTGAAAGAAGTGGGGCTGTCCGATAACTTGCCCACTGATGTTTTATTGGGGACTGATTTGGGGAGAATGGTTGCATATTATGTCAATGACTCTCCTCCCCGATCGAATGCTGATGATAGCAATGGGAAATTGCATGTGTTACTTACCAGACAATGCTTTACCGGTTAATAATGTACTTGATAATGATTTTACTGAAAATGCCGCGAGTTATACCGATAATGCTAATGATGAACATGTGCATGTGTCACCTGATAACCATTTGTTTCCTAGGAATGATGTGTTCACAGGAGCAGGAGTGCTCAGCCACGTCACTCCGTGGGGTGGGATGGCTGAGGAACCCCTAACAGGAGCAAGCGACGGTGCTCAGGGAAATGGGGAGATGCATGGGAATCGTGAGGAAGGTGATGCCGTCAGGGCCGGTTTTAGGCAAAGTGGGGCCCTAGGCAAAAGTTTAACATGGGGCCTCAAATGCTAACAAATTGCACCATCACACAGAAATATTTTGGTTGTAGTTACATGCGCCGATTTCAGGCCACTAAACGAGTGTGATTAACAATATTGAAGTAATTCGCGGCTTGTTTCCCAGCCTCTTTACATCGGCTGAGGAATAATTATGGGCTCAGAATAATCACTAGATCAATCTGTCCACATTCAGCATGATCTTAGCAGCAGCATATCTACAGTTTTCACTGGGCGATGTGCTGATGAGAACAAGGATTTTTGTTCAGGCATAACCAATCCAATCACTTGATGAATATCTTGCATTTTACACTCCCCCTAGTTCTCCATATAGTATAATACACTCCCATAGTCCTCCATATAGTATAATATACTCCCTCTAGTCCTCCATATAGTATAAAGTACTCCCCCTAGTCCTCCATATAGTATAATACACTCCCCATAGTCCTCCATATAGTATAATAGACTCCCCATAGTCCTCCATAGTATAATAGACTCCCCATAGTCCTCCATATAGTATAATATATTCCCTCTAATCCTCCATATAGTATAGCGCACTCCCCATAGTCCTCCATAGAGTATAATACACTCCCCATAGACCTCCATAGAGTATAATACACTACCATAGTCCTCCAGAGTATAATGCAGTCACCATATAGAATATAATACTGACATATAGTATAATTAAACCCCCATATAATATAATGCAGCCCCCCCATAGAATATAATGCAGTCCCCAACAGAATATAATGCAGTCCTATAGCATTATGGCCACCATGTACTCACTCGCTCACTGATATATATTGTATTCATGGGTGTGGAGAGCAGTGAATATTCATTCCCTTTAGTAGCGGGCACATGTGATCGCCTAGCAGCAGGAAGCCTGCAGCTGCGGCTACTGTGACCGCTATTAAAGTGAAATGAATATTCACTGCTCTCCACTCCGTTAGTCCCTCCCATCTCTCGGCACCGGCTTCAGTGCATAGTGGTGGGAGCGACTATGGGTGTGGGGAGCAGTGACTATGAATTTCTCTTTAGCAGCGGGCACAGGCTTTAGCCACAGCAGCCGACTCCTGCCTCCTGTCACCCACTGCTCCTTCTTCACTGGCACCGGGCGAGCCCCTTTGACTCATGGGCCCTATAGCAGCTGCACGGTGTGCTGCTATTAGCGACACGCCACTGGCTGGGGGCAGGGGCGGACACTAATAGCTTGTTGCCCCTGTTCAAGAAATGTGTCTGGGCCCCCCTTCCTGCCTGATACACTGCTTATGATGATGGCAATCTGGCAATGGCACCCTGGAGCCTCGGGCTATGAGAAACAAGTCAGATTGCCCTCATTTTCACTGCCTTGCAAGCAGGGGCGTACATAGCAATCACAGGGCCCCCATAGCAAAAGTTCTATTTGGGCCCCACACCTCTAAAAAATAAATATATTTATATTTTTTCACTGAGATGGATATATATATAGTGTGTTTGTAATAAATATATATGTTATACATAGATACACATACATATACCTTATATGCAAACACACATACTGCAGTGTACATACATACAGATACACATACATATACCGTACATACATACACACCCTGTACATACATACACACCCATAAATATACCGTACATACATACACACAGATACACATACATATACTGTATATGCAAACACTCACATATACCATACATACACACAGATACACATATATATACTGTCACACATACATGTACTATACATACACACACGCATATACCGTACATACACACATACCGCACACACACATACCGTACACACATACCGTACATACATATACTGTACATACACAGATACACATACCGTCATACATACACGCATATACCGTACATACACATACATATACCGTACATGCATACAGGTACACATACTCGTACCGTACATACATATACAGTTATATAGACAAAGTATACACATACCGTACACACAGACATACACATATACTGTACATACATGCACATAAACATACATACCGTATATACATACAAATATATCGCACATACAGATACACACATATTATACATACAGACATAAACATATACTGTACATGCAAACATAGATACACATAGAAGCATACACATAGATACACACATACACAGATGCACACATACATACTGTACATACATATACAAGCATATACATACACACATACTAATCTTGTATATCGAGGGATCAGAGGAGCCTTGGAGGAGGTCAGTTCAGCTGGAGAGGTCTGCAGAACTCACTGTGGGGGATGGGGCACAGAGCAGACATGACTGATATCAGCCCCCTGGTGCTGCTGTGCTGTCCCGTGCAGTGAGCTCCTCCCCATCTCTTCACAGTGAGGACGGAGATGCTGCAGCCTGATGGGGACAGAACAGTGGAGGGAGCAGAAGACACACTGTAAGTCCTGCTCTTCCTCCACTGCTGTTCCTACGTGCTGTGCTGCGGGGCCCCTGACTGTAGGGGTGAGTACTCACCAGTCACCAGGGACACGCCATGCAGGAGAACAGAGACAGCAGCCAATGAGCGCTCTCCTCAGTCTGGTGAGGAAAGCGTTCATTGGCCAGCATCTCTCCCTGCATGACACGCCCCCCCTTTTGAAGTCCTGCACTTCGCGCATCGCTCTCTCCCCAGCTGAGGGTGTTGGCAGGATTACAGGAAGGAGTGACAGGGGCCTGATGCTACATGATACCAGGCCTGCCTGCAGGGGCCACCCTCCACCTCTCGGCCCCAGAGCAGTGGCATTGGCGGTATGTCCGCCCCTGGCTGGGGGCCCCTAGGGCAGAGGGGGCCCTAGGCAGCTGCCTAGTCTGCCTGCCCCTAACGCCAGCCCTGGATGCCGTGCAACTGATCAGTGCCACAGAGGAAGGTATCTGCCCCATAAGTAGCACTGCTCCTGGGATGTCGGGGGTGGATGGGGAGGTAGTACCCATAGCAGCGCCAGCTGATGGGTCTGTCGAAATCCGGGGGGAGAGCCTACGTAGCTGCTGTCACCTGCAGTGAGAATGCCCGGAATGCAGATAACGTTCTGCCTTCTGGACCGTCCTCAATCACAGGTGTGACTAAACCAGAGATGGACCAAGAGCAGGTCCCAGAGGGTTCCTGTGGGGAAGGGACCCTGACGTTGCTTCTGGCTGCCCCTAGTCAGGAGTTCCAGGCCACTCTGCGCTCAGATGCGAGCCTGGAGAATTTGAGACACCTTGCCGAGACACCCACTGTTATGAACTGGTGGCCTAGGAGCAGCATGAGACGTACTCTGGAGAAGGTGGTACCTGTACTGACCGCAGACCCTGAACTTAACACCGCAACTAGAAGTAGCCGTGGAATGTACCTGTCACTCCCTAGACATCTCGACACAGCCGGAGGACTAATTACCCCTAGAGATAGAAAGGGGAAAACTATCTTGCCTCAGAGAAAATCCCCCACAAAGGATAGACAGCCCCCCACAAATATTGACTGTGAGAAGAGAGGGAAATAACATACGCAGACTGAAATCAGGATTTAGCAAAGGAGGCCAAAACTAGCTAAATAGAAAGGATAGGACAGAGTACTATGCGGTCAGTATTAAAACACTAGAAAATATCCACCACAGAAAATACAAAATCTCCACATCTAACTAAAGGCATGGAGGGTATATCTGCATCTCCAGAGATACCAGCTTGGTTAAACAAATCCTTATACAGACCAAGCAGAACAAGACAAAACATGGAAGGTAACTAGAACGATCAGGCCCACAGCATGTGGACTGCAGAAAACAAAGCCAGCACTTATCTTTGTTGAAATGATCAGCAAGCAAGAGAGACCAGGCAGGGAAGTGAATCCTCCAGGAAACAATGGACAACTGGCACTAACCAAAGGGTCAAGCAAGACTAAATAGCCCAGTCAAAATTGCAATAAGTGGACCTAATGACTGCTGTGCTCCAAAGACAGCAGCACTACCACTTATAACCACCGGAGGGAGCCCAAGAGCAGAATTCACAACAGCCCACCTCCGTCACTGATAAGGAGAGGGTGTTCTGGGAACGAGGGAGGTTGTAGCGGGAGACAGAACCCGGAAAATCGCAAAAGGAGTGGTTGAGGGAAAGACAGCTGGTCGTACCGCACCAATTCCGGAGTGAGTTGTTGCGAATTGCCCATGAGATCCCGCTTGCTGGACACTTGGGGATCAGCAATACTATGGCCCGGCTGTGTCAACACTTGTATTTGTTAGTATCTGTTTTGTTTTGACCATCCGCCATCTTGTTGTGGTTTTCTGGCTGCTGGTCTTTTTCCCCTTGTGCTGGGTTATCTTGGTCAGGTGACTGTATCACCCTTTATTACCGAGCACCTGCCTCCCATTCCTTGTTGGACAACAGTGTTTATCTGCTAGAATTCTGGCTAGGTGCTTAGACAGCTTTCTGTGTTTGATATTTTGCAGTTCTGGGGTCTCTGGTTCTGCTATCTTTTGTTTCTGTTTTCAGTTTGTTTCTGCAGCCTTCTCTGTGTTTCCTATTAGGAGGTGACCTGTTTTTGTACCCAGTCCTTAGATCTTTTAGGGACCTCCATCTCCTTTTCTATAGGTCTTCGCTGAGTTTAGACTAGGATCGTCGGTGGGTCTTTTTGCAAGGAATGGGTCGCCCACTCCATCGTAGGGTTTCAGCCTAGTCTTAGTGCAGGGTCAGCTTTCCTCCATCTCTCCTAGTTCTGTGCTGCAGTTTTGTAACAGTATTGGCCCAAGATGGGGACAGATGTGACAAACTACTGCCCCTGCTGTATCACCTGCCAAAGAGTTGGGAAGGCGGGGCCTGCTCTTAAGGCTCCCCTGATCCCTTTGCCAGTGATAGAGGAGCCTTTCCAGAGGATCGCGGTGGACATTGTGGGCCTGCTGGCCGTCCCCAGCAGCTCTGGAAAGCAATACATGCTCACTGTGGTAGACTACGCTACCTGGTACCCAGAGGCAGTGGCTCTGTCCTCAACTAGGACAGATAAGGTGGCGGATGCACTGTTAGCTATCTTTTCACATGTAGGATTTCCCAGGGAGATGCTTACCGATCAAGGGACCCAATTCATCTCACCTAATGGAGGCTCTCGGTAAGAAAATGCAGGTGAAGCGTCTGGTATCGAGTGCATATCACCCACAGACCAATGGCTTGTGTGAGCGCTTCAATGGTACCATCAAACAGATGCTATGCATGCTGGCTGACCCAAGGACGTGACTGGGAGCGGTTCCTCCCACACCTGCTATTCGCTTACCGAGAGGTTCCGCAGGCCTCGACGGGGTTCTCCCCCTTCGAGCTCCTGTACGGCAGGCGAGTCTGTGAACCCCTTGGGTTGGTAAGGGAATCCTGGGAAGAGGAGCCAAACCCTTCTGAAGTGTCCATAGTGGAGTATGTCATGCGCTTCCGTGACAAGATGCAGACATTGACGCAGTTGGTGCATAACAACATGACGCAGGCTAAGGCTGATCAGAAGCACTGGTAAGACCAGAACGCGTGGGAGAGGACCTACCATGTGGGTCAAAAGGTGTGGGTGCTGGTCTCCGTACCAAAGGATAAGCTTCAGGCAGCCTGGCAAGGCCCGTACGTCATCCACCAACAGCTCAACCAGGTCACCTACTTGGTCACGCTTGACCACACTCAGGGTAGGCGAAAGGCCTTTCACGTCAACATGATGAAGGCTCATCAAGAACGTGAACCTTATGTCCTACCGGTCTGCAGCCTGCCCGAAGATGGGGAGGAAAACCCCCTCCTGGACATTCTGGCCCAAGCCAAGGCCGGTGGGTCCATTGAGGATGTGGAGGTAAGCGCCTTGCTAACCGAACCCCAGTGGTCGCAGTTGCGGACCAAGCTGGAACCCTTCCAGGCCGTGTTTTTTAACTGGCCTGGAAGGACTGAGTTAGCGATTCACGAGGTGGACACCGGGAATCATGCCCCACTACGGCAAACACCCTATTGGATCTCCGACGAGGTGCAGCAGGTTATGCACCAGGAAATCAATGAGATGTTACAGCTGGGGGTGATTCAATGGTCAAAGAGCGCGTGGGCCTCACCTGTAGTTCTCATATCAAAGAAGGATCGGACCACCCGGTTCTGCGTTGGACTACAGGGGACTCAATGCCATCACAGCCTCTGACACGCACCCAATGCCGCGCATCGAGGAGCTTATTCAAATCTGTGAAAATCGGCTGTTTGCCCACTTTGATGCCCGTTCTGATGCCCAGAACCCATTTGGGCAAGGCTGGAGGGACTTGGGTTTTATGCAGGGCATCACTATCTGTGTATTCTTTGAGTGAGATCAGTGGCCCAAAATCATTTAACCCCTTAAAAACATCTGTTACTTATTCAAATCTGTGAAAATGGGGTGTTTGCCCACTTTGATGCCAATTCTGATGCCCAGAACCCATTTGGGCCAGGCTGGAGGGACATGGTTTTGATGTGGGGCATTATTGTCTGTGTATTCTTTGTGTGAGATAAGTGGCCCAAAGTCATTTAACCACTTAAAAACATCAGTTACTTATTCAAATCTGTGAAAATCGGCTGCTTAACCACTTTGATGCCAGTTCTGATGCCCAGAACCCATTTGGGCCAGGCTATAGGGACCTGGGTTTGAGGCAGGGCATCACTATCTGTGTATTCTAAGTGTGAAATCAGTGGCCCAAAGTCATTTAACCCCTTAAAAACATGAGTTACTTATTCAAATCTGTTTAAATTGGCTGTTTGCCTACTATGATGCCAATTCTGATGCCCAGAACCCATTTGGGCCAGGCTGGAGGGTCCTGGGTTTGATGTGGGGCATTGCTACCTATGCATGCTTAGTGTGAGATCAATGGCCCAAAGTCATTTAACCCCTTAAAAACACCAGTTACTAATTCAAATGGCCAAAATCGACTGTCTCCCCATTTTGATGCCAGTTCTGTTGCCCAGAACCTGTTTGAGCCAGGTTAGAAAGACCTGGGTTTGATGCAGGGCATCACTATCTGAGTACTGATTTTGTGAGATCGGTGACCCAAAGTCATTTAACCCCCTTAAAAACATCAGTTATTTATTCAAATCTGTGAAAATTGGCTGTTTGACCACTTTGATGCCAATTCTGATGCGCAGAACCCATTTGGGCCAGGATTTCGGGACCTGGGTTTGATGCAGGGTATCACTATGCGTGTATTATTAGTGTGAGATTAGTGGCCCAAAGACATTTAACCCCTTAAAACATCAGTTACTTATTAAAATCTGTGAAAATTGGCTGTTTGCCCCCTTTGATGCCAATTCTGATGCCCAGAACCCATTTAGGCCAGGCTCCAGGGACCTGGGTTTGATGCAGGGTATCACTAGCTGTGTATTCTTAGTGTGAGATCAGTGGCCCAAAGTAATTTAATCCCTTAAAAACATGAGTTACTTATTCAAATGGCCAAAATCAACTGTCTGCCCACTTTGATGCCAGTTTTGATGCCCAGAACCCATTTGGGCAAGGCTGAAGAGACCTGGTTTTGATTTTGGGCTCCCTGTTCTATATGTCTGCAGTGTGATATCAGTGGCCCAAAGTCATTTAACTCTTTGATTAACGCCCTTCGGTGCCCACTTTGATGGCTATTTTTGTTCCACTTTTATCATTTTTGTAGCTGTTTTAAGTCTTTTCACATCAGAGCACCTCGCTGCATTGTATGTTATTATTGTGATGCTTATTTTTTGTTGTTAAACCTTTAAGAAACAGAAAAGAAAAAATTGCAGAATAAGAAACCAACTTCAGCATCGTCGATAAACCAGTAGTGGAATAAAAATGTAGGTTTATTTTCTATGCGTATCAGAGTCCATCGTCTCCTTCCTCCAACCATACACAACATGAAATAATCAACATACATGGTATAAATATAAAAATGACGTTGTACGATTTATTTTCAACCAGATAAGGACATTAAACATACACTGAATTGTGACAAATCTCAAATAGGTAAATAAATAGTGTAAAAATATGTTATTGTCAGGAGATGCGCTCCTTGAGATACGATTTTGTAATAAAAAAGAGACAAAGGAGTGAAATGCTACGTGTAGAGCTATGGATCAGTGCGACTGATAGTTCAGGCAAACTGATAGAAATGAATTGATAGTTGAAAATGAATTATTTACTGTGTTGTTAGTCATGGGCTGATGTATGTCCTTGTGACTTTTTAGTAAATATTTTTATTCATGTTTATTTTCATTTATTTATATTTTATTCTGTAAAAATGCATTAAAAACTGATATTTAAGTTAAAATGATAATAGACTGGAACTTCACTGCCTGAAGATCTAAAATACACACATCCACAGACATCCTTTTTATTACTGGGGTCATCACACAAACCAA
The DNA here is from genome assembly GCF_051348905.1 of Ranitomeya variabilis. Classification (NCBI taxonomy): domain Eukaryota; kingdom Metazoa; phylum Chordata; class Amphibia; order Anura; family Dendrobatidae; genus Ranitomeya; species Ranitomeya variabilis. The sequence goes on along the minus strand of NC_135233.1, from coordinate 993,066,368 downwards.
CAAACACACACCCCATTAGTGCTCTGGTCACACTCCCACCCCTTTATTGCTGGGGATATACACAAACCCCTACAATGCTGCAGTTCTGGGGACACACACATGTATACACAAACATACCTACACAGGCACATGCACGCACACCTCAAATCACATACACATACAAACACACACATACACGCTCATCTCAACCCACTGTACACACATACTTGTGTACACTCCTTTAGTGCTGGGGTCACACACACACACACACATCCCTTTATTGCTGGGTTATTACACAAACCCCTTGAATGCTGCATGTTTTGGGGACACACATGCTTGTACACACACATACTTACAGGCACATGCACGCACACCCACCTTCTGTGCTGGACCTTGTAAAGTTTTCTCTCTTGATAACTGCAGATCACTTCCCGGCCCTGCTGTGCTGTGCCTAATGCTGTACAGCGATTTATTCCTCTTCCCTCTCTGATGTGACCAGGTTTGGGCGTTTATTGGCGAGCTTCCTACCTGGACTCGTCCTCTTCAAGCTGTAAGACAAGATGGTTCCGCATTAGAACCTTGTATGTTCTATAGCAACTGTGATATCATGTGAGGTCCATGATGTCAAGCGTTGTGATGTCACGTGCCTGGTGACGTCATCATAACTGCCAATGCTGTTTTATATTTCAAGTTTACAACATCAGAAATAGTTATATGAATTAATAAAGAAAATCATCAATCACAGACTGCAAATTACTAACAGCCTCATGGGATAATTTGTGACACTCGGTCATTAACTTGTTATTTTAAAAACAAGGATAACATCGTGAATACATTAATTCCCTTCAAAATCCTATCCATTAGATGATATGCACTTGTCCCAATGATTGTTCCACTATTCAAAACGTTCTATATTCTTCTGAACTAATGCTGTTAAATGCCTGCAGCTATTTTTTCTTAACCTCATCCTGAAAATGCTTGACTTTTGGATATGTGACAACCAGTAGCGTAGCTACCGGGGGGGCAGAGGGGATGGGCGCCCAAGGCCCAGTGCTCAGAGGGGGCACACCCAGAGCTACGCTACTGTAAGGCTATGTGCACACGATGCGGATTTGCTGTGGATCCGCAGCGGATTTTTCCACGCAGAAACGCTGCAGATCCGCACTGTGATGTACAGTACAATGTTATTCAATGGGAAAAAAAAAGCTGTGCAGACGATGCGGAAAAATCAGTGCGGAATTGCTGCGGATTTCAAAGAAGTGCATGTCACTTCTTTTGTGCGGATCTGCAGCGTTTATGCACCCCTCCATGATAAAAATCTGCAGTGGCAAAAACTGCTGAAAATCCGCACAAAATCCACATCAATTCCGCATAAAAACCGCACAAAATCAGCGGCAAATCCGCGTCTGCAGATTCTGCCAGGAGATGCGGATTTTGTGCAGAAAATTCTGCACCTCTTTTCCTACGTGTGCACATAGCCTTACAGTTACATTCTGCGGCAGAGCAGGGAGAATCGATCTCCCTGCTCTGCCGCCCAGCCGCTACAAGCCCCTGAGCAGGCGGGGGGCCACATTGATGGGAGAAGGAGCGTTACACTTCTTCTCCCATCATCCCACTATCAGCGTCTGACGTCGCCAACACTGACAGCGGGTGCAACGATGTCACTGCCGGCGCCCGCGGTCCTGAGGTGAGCAGGAGCAGAGCAGGAACCAGGAAGAAGAGAGGTGAGTATTTATTTATTTTTATGGGTGCTGCCTTATTACAGGGTCTGCCTATAGGGGTGCGGCCTTATTACAGGGTCTGCCTATGGGGGTGCTGCCTTATCACAGGGTTTGCCTATAGGGGTGCTGCCTTATTACAGGGTCTGCCTATGGGAGTGCTGCCTTATACTACAGGGTCTGCCTATAGGGGTGCTGCCTTATTACAGGGTCTGCCTATTGGGGTGCTGCCTTATTACAGAGTCTGCCTATAGGAGTGCTGCCTTATTACAGGGTCTGCCTATAGGGGTACTGCCTTATTACAGGGTCTGCCTATGCGGGTGCTGCCTTATTACAGTCTCTGACTATGGGGGTGCTGCCTTATTACAGAGTCTGACTATGGGGGTGCTGCCTTTTTACAGGGTCTGCCTTTGGGGATGCTGCCTTATTACAGGGTTGACTATGGGGGTGCTGCCTTATTACAGGGTCTGCCTAAGGGGGTGCTGCCTTATTACAGTGTCTGCCTATGGGGGCTGCCTTATTACAGAGTCTGCCTATGGGGGTTGCCTTATGCTATAAAGTCTGCCTATGGGGGCTGCCTTATGCTATAGAGTCCGCCTATGGGGGCTGCCTTATGCTATAGAGTCTGCCCATGGGGAGTGCATTATACTGTATGGAGGCCTATGGGGAGTGCATTATACTATATTGTGGATTATTTGGTGCATTATGCTATATGGTGGCTATCTAGGGGGCCATCATACAGTGTGGAGATTACAGTGAGGAGGTCATCATACAGTGTTGGAGCCATCAAACAGTTTGGGGGCTACTAAGGAGTCAGTATAGTGTGTGGGTGGTACTATACACTGAGGGGGCATTATATTGTGTATAAGAGAGCATCATACTGTGTATAGGGGAGCTGTACAGGGGGAGACTCGGGACATTATTAAATGTAAAGTGGGCACTTATTGTTATAGGGGAACTCAGGTTACTGTGACTATCAAAGAGGCACACAGGGCATTATTACTTTCTAGGGGGCAAAATATGGGCACTGTTTTCTAGGGCACTTGCACCCGGCATTACTGTATTATAGAGGGTTGCTTTAGAAATTACAAGGCACAGAGAACCACACAGTAGGTGCAGTAATAGGGACACATACGGCAGCAGCGGCTCAGTATTGGGATATCAGCAGTATGAGGAATTTGTGCAGGTTGTGAATAGATGGTGATGGCTGGAATGTGAGAAGTGAAATGTGTTTTTGTTGTATTCTCTGCAGACGAGTCGTGCCTGGAAGCAGGGCTGCCACTAGACATTTCGTGGCCCCATACTGGCAAAATTTCTGGGGCCCCCTTGAGACTCCACCCCAGCCCCACCTCCACGCTCCACCCCTCAAACTGTCCACAGTCCCACCGCTCTCTCTTGGAAAAACTCCACTTCTCACCTATCACACATTGACAGTTCCCATCACCAAATCATTCATATAGCCGGCAGCTTTTGTTTTGGCCAAAAGATTTTTTAAGCCACCAAAATGACAAGGTAGACACTTTTGGCCAGGCCCTACTCTACTGTAACCTATTAAATATTTGTTAAAATATGCAATACAATTTAGGTATATTTTTATTTATTTTTCAATGTTTAAAATGACCTATAATACCACATACAAGGAACAAATACCACAGCACCATGACCAGACACCATATTATCACCACAGTGACCTATAATACTATCTACAAGGCACAAATACCGCCACACCATGACCAGATGACATTACCACCACAGTGATCGAATAATATCAAATACAAGGAACAAATACCACAACACCATGACCAGACCACATATTACCACCACATAGTGACTGAATACTACAATACTGATCAATAATAAAAAAAAACCACAATACTATCACCATAAGTGCCATTATACACAGGAGATCTGTACTTAGTATGCAGTGTCTGTGTAGATGTAATACAGCGATCGCTGGTGACATTATACACAGGAGCTCTGTATATAGTGTATAGGTAATCCAGTGATCACTGGTGACATTATACACAGGACCTCTGTATATAGTATACAGTGTATAGTGTAAGTGTATAGGTAACACTGACTCACCAGTGATGACTCTAGGTGAAGTCCTTCATCTTTCATCCCGCACAGACCGCCATCACTTCATCCAGCCAGGACTCGTCTCTGCAGGAAATAACACAGTTATCTCGAGTTCCACTTGCAGAACACATTACTTAATTTTCCCAACTTCTACATTACACCACATGAAGGCGACATAGTATCATTCTACACAGTAATAGGACCGCCCCCCCATTTAAAACCGTGTACTAAAAAAATAAAATAAATACATCACTGCAGTAATAATATCCCTTAATTAGCCCCTATGGTAATAATATTCGCCATCCTAGCCCCAGTGTGTCTCATTCCTGGCGTCAGCCATATGTTCTCCCATCCGGCCCTAATGAGTATCCATTCTGCCCCATATGATCTCCCCATCCTGCCCCATCTGTCTCCATCGTATCCATCCTGCCCCATGATCCTGCCCCATCTGTCTCCAATCCTGCCTCCAGTGTCTCCAATCATGCCCGTATCACCATTCTGCCCCGTCTCCAATCATGCCCCCATTTCTGCAATCATGCCCCCTGTGTCTCATTTCTGCCCCATCTGTTTCCAATCCTGCCCCATCTGTCTCCAGTAATGCCCCAGTGTCTCCAGTCATGCCGCCATGTCTGTCATCCTGCCCCCTGTGTCTCCAATCATGCCCCGTTTCTCCATTCTGCCCCGTGTCCAGCATTCTGCCCCAGTGTCCAGCATTCTGCCCCAGTGTCCAGCAATCTGCCCCAGTGTCCAGCAATCTGTCCCAGTGTCCAGCATTCAGCCCCAGTGTCCAGATTTCTGCCCCAGTGTCCAGCTTTCTGCCCCAGTGTCCAGCAATCTGCCCCAGTGTCCAGCATTCAGCCCCAGTGTCCAGATTTCTGCCCCTGTGTCCAGCTTTCTGCCCTGGGCCGCCCGGATCGCCGCTCTCATTAAAAAAAAAAAAAGTTCTGCTTACCTGCCGCGCTCCTGCTCTCTCCACGCAGCTGAAGCGTGCACTCGCCGGCGACTGACAATGACATCAGACGCCGGCGACATGCATGCTGCGGATGACGTCAGCTGCCAGCCTCGGATTGGCTGGCGGCTGTTAACTATTGACGTGCGGGCCCGCACGTCAATAGCGTTAAACAGCTGCAGCGCCGGCCGCCGCTAAGGGCCCGGTTCAGCGTAGGAGCCCCATACGCCAGTCACGGCTGTAATGCCCTGATGGCGGCCCTGCCTGGAAGAAGTTGTCGTGTCGGTCTGGGCGAAATGGAAAAGACTGGAAAAATGAATGACTCCATCAGAAAGAACGTCAGCATTTAGTCATTATCTGTAACTCTGCTGTGATCTCTTATGTGTTCTGCAGGATTGGTATCATTATCTACCACTGACCATATGACGGTAATATCCATGTTGGTCGTTATATAGAGACTAGATGGTGGCCCGTTTCTAACGCATTGGGTATTCTAGAATATGTATGTAGTTTATTTATGAAGTTTTCAGAATGCAATTTATACACAGGATTCGGCTGACCGCACAACTTCAGGTATAGAGAAAGTAAAGTTTACTAAAGTAAAGTCACACAGTACATAAACATAACATAATGATGTCAGGCTCCTGATCCCACACCTCCCAGAAGGTTACCGCCCACTGGACCCCAAGGCACCAACGGATCACTGAGGCACACATAGGCTGGACATCAGGACATAGGCAGGACATCAGGGTACACAAGGTCATCAGGATGCAGGAAAGACATCAGGGTACAGAGAGGACATCAGGAATACCGGATAGACATCTGGGACACTGATGTGGCATCCTAGGTCGTCAGCTGGGACACTGGCGTGGCAGCCCAGGGCATCAGTTACATCAGGACATTCGACACAGGAAGGACATCAGGACACAGGCAGGGCATCAGGACATCAGGAATACCGGATAGACATTTGGGACACTGGTGTGGCAGCCCAGTTCATCAGCTGGGACACTGGCGTGGCAGCCCAGGGCATAAGTTACATCAGGATGTAAGAGGGTGGTGCTGTTATGGACAGTAAGGAACATGCTGTCACTTTAAGAGACTGCACCCCCTTGTCTGGTGTGATGGAATGTTCTGCTTCTCCCCTGCAAGAGGCTGTGTGAATGAGCTGGACTGTGCAGAGGATGGGGTTGAGCCTGAACAGGGTGTGTGAGCTGAAGCTGCTGCAGAGAGAACTTTGTGCTGTTTTCTGCAAGAGAGGACCCACAGCCTGTAACAGAGTGGACTTGTGAGATTTGACAGACTTTTCCGGGTGCAGCGAGAGTGACTGTCCTGTGTGAGTTTGAGAAGCCACGAAGATACCGAGAAAGGGATTTACAGATTCCAGGAGCACCTCCAGGACCCAGAAGACGGAGCTGGCAGAAAGCCGTGCGCACCACCGTACTCTACTGTTGGGGGCCCCCCGGGACTGGATCTGAGTCCCCAACATCACCGTGAGTTTGTTCCTGTTTTGTGCACATGTCAGGGCCTAGTGTAGGCTTCAATAGTCAGAACACGGCAGCCGTGAGGCCTGCTTAGTAAAGGCCAGGGAGGTTATATGTAGAGTAGCATCATTATTTGTTTATTGTTTGCATTTACTTGTGTGACGTATGTTGATTCTGTAACAGTTGGAGCACCGTGCTATTTTACGGACAAGCTAAAGAATATAACTCTTGTAAATTATGTTTTGCCATTGCATACCCCTGTTTGCATCTTCCTCATCCACTTCATTCCTTGCCTTCCAATAAATATACCCTTTGTTGTTTGCACCTCATCTTGTGTATGGTAGTCTTCCTGCACCGTGGTGGTTCCCCGGCCATCGCTTCAAGGACATCGGACACAGGAAGAACATCAGAGAACACGAGGTCATCAGGACGCAGGCAGGACATCAGGGTTCAGACAGGACATCTGGACCCAGGGTCACCGGCAGACATCAGACAGGAGTCGTTCGTGGACATCCGACACGACCTACAGACACCACCACAGTCATCAGGCTCCAAGCTCCAGACAGCGGTCATCAGGTTTCAGAGTGCGGTCATCAGGCTCCGGGCATCGGACCTAGGAAGGAACTCAAGCGGGATGGTGCTAGATCCGCAGGATTGCTGGGCCTGCCAGGAGCTAGCACCGCATGAAATCCAGAGCACAGAGTAGATGATGCACAGCAGAAACACCGTTTACAAGAGACTCAAAGTCACTGGGTGCAAGACTCCAGACGCAGAGGGATTCCAGGAACATAACACAGCAGACACAGTTCAGACAGGGTCAAGTACAGGATCAAGGATTTGGGCCTGGATATACTGCCTCCAGGACAGGCGCAAAAACATGAATCAAGGCAAGGACTTTGGTACCAAAATATAGACAGGAGAGGTGCAGGAACACAAACACACATAGCAAAGTTCAGGAGCTTCGTGAGTAGCACAGGCCCCGCCTATAGGAGAGGGGAACTTTATATAGGAGCTGCCCTTCAGCAATTGGCTGGGGACAGCATTCAGCATTTCAAGTACACACACTAACCCTGATAAAAGCAGGGGAGGTGTGGCAGCGCACGCCCTTAGCACAAACAGAAACCATTACAGCACAATCAGTGCAGGAACTGAGGCTCAGGGCACCTGGCTGTGACTGCACGCGCTGACACACGTGGAAAGTCATGCACCAGCTGCAAATGACCTCACAACCCGTGGACAGCTTCCACAGCGGCAACCAGGGACCGCACAAGCAGATGGTCATGCAACAGGGCAAAGACCTAACCATCCATGTAATGCTGCGCAGCAGAGCAGGGAAATAAGAACTCTCCATGCAGGTAACAGCCAACAGTATCCCAGCTTAATTAGGGGGAAAGGAGCAAAGGGTTAAAGCAAAGACATGCATTGTCACGCCGAAAACCAGATACAGACAGAACGGCGTGACAGAGGGTCCTTGAAGCTACAGACTATTGAAAAGCATGCCTAGCTCTTTTTCTTCTCCCCTCCAGCTGCTGTTTCTAGCTCAGAGGAGCCAATTTATTCTGTAGGCATGCAAAATATGATTGCCTTAACCCAGTGACTTTACTCTAACAGGGTCTTATCACATATAAATGCTTCTGGAAACCAGGGGGGCATACCGTGATGGACACTGCTCGAAATCCGATGCCCATACCAGAGATGGTTACCCCTACTAACCAAATTACAAGTAACTTCAAGGCCCCCTAAAAAGGAAAACAACTGAATTTTTATGTATCATATAGACACATATAATGAATGGCCAGTAACAGTGTATTCACATGACAACTTATTGTAAAGTTTAATTGAAAAAGTAGTTATCTCTCACTAACAAACATTAATTTTGAGAACTCTTTACCCCCACAACCATAAAAACCATAAAAAGCTGGGAGTGAGTTTCTGGGATCCAGACAGACTCCTGCATCTTTCATCCAGCCACTGACGTTTCTGGATTCTGAGTCATGGAGAAAACAAAAGAAATGTCAGCGGATCTACGGGAAAAGGTAGTTGAACTGTATAAAACAGGAAAGGAATACAAAAGATATCCAAAGAATTGAAAATGCCAGTCAGCAGTGTTCAAACTGTGATTAACAAATGGAAAATCAGGGGCTCTGTAAAAACAAAACCACAAGTGCCAGGAAAATTGTTCGAAATGCAAAGAAAAGACATCAGGTGAAATACAGGACTCTCTGAAAACTAGCGGTGTGGCTGTTTCAAGATGCCTAATAAGGAGGCTGCATGGTCGAGTCGTCAGAAGAACCCCATTACTGAGCAAATGCCACAAAGTATCTCGCCTATAAAACGCAAAACAGCACAGAGACAAGCTTCAAAACTTCTGGAACAAGGTAATTTGGAGTGATGAGACCAAAATAGAACTTTTTGGCCACAACCATAAATGTTACATTTTGAGAGAGGTCAACAAGGTCTAAGGTGAAAGGAACACCATTCCTACTGTAAAGCACTGAGGTGGATCTCTGATGTTTTGGTGATGTGTGAGCTACAAAGGCACAGAAAACTTGATTAAAGTTGAAGGAAAGATGAATGCAGAACGTTATCAGCCACTCTGGGGAAATCTCAAGAGTGCAGTTCATGCTAGACAGCTCAGGAATTTACATGAGGCTTTTTGCCATGAAGAGTGGGCAACTTTACCATCTGAGAAAATAAAGAACTTCATCCACAACTACAACAAAAGACTTCAAGCTGTCATTGATGTTAGAGGGGGTAATACATGGTATTAAGAAATGGCGTATGTGAACTTTTGATCAGGGTCATTTGGATGTTTTGGGTTGCCATTATGATTTAAAAAGAGAAAACACAGTAGTTTGACAATAAATGGCTTCACCAAACCACTAACCATGAGTGGAGAAAAAGTTTTGGTGTTATCATTCATATTCTCTGGAAAAAGGCCAAAAAAGCAAAAATTCTGCCGGGGTATGTAAACTTTTGAGCACAGCTGTATAGTCCATGTCTGATGCACAAGAAATCTATTACACTTTTCCATAGTTTGGGCCCAACAAGTTGTGTTCATACTTTATCTTTATTCCTGTCAGTTACACCCCATGTCAGTTACGCCCCATCTCAGTTATGCCCCATGTCAGTTATGCCCTATGTTAGTACGGCCCATGTCAGTTAGGCCCCATGTCAGATAGGCCCCATGTCAATTATGCCCCAATATCAGTTACCCCCATGTCAGTTACGCACCATGTCAGATACGCCCCTTGTCAGTTACGTCCCATGTCAGTTACGTCCCATGTCACTATGTCCCATGTCAGTTACAACCTGTGTTAGTTACGTCCCGTGTCAGTACGTTCCATGTCAGTTACGACCCGTGTCAGTTACGCCCCATGTCAGTTACGTCCCATGTTAGTTGAGTCCCATGTCAGTTACGCCCCATGTCAGTTACGTCCCATGTCAGTAATCTTACTGAAACAAGGCAATTTAATAAAAAATAAAACCTTTAAAAATTTTAGCGAAACAAGAACCTTTCACATTAAAAAAAACCTTGAATTGCTCCTCCAAAGGGGTCATTTATCATGCTCAGTGCCCATGTGGCAAGATTTATATAGGCCTCACCACAAGAGAACTCAACATACGAACAAGGGAACATATAAGAGACATTGAGAAATCCATTACTACAACTGACGTGAGTAAGCTAAAAACCTTACCTAAACACTTTAAGTCATACTAGGGTAGTAACCCATCAGGCCTTAAGATCAAAGCCATTGATCAGGTCAATTTGGGGGTAAGGGGAGGTGACTTGGGAAAAGCGCTAGCCAGGATAGAAAGGGAATGGATTTACAGATTTGGCACTTTAGCACCACAGGGACTTAATGAGAGTTTAGGTTTTGGTGCGTTTCTATGATGTATCCTGTGACTGTATTCATATTTATCAATTTTTTTTATTTTATTGATTTTAATTGTTTTCGGTATTTGATAATTTTTTCTAGTACTTTACCAAGCTGTGATTGGTTCCTCTTCTGTGCCATGGGTTGCTGGTGCTTATGTTCCGTCTTTTTGAGGATCTGTCTTCTTTATTTGAATTTGGCCACGTTGACTGGACGTGACATGTTAGTCCTTCATCATCTACCTTAACAACATGAGCAATAATGAATAGGAATATACATCAGAGTCGTGGGAAATTCAACTTTACTATAGACTGCTTCTCCAGTTCTGGTTGGCTACGGATCCCCCTTTTTTCTATTTTTTTTTCTAATTTTCGATATGCTGGGTCATGTCACTGTGGATGGGTATTTCTGGATGGCCTGTTGTCCCCCTCCCTCCCCTCCTGTCCCCCCCCCCCTTTTTAGACTTGGATCCTGTATTTACCTGGATCCTGTACTTACAAGTAGAACTTACCTCAATATCTAAGGAATAAAACATCGGCTTCATACCATTAGCCACTGCCCCCCCCCCCCCCCGCCTTTTTTTTCTCAATAAACCAGTAAAAACCACTTATTGTATGTGTCATTTTTATTAAAAATTAGACCTGTCCAAAAAATATGGGCATCCAATGGAATGGTGGACTTTATGGAATGAATATATATACAGTAGATAGATAGATAGATAGATAGATAGATAGATAGATAGATAGATAGATAGATAGATAGATAGATAGATAGATAGATAGATAGATCTCTTGCTACATAACAATGCACTTGCACCTTATAATTAGCTGTCTGAGACTTTGCAGTTTTACTCAGTGGGAATAACAAATATTTTGCAGCCTCTTTGGAGCCCGATATAAAGAAATACAAAATCAAACATCAATCTGCCTGTAACATATGACATTGGTAGATTTACTCAGCAGCGCAGCACTGGTGATACAATGTTATATCATCATGGCTCTTTCTGCTAGAAATGTTTATTGTTAAAATATATTTTTTTTAAACAGATTTTAATTAATTAAAGTTTTAAATGGCACTTTTTCTGCAATGTGCCCTTTATCTCCTTAAATTTAATAGCTAAGGGGATGTGCTATGATGCTGCATATATTCCATGTCTGATGCGCAAGAAATCTATTACACTTCTCCAGATTTGGGGACCAACAAGTTATTATGTTCATACTCTTTCTTTATTCCTGTCAGTACGTCCCGTGTCAGTCCCTCCCCCCTCGTCAGTTCACTTCGCCCCCGTCGGTCCGCCCCCCGTGTCAGTTCCAACACAACAGTGCCCCCAATACTGAACCCCAGCAGTCATAGAACCCCCATAACAGCACCCCCACTACCGAACACCAGCAGTTATAGCACTCCCAGAACAGTGTCCCCACTACCAAACACCAGCACTCATAGCACCCCCAGAACAGCGCCCCCACTACCAAACACCAGCACTCATAGCACCCCCAGAACAGCGCCCCCACTACCGAACACCAGCAGTCATAGCACCCCCACAACAGCGCCCCCACTACCGAACACCAGCAGTCATAGCACCCCAGAAGTGCCCCCAATACTGAACCCCAGCAGTCATAGCACCCCCAGAACAGCACCCCCACTACCGAACACCAGCACTCAGCACCCCCAGAACAGCGCCCCCACTACCGAACACCAGCAGTCATAGCACCCCCACAACAGCGCCCCCACTACAGAACAACAGCAGTCATAGCACCCCAGAACAGTGCCCCCAATACTGAACCCCAGCAGTCATAGCACCCCCAGAACAGCACCCCCACTACCGAACACCAGCAGTCATAGCACCCCCACAACAGCGCCCCCACTACCGAACACCAGCAGTCATAGCACCCCAGAACAGTGCCCCCAATACTGAACCCCAGCAGTCATAGCACCCCCAGAACAGCACCCCCACTACCAAACACCAGCAGTCATAGCACCCCCAGAACAGCGCCCCCACTATCGAACACCAGCAGTCATAGCACCCCCAGAACAGCACCCCCACTACCGAACACCAGGAGTTATAGCACTCCCAGAACAGTGTCCCCACTTCCAAACACCAGCACTCATAGCACCCCCAGAACAGCGCCCCCACTATCGAACACCAGCAGTCATAGCACCCCCAGAACAGCACCCCCACTACCGAACACCAGCAGTTATAGCACTGCCAGAACAGTGTCCCCACTACCGAACACCAGCAGTCATAGCACCCCCAGAACAGCGCCCCCACTACCGAACACCAGCACTCATAGCACCCCCAGAAGAGCACCCCCACTACTGAACACCAGCAGTTATAGCACCCCCAGAATAGCACCCCAATACTGAACACCAGCACTCATAGCACCCTGTTGTGAATTAGACCTTTTTGGCTCCCTCTTGTGGTCACTAGTGATATGACTCTGGGATTGTCTTTCTTCAGTTTGGCACCCACCTGGGTCGTTAGTCCAGGGGTGTTGCTATATAAACTTCCTGGATCCTCAGTCCAGTGCCTGGCATCGTTGTAATCAGATGCTTTCTGTTTGCTCCTGTCTGCTGGTCCTGGTTATTGCAAAATTAAGCTAAGTCCTGCTTCCTTGCTTTTTGGTTATCTGTATTGCTCTTATTTTCTGTCCAGCTTGTACTAAATGTGATTCCTGATTTTGCTGGAAGCTCTAGGGGGCTGGTATTCTCCCCCCGGGCCGTTAGACGGTTCGGGGGTTCTTGAATATCCAGCGTGGAAATTTTGATAGTGTTTTTGCTGACCGTATAAGTCATCTTACTATATTCTGCTATTAGTCAGTGGGCCTCTCTTTGCTAAATATCTAGTTCATTCTTACGTTTGTCTTTTCTCCTTACCTCACCATTATTATTTGTGGGGGGCTTGTATCCAACTTTTGGGGTCTTTTCTCTGGAGGCAAGAAAGGTCTATCTTTTCCCTTCTAGGGTTAGTTAGTTCTCCGGCTGGCGCAAGACGTCTAGAACCAACGTAGGCACGTTCCCCGGCTGCTGCTATTTGTGGTGCTAGGATTAGATATACGGTTAGCCCAGTTACCACTGCCCTATGAGCTGTTTTTTTATGTTTGCAGACTTGGTATGTACTTTTGAGACCCTCTGCCATTGGGGTCATAACAGTGGACCCCTCCTTAAAGGGGGGGTACTGTTGTGAATTAGACCTTTTTGGCTCCCTCTTGTGGTCACTAGTGATATGACTCTGGGATTGTCTTTCTTCAGTTTGGCATCCACCTGGGTCGTTAGTCCAGGGGTGTTGCTATATAAACTTCCTGGATCCTCAGTCCAGTGCCTGGCATCGTTGTAATCAGATCCTTTCTGTTTGCTCCTGTCTGCTGGTCCTGGTTATTGCAAAATTAAGCTAAGTCCTGCTTCCTTGTTTTTTGGTTATCTGTATTGCTCTTATTTTCTGTCCAGCTTGTACTAAATGTGATTCCTGATTTTGCTGGAAGCTCTAGGGGGCTGGTATTCTCCCCCCGGGCCGTTAGACGGTTCGGGGGTTCTTGAATATCCAGCGTGGAAATTTTGATAGGGTTTTTGCTGACCGTATAAGTCATCTTACTATATTCTGCTATTAGTCAGTGGGCCTCTCTTTGCTAAATATCTAGTTCATTCTTACGTTTGTCTTTTCTCCTTACCTCACCGTTATTATTTGTGGGGGGCTTGTATCCAACTTTTGGGGTCTTTTCTCTGGAGGCAAGAAAGGTCTATCTTTTCCCTTCTAGGGTTAGTTAGTTCTCCGGCTGGCGCGAGACGTCTAGAACCAACGTAGGCACGTTCCCCGGCTGCTGCTATTTGTGGTGCTAGGATTAGATATACGGTTAGCCCAGTTACCACTGCCCTATGAGCTGTTTTTTTATGTTTGCAGACTTGGTATGTACTTTTGAGACCCTCTGCCATTGGGGTCATAACAGTATGCCAGGCCAAAGTTGAATGTTTAATGCATTGCAGAAGTGGGATAATAAGAAAGCAAATTCTGAGTTTTTTTTTTTTCCTCTCATTGTTCCTCCCCTTTACCTCTGAGTGGCTTGTGCTTGCTGCAGACATGAATGTCCAGACCTTGATTACAAGTGTGGATCAGCTTGCTGCTCGTGTGCAGGGCATACAAGATTTTGTTACCAGTAGTCCAATGTCTGAACCTAAAATACCTATTCCTGAACTGTTCTCTGGAGACCGATTCAAGTTTAGGAATTTCAGGAATAATTGTAAATTGTTTCTATCTCTGAGACCCCGTTCATCTGGAGACTCAGCTCAGCAAGTTAAAATTGTTATCTCTTTCTTACGGGGCGACCCTCAGGATTGGGCCTTCTCGCTAGCGCCAGGAGATCCCGCATTGGCAAATATTGATGCGTTTTTTCTGGCGCTCGGATTGCTTTACGAGGAACCCAATCTTGAAATTCAGGCAGAAAAAGCCTTGCTGGCTATTTCTCAGGGCCAGGATGAAGCTGAAGTGTATTGCCAAAAATTTCGGAAATGGTCCGTGCTTACTCAGTGGAATGAGTGTGCTCTGGCCGCAAATTTCAGAAATGGCCTTTCTGAAGCCATTAAGAATGTGATGGTGGGTTTCTCCATTCCTCCAAGTCTGAATGATTCCATGGCGCTGGCTATTCAAATTGACCGGCGTTTGCGGGAGCGCAAAACTGCTAATCCTCTGGTGGTGTTGTCTGAACAAACACCTGATTTAATGCAATGTGATAGAATTCAGACTAGAAATGAACGGAAAAATCATAGACGTCAGAATGGGGTTCCTTTGTTCTTTCAGAATGTGGTTCGTTTACACGGCATTCCTGAGAATATTGTGTCTGACAGAGGATCCCAGTTTGTTTCCAGGTTCTGGCGATCCTTTTGTGCTAAGATGGGCATTGATTTGTCGTTTTCGTCTGCCTTTCATCCTCAGACTAATGGACAAATGGAGCGAACTAATCAGACTCTGGAGGCTTATTTGAGGTGTTTTGTTTCTGCAGATCAGGATGATTGGGTGACCTTCTTGCCGTTGGCTGAGTTTGCCCTTAATAATCGGGCTAGTTCCGCTACTTTGGTTTCGCCTTTTTTTTGCAACTCTGGTTTCCATCCCCGTTTTTCCTCGGGACATGTGGAGCCTTCTGACTGTCCTGGGGTAGATTCCGTGGTGGATAGGTTGCAGCAGATCTGGAATCATGTGGTGGACAACTTGAAGTTGTCACAGGAGAAGGCTCAGCGTTTTGCCAACCGCCGCCGCGGTGTGGGTCCCCGACTTCGTGTTGGGGATTTGGTATGGCTGTCTTCTCGATTTGTTCCTATGAAGGTCTCCTCTCCTAAATTTAAGCCTCGCTTCATCGGTCCTTACAAGATATTGGAAATCCTTAATCCTGTGTCCTTTCGCTTGGATCTTCCGGTGTTGTTTGCCATTCACAACGTGTTCCATAGGTCTTTGTTGCGGCGGTACGTTGTGCCTGTGGTTCCTTCTGTTGAGCCTCCTGCTCCGGTGTTGGTTGAGGGCGAGTTGGAGTACGTGGTGGAGAAGATCTTGGATTCTTGTCTCTCCAGACGGAGGCTTCAGTATCTGGTCAAGTGGAAGGGCTATGGCCAGGAGGATAATTCCTGGGTGGTTGCCTCTGATGTGCATGCGGCCGATTTAGTTCGTGCCTTTCACGCTGCTCATCCTGATCGCCCTGGTGGTCCTGGTGAGGGTTCGGTGACCCCTCCTTAAAGGGGGGGTACTGTTGTGAATTAGACCTTTTTGGCTCCCTCTTGTGGTCACTAGTGATATGACTCTGGGATTGTCTTTCTTCAGTTTGGCACCCACCTGGGTCGTTAGTCCAGGGGTGTTGCTATATAAACTTCCTGGATCCTCAGTCCAGTGCCTGGCATCGTTGTAATCAGATCCTTTCTGTTTGCTCCTGTCTGCTGGTCCTGGTTATTGCAAAATTAAGCTAAAGGTACCTTCACACGAAACGACATCGCTAGCGATCCGTGACGTTGCAGCGTCCTCGCTAGCGATATCATTTCGTTTGACACGCAGCAGCGATCAGGATCCTGCTGTGATGTCGCTGGTCGCTGAATAAAGTCCAGAACTTTATTTGGTCGTCCGATCGCTGTGTATCGTTGTGTTTGAAAGCAAAAGCAACGATACCAGCGATGTTTTACACTGGTAACCAGGGTAAACATCGGGTTACCAAGCGCAGGGCCGCGCTTAGTAACCCGATGTTTACCCTGGTTACCAGCGTAAAAGTAAAAAAAACAAACAGTACATGCTCACCTGCGCGTCCCCTGCCGTCTGCTTCCTGACACTTACTGAGCTCCGGCCCTAAAGTGAAAGTGAAAGCACAGCGGTGACGTCAACGCTGTGCTGTTAGGGCCGGAGCTCAGTCAGTGTCAGGAAGCAGACGCTGGGGGACGCGCAGGTGAGCATGTACTGTTTGTTTTTTTTACTTTTACGCTGGTTACCAGGGTAAACATCGGGTTACTAAGCGCGGCCCTGCGCTTAGCAACCCGATGTTTACCCTGGTTACCCGGGGACCTCGGCATCGTTGGTCGCTGGAGAGCGGTCTGTGTGACAGCTCTCCAGCGATCAAACAGCGACGCTGCAGCGATCGGCATCGTTGTCGCTATCGCTGCAGCGTCGCTTCGTGTGAAGGTACCTTTAGTCCTGCTTCCTTGTTTTTTGGTTATCTGTATTGCTCTTATTTTCTGTCCAGCTTGTACTAAATGTGATTCCTGATTTTGCTGGAAGCTCTAGGGGGCTGGTATTCTCCCCCCGGGCCGTTAGACGGTTCGGGGGTTCTTGAATATCCAGCGTGGAAATTTTGATAGGGTTTTTGCTGACCGTATAAGTCATCTTACTATATTCTGCTATTAGTCAGTGGGCCTCTCTTTGCTAAATATCTAGTTCATTCTTACGTTTGTCTTTTCTCCTTACCTCACCGTTATTATTTGTGGGGGGCTTGTATCCAACTTTTGGGGTCTTTTCTCTGGAGGCAAGAAAGGTCTATCTTTTCCCTTCTAGGGTTAGTTAGTTCTCCGGCTGGCGCGAGACGTCTAGAACCAACGTAGGCACGTTCCCCGGCTGCTGCTATTTGTGGTGCTAGGATTAGATATACGGTTAGCCCAGTTACCACTGCCCTATGAGCTGTTTTTTTTATGTTTGCAGACTTGGTATGTACTTTTGAGACCCTCTGCCATTGGGGTCATAACAGTATGCCAGGCCAAAGTTGAATGTTTAATGCATTGCAGAAGTGGGATAATAAGAAAGCAAATTCTGAGTTTTTTTTTTTTCCTCTCATTGTTCCTCCCCTTTACCTCTGAGTGGCTTGTGCTTGCTGCAGACATGAATGTCCAGACCTTGATTACAAGTGTGGATCAGCTTGCTGCTCGTGTGCAGGGCATACAAGATTTTGTTACCAGTAGTCCAATGTCTGAACCTAAAATACCTATTCCTGAACTGTTCTCTGGAGACCGATTCAAGTTTAGGAATTTCAGGAATAATTGTAAATTGTTTCTATCTCTGAGACCCCGTTCATCTGGAGACTCAGCTCAGCAAGTTAAAATTGTTATCTCTTTCTTACGGGGCGACCCTCAGGATTGGGCCTTCTCGCTAGCGCCACCACCCCCACTACCGAACACCAGCAGTCATAGCACTCCCAGAACAGTGTCCCCACTACCGAACACCAGCACTCATAGCACCCCCAGAAAAGTGCCCCCAATACCGAACACCAGCAGTTATAGCACCCCAGAACAGTGCCCCCACTACCAAACACCAGAACTCATAGCACTCCCAGAACAGCGCCCCCAATACCGAACACCAGCAGTAATAGCACCCCCAGAACAGTGCCCCCTCTACCGAACACCAGCAGTCATAGCACCCCCAGAACAGTGCCCCAATACCGAACACCAGCAGTCATAGCACCCCCAGAACAGCGCCCCCAATAATGAACACCAGCTGTCATAGCACCCTCAGTACAGTGCCCCCAATACCGAACACCAGCAGTCATAGCACCCCAGAACAGTGCCCCTACTACCTAACACCAGCAGTCATAGCACCCCCACTACCGAACACCAGCAGTCACTGTACCGCCATATCAGTGCCCCAATACCAAACAGACATAGTGCCCTTATACTAGTGCCCCAATACCAAACAGCAGCAGTCATAGCACCCCCAGAACAGTGCTCCCACTACCGAACACCAGCACTCATAGCACCCCCAGAACAGTGTCCCCACTACCGAACCCCAGGACTCATAGCACCCCCAGAACAGCACCCCCAATACCGGACACCAGCACTCATAGCACCCCAGAACAATGCCCCAATACCAAACCCCAGCAGTCATAGCAGCCCCAGAACAGTGTCCCCACTACCGAACACCAGCAGTCATAGCACTCCCAGAACACCGCCCCAATACCGAACACCAGCAGTCATAGCACCCCCAGAGCAGTGCCCCAATACCGAACACCAGCAGTCATAGCACCCCAGAACAATGCCCCCAATACCGAACACCACCAGTCATAGCACCCCCAGAACAGCGCCCCTAGTAACGAACACCAGCTGTCATAGCACCCCCAGTACAGTGCTCCCAATACCGAACACCAGCAATCATAGTACCCCAGAACAGTGCCCCCACTACCGAACACCAGCAGTCACTGTACCGCCATATCAGTGCCCCAATACCAAACAACAGACATAGTGCCCTTATACTAGTGCCCCAATACCAAACAGCAGCAGTCATAGCACCCCCAGAACAGTGCCCCCACTACCGAACCCCAGCAGTCATAGCACCGCCAGGACAGTGCCCCAACTACCGAACACCAGCATTCATAGCACCCTCAGAACAGTGCCCCAATACCTAATAGCAGACATAGTGCCCTTATACTTGTGTCCCCACTACCAAACACCAGCACTCATAGCACTCCCAATACCGAACACCAGCAGTCATAGCACCCCCAGAACAGTGCCCCCACTACCGAACACCAGCAGCCATGGCACCCTCAGAACAGCGCCCCCAATTCCGAACACCAGCACTCATAGCACCCCCAGAACAGTGCCCCCACTACTGAACACCAGCAGTCATAGCACCCCCAGAACAGTGTCCCCACTACCGAACACCAGCAGTCATGGCACCCCCAGAACAGTGCCCCCACTACCGAACACCAGCACTCATAGCACCCCCAGAACAGTGCCCCCACTACCGAACACCAGCAGTCATGGCACCCCCAGAACAGTGCCCCCACTACCGAACCCCTGCACTCATAGCACCCCCAGAACAGTGCCCCCACTACAGAACACCAGCAGTCATAGCACCCCCACTTCCAAACACCAGCAGTCATAGCACCCCCAGAGCAGTGCCCCAATACCGAACACCAGCAGTCATAGCAACCCAGAACAATGCCCCCAATACCGAACACCACCAGTCATAGCACCCCCAGAACAGCGCCCCCAATAACGAACACCAGCTGTCATAGCACCCCCAGTACAGTGCCCCCAATACCGAACACCAGCAATCATAGTACCCCAGAACAGTGCCCCCACTACCGAACACCAGCAGTCATAGCACCGCCAGGACAGTGCCCCAATACCTAATAGCAGACATAGTGCCCTTATACTTGTGTCCCCACTACCAAACACCAGCACTCATAGCACTCCCAATACCAAACACCAGCAGTCATAGCACCCCCAGAACAGTGCCCCCACTACCAAACACCAGCAGTCATGGCACCCTCAGAACAGCGCCCCCAATTCCGAACACCAGCACTCATAGCACCCCCAGAACAGTGCCCCCACTACTGAACACCAGCAGTCATAGCACCCCCAGAACAGTGCCCCCACTACCGAACACCAGCAGTCATGGCACCCCCAGAACAGTGCCCCCCACTACCGAACACCAGCACTCATAGCACCCCCAGAACAGTGCCCCCACTACCGAACACCAGCAGTTATGGCACCCCCAGAACAGTGCCCCCACTACCGAACCCCAGCACTCATAGCACCCCCAGAACAATGCCCCCACTACTGAACACCAGCAGTCATAGCACCCCCACTTCCGAACACCAGCAGTCACTGTACCGCCATATTAGTGCCCCAATACCAAACAACAAAGTGCCCTTATACTAGTGCCCCAATACCAAACAGCAGCATTCATAGCACCCCCATAACAGTGCCCCCACTACCGAACCCCAGAACTCATAGCACCCCCAGAGCAGTGTTCCCACTACCGAACCCCAGCACTCATAGCACCCCCATTACCGAACACCAGCAGTCCGAGAACCCCCATACTAGTGCCTCAATACCATAATGCAGCAGCTACATTGTGTGCTATCCGTGCCCCTCAGTGTCACCATCAGTCAGAGCATACCCCATACCAGTGTTGCCAACACCATAATACATAAGGTGCAGCCCCCCCCCCATTCTGGTGGCCTAACACCAGCAATCACTGTACCCCCATACTAGGTCTCCCTATTATAATAATCCTAGCAGTCAGTGTCCGCCGTCCCCCAGTATCGGTGCTTTCCAGTCCCATTACATCAGCAATAACTGTAGCCATTACGAGTTTCTCTGCCCCCTTCTCTGCGTACACAACCCCAGCAGCCGCTGTACCAGTGCCCCCATCCTAGCGGTAGACATGACAGTGCTGACCTGTGTGATGGGGGAGTCCTGGTGGTCCTGTGATCAGGCCATTCGCCTATAACCTGTGCGCACTTATGCATAGTTCATGCAGTGACCGACAACCGCTCTGCCGTTCTCAGTGGTGCAAATGGCTGGAGCTGAAAGCGCTTTCATTAATAACTGTGTAAGGAGTCTCAGGATTCACATGGAACCAGCACCAGTGTTCCCATCAGCGCGGTGATCGTAGCGTTGGCCGTTCCATATGTTTTCATATCCTGTATAGTGAGAGGTTCAGACATAACTGATGCTGGGGCACATGTACTGTTTACTCCACAACAAAGCCGCACACTGATTACCGCCCATTACCACAGATTTACATGTAGACAAGACGGTCTCGTGTTATTGCCCCTTATATATGAAGCAGTAACATACCTACATAAATGCAAATTGTCACTTCAGAGAGGAGGAGGACTGGAACTCTAGCGCCACCTATTGGAAGTGGCAATCCAAAAAGTCAAATTGAGAATTCGGCTTTTATTGTAAGTCATGTGACAAGGCTCGTTAGAGGGTCGATATTGACTTGTAGGATTGCTACTTCCAATAGGTGGTGCTAGATGAGCATTGCAGCTTAAAAGTCTCCTCACCATGGCATATCAGGCTTGACATGTCACTCTCCACTAGGAAAAACGTTACCTCTTGGACATACATAAATAATACATTGGTTGAATAGGGTGACACATCAGTGACTTTTTTTTTTTTTTTCAGGTCAGCAAAAAATCAGACTGTTTTGATGTTTTTGATCCGCATGTCAGTATTTATGATTCGTATGTGCTGCTCGTTTCTTTTGTGCTGACCATACACTTACACTGGCGAGTTCAGATGAACAGATCAGAGTAAAGTCTCCGTCTATTTTATGCAGATCATAATGTCAGCACAACGACAACCACTGATGTGTGAATAAAGATGTGAGGGCGGCGTGTTATCGGCTGGTCATCTCCGAAAAGCAAAGCAGCCAGCATCTGCTATGGTTTATAAAATAATCACTAATCATTGACTTCACTTTTCAGGGGAACAGATGTTTTACCCCTTCAGAACTGCAAGACCATTACAGTCAGCTCATGGTTGTGTGCGTACACACCTGTTCTCATGCAAAATGAAGTCCGCTCCCTTTAGCCTTTATCTCGAGCTTATGCTGCCATTATTGTGTCACTTCCATGTCTTTATTGGGTATAGAATAAGAAAAATGTAATCTTTTCTAGCACCACGATAAATCTGTACGATGCGTTTGTTACCGCACCATGGTGCATGGCCGTTCACAGAGGGAGCCAGCAGTTTCCTTAGGCTACTTTCACACTTCCGTCGTTTGGCCATTGTCGCAATGCGTCGTTTTGGAGAAAAAAACGTATCCTGCAAAGTTGCCCGCAGGATGTGTTTTTTCTCCATAGACTTGCATTAGCGACGCATTGTGACGTATGGCCATGCGTTGCATGCGTCGTCCACTGGATGCGTCGGGTTTTGGCAGACCGTCATCTCGGAAAAGCGTTCAATGGAACGTTTTTGCGTACATCGCATCCAGTGTTTCACACTGCGCATGCCCAGCAGGAAATATCGCTCTCACGATCTTTTCCTGCTCGGCAACGCAGACGGAAATGTGAAAGCATGAAAGCAAACACTTCCGTCGGTACATTGTGCCGACACTTCGTGACGGCCCCGTACCGACGGAAGTGTGAAAGAAGCCTTAGATGTCAGTAAGGAGTCTGACTTTGGGTGACAGATGAAACATTCTCCCAATCGGCCCCCTGTAGTGTGTCAATGGGCTGCCAAGGCAACAAAGACGTCCCGATTGCGAAGTTTGGAAGCCTATTAGATCCTGCCAGAAGTAAGGTCTAATAGTCCTATTTGTATAAGGGCTCATGGTGAAGTTTGTAGATTTTGGTCAGATCGCGGAATGGCCACAGGTCTCCTGACCTGAGTGTGTCAGCCTCTTAGAAATATATGAAACTGTCACACTCCTGTTGGAAGACCCGCAGCCAGTCCTTGTATAGGTGGTCCTTGATCGGACTGAGGTCCATGGACATCGGCATGAACCCTAAGGGCGGCCTCACACTCAGCGTATAAAAATACGGTCCGTTTTTTACGGCCGTAATACGCCTCAAGCTTCGAAATACGGTGATCCGTAAGAACTCCGTAGGCAAGGTGTAATCGCGTATTTTGCGCAGGTAATGTTGCGTATGTAATCCGTATGCCCACCGTAATGCGTATTTTTCACGCAACCTGACAAAATGGATATTTAACGGTTTTGGAGGCTGAACTTGATTGCAATTACCGTCATCAACCCTATTTAAGGCCCCTACAACAGGTGGCTCCCTCCCATATGGTCGTTTTGTGGTTTGACATCTGTTGTAGTGTTGTGGTAACATTTGTACCATGTCTGACCACCTGCAGTTCACCCCAACGCAGCGGGTTTTGTTTAACTGGGTCTTGTCGCGTCGGTTTGGCCAGCCATACCCTGTGATTGTGGATCCGCGAAGGAGGAGCAGAAGAATGTGGGTGCATCCTCTTTTGACCAAATGCCTCACTAAAGGCCATTTTCATCGGCTATATACAGCTCTGCGGGAACATCCTGAAAAGTTCTATCTCTACTGTCGCATGACAATCCAAACATTTGACAGATTGTTGGAGATATTACGCCCAGGAATCACATTTCAGGACACAAGGATGCGCAAAGCCATCTCCGCCGAGGAACGTCTTCTCCTTACATTACGGTATGTATTCTACATCCTCACATACTGTATGTTGATGTTCTTTTTTATTTTATGGGTTTGTTTCCTTTTTTTTGAACCAGGATATGTGTACATTAGGTCACAAGCAGATGTGACAAAGTTACGAAAATATTATAGTTAAGCACCCTTTGGAAATTTGTCTTTTTCCAGCGTTCTTTTTTGTTTTTTAAAAATCAAATATGATTGTGCTTATTCATGTTTTGTGTGCACTTGTGAAACCTACATAATTTTGTTTTGTGTTTCTTTCAGATTCCTGGCCACTGGATTGTCCTTTGCGGGACTCCACCTGGAGTTTATGATTGGCCAATCAACAATTTCTGGCATTGTGCGTTTAACCTGTCGGCAAATATGGGATAGACTCAAGGACCTTGTGATGCCTGAGCCCAAACAGGCTGATTGGCTCAAAATCGCCCGTGGGTTTCAGGTCAATTGTGACTTTCCAAACTGCATTGGAGCGGTGGATGGGAAACATATCAGGGTACGTAAGCCGCCGAACTCTGGCTCCCAATTCTACAACTATAAGCAGTTTTTCTCTGTAGTTCTGTTAGCTGTAGTTGACAGTAACTACAGGTTTATAATTGTAGACATTGGGGCCTATGGCTGAACTGGAGACTCTAGGGTCTTCAGTTCGTCTATAATGGGTCGGCGGCTACGTGACAACCAGTTACATCTCCCACCATCACAACAACTCCCAGGCTCCACTGCAGAAGCAATGCCTTTTTTTTTTGGTTGGTGATGAGGCGTTCCAACTGACCAGACACGTCATGAGGCCTTATCCCCGGCGCAACCTGGACCACCGTCGGAGGATATTTAATTTGCGCCTTTCTAGGGCGCGGAGACTGGTGGAGTGCGCCTTTGGTATTCTGGTGGCCAAATGGCGTGTCCTACAGACTGCCATACAGCTCAGTGAGGCTACAGTCAATGAAGTCATCAAAGCCTCAGTAATTTTGCACAACTATACCCGCATACATGATTGCTTCTCAGATGGTAATGATGAACACATGTTGCGTAGTGTAATTAGGCCAACACCACATGGCCCTCCTCCGCGCCGTCCCCTTTCTGGCATAAAAGTTAGGGATGTTTTGACAAATTATTTTGTTTCTCCTCAGGGTTCTACTCCCTGGCAAGATTATGCTGTTTCTCAGTTGTGATTTCCTTATTTTCTAGATTGCTTTGCAAAATATAATATTTTCAGCCCCTGAAACAGTACTGTGTGTGTTGTATTTCCTTACTGACCATATGTTTATGTTTATAGAATATGTGTGTGATGCAATAATGATTTGGCCACAAACATCAATTGGCTTTTTTCATCAAATTTTAGTTAAATACCAAGCTTTTTTTGTTTCCTTGATAACATATTTTTTTCATATGTTAGATTTCCTTTTTTTTTGGTATTTATAAACAAGAAAACACAACAAAGTGGAAATGGTGCCCCAAAAAATAACAAACATGGTAGGCAGCTCACAAAAATAAAGATTATGAAGAAAACACAAAAAAACATTACAGATCCCTGTAAGTTGGCGGGGGAGATGGTGGCAGCTCCGGGTCCTGGTCAGGGGGCCTTTGTTGGGCCAATGGGACTTCATCCTGTGAGGATGCAGTGGCTTGTGGCCCAGAATACTGGCCTTGTCCATATTGGCCAGTTGGGTGGTGTCCATAAGCCAATTGTCTCTGTGCCTCATGCTGACGGACATATTGGCTTGCATCATACCCAACCCCAAAATGGCCATGTTGTCCAAACCCAGGTTGGGACCAGCCTACATCACTGGGTCTGGAAAAGTGGCCATATTGGGATTGGGGGTTGTAGGCTGCCATTTGGTAGACTGATGGCCTTTGTATATTTGGTGGTGGGAGGGGTTGAGGTGTAGGCATACGTGGAGGAAGTGCAGCAAATCCTGATTGATCCTGCTCCTGTTGAGGGAATTGAAGGCGCAAGAGGTTGGTTTGGGAAAGCTGCCTTCACTCAAGATATTCAAACACCTCATAGGGGTTATTTGGAGCTGTGCTTAAATCAATCAGGATTTGCATACACCCTCTCACAGGTAGCCTCACCTCACGGGGAAGGGGTCTAAGGTAACGGGCAAGGCTGCGGGCAAAGGCCTCCTCTCCATCATCCGTTGCTGCCCAGGCCAAATAATTGAGGACCCCAGCGTCAACATCATTTCTTGTGGCTTGCAGCTCTCTCCTTCGGCGGGCTCTCCGTAAAGGCCCAGCTGCCTGTGGGGATGACACCAGTGGGCGTGGAGGGCTGCTGCTCTGGGCATGTTCCTCATGCCTTTCAGCATCATGTGCTGCTGATGGTGGTGGTGCTGCATCTTCCTCACTTGCTGCTGCCTGCAGTGATGATGATGCTGATGGGTCCTCAAGGATGGATGCGGAAGATTGAAAAGATGGGCCTGCCTCTTCATCCACACTTACAGGATCGATCACAGCCTCCGATTCCGACCCGGTCTCCCTCTCTGTGAGGTTAGACTGTGTTCTGTTAATAAAAGGCAAAAAATAAAATTAACATTTTTAGGGCCATTGTTTAATTACACATCTGTGAGATATATTCACAAAAAATACATACACACAACCTCAGATCAGCACAACATCTCCTTCTCTACTCCACTCTTATCTCAGATTCACACAAGAATATACAAGATTTTTCTTGGGGATCACCCCAAATGTTAACAACACTATCACAACACATCATAATGTCGCATACCATTTCAAGCTACCACAAAACCATGAAGACCCACCTCTTCAAACAATCACAGAACATCCAGTACCAACCCATCGAACAAACCACTGCATGAACATCTCTAATCTCGCCTACTACATTCTCACCCATCCCTTGTAGTAGGTAGTGATGCTTGGCGGCCAGGGTCCTCTCTCCTCCAGGACCCTTTTTGAAATTATGCTTGTTTACATTATTGTTTGCACTATATTTACACATCCTTACATGTAATTCGCAATGTAATAACCCTAACAAAAAATAATTACTAAGATTGCTTATCACTAAAAATGTGTTGAGAGGTTATTACTTACTGCCTAAGATTCATACTGACATCCAAAAATGAA
Organism: Ranitomeya variabilis; assembly: GCF_051348905.1. Lineage (NCBI taxonomy): Eukaryota > Metazoa > Chordata > Amphibia > Anura > Dendrobatidae > Ranitomeya > Ranitomeya variabilis. The sequence continues at coordinate 993,039,836 of NC_135233.1, read as the reverse complement.
AGACGGTCATAGTATATATATTTCCGCTTCTTGAGTGGGGCTGATGACCCACTTCTTGACCGCTGCTGTCTTTCACGCCGGTATTGGTCCCGGATGCTGCGCCATCGTGTCATGACATCATCCACTGCAATTACATGGTCACAAATATTGTTCAATATCATTCTGAACATAGCTTATTCCAGTTGGCAGTGATATATTATTCTTAGTTTAAATATTTTTGGCTCTTGCACCATTATTTCCATGGTGCTGCAGATGTTAAAGGGGTTACATGCAGTGGTCTATATATCGGTCACAGTTGGAAACTTGACAGTCACAGACTGGTACAGAGGGGAGAGAACCCTGTTCTTGCAAACATACATTAGGTCATATTTGAATGTGAAAAAAAAATGCCTTCTGCAATAATTAGCCTAATGTGACAATTTATGACAAATAAAGACAAGGGTCAACACCCTTCTGGATGAGGTATGAGTCCAAAGAAATATTTAGCAGCGCAACATCAAGATTACCTATGTACATAAACACTTTGGCATGTTAATCAGCTTTTGGAATTGGCAAAAATGGCCCTAAATGACATAGATATATGAAAATGATTGGTCAAGTAATCATGTAGGGAAAGCATCTTGTAAAGTAAAATCTTGGGAATACATGAGTGTACTTACATAGACTTGTCTGCTCCGCACGTGGCCGTTGGGCATAATCAGGGAATAGAAGACCACAGATGGCCCTCCAAGCTGCCTCTTTCCTGACCCGGTTTGAGTAGTTGGGATCCCGCTGGTCCCATATTTCTGGCCTTTCTTGGACCAGGATGAGGAGCATGTCAACATTAATTATCCTGGCCATGATGCATTCCACTCTGTGGAGGCGACCACCAGACTTCCGGGATGTCTGTGTGGCTTTTTCAGCTAATTTTGTACGGCCGTAGAAGACTGTATAATACGGATCAGTAAACTATGGCTGATAGGAGCTGGGCCATAGAGAATCATTGGGCTGTGTGTTATGCGTTTTTTACGGATGTATTTTCTGCGCTCATACGTCCGTAAAACTCGCCAGTGTGAGGCCGGCCTAAGGCTGCCGTCACATGATCAGTATTTGGTCAGTATTTTACCTCAGTATTTGTAAGCCAAAACCAGGAGTGGAACAAAAAGAGGAAAAGTATAATAGAAAATTATACACAACTTCTGTATTTATCACCCACTCCTGGTTTTGGATGTAAAATACTGACCAAATACTGCTAGTGTGATGGCAGCCTAACACTGACATTATGTTTTTTGTGGGTTTTTTTAATACATTAGTAGTGCGGTGTATTCTCTAAGGATTGCTTGACTAATGAATATTGTAAAAAAAAAAAAGTAACTTACAATAAAAAAAACACCTTATTTTGTATCGCCGTTTCCATAATGACGTGTAGAATAAAATTACATAATTATTTATGTTGCAAAGTGAATGTCATAAAAAAAAGAAAATCTTTTAGGATACCTTTTTTTGTTCATCCCTCCTCACATAAAATGAAATCAAAAGTTGCATGTACCCCAAAGTGTTAACACTCAGGCTGCCGTCACACTATCAGTATTTGGTCAGTATTTTACATCAGTATTTGTAAGCCAAAACCAGGAGTGGGTGATAAATACAGAAGCGGTGACATATGTTTCTATTATACTTTTCCTCTAATCGTTCCACTCCTGGTTTTGGCTTACAAATACTGATGTAAAATACTGACCAAATACTGCTAGTGTGACAGCAGCCTTACAACTACAGGACTTTCTAGAAAAAAAATAAGACATTGTGGAGCCCTGTAACGGAAAGAATAAAAAAGTTCTAGATCTCAAAATATGTTGACTTTAAAAAAAATGATTTTTTTCTTGTAGAAAAGTATTAAAACACACAAAAAAAAATGAGTACAGGGTAGGATGATAAATTGTCTCTTTGCTCTGGTGAAGGAAACCTCTCTGCAGTTATCTGTATGGAATCAATTTCAGTTTTCACAAAGCCAAAAGAGCAGAAGAAATCGTTGCCCTTGGATTTAGAAACAGGACCAAAGATGGCGTCAGTGCACACAGTCCTCTGGTGTGTTCCACTAGGCAGCGCTGTGCTGGACAGGCCCGTCATATCCCATTGTTAATTGCACCAAATACCAGACAGAGTGTTGGTAGGAAAAATGTTGCTTAAAGTATGCACGTCTTTGGGGTTTTTTTCCTTGAGGCTGCCATCACACTATCAGTATTTGGTCAGTATTTTACATCAGTATTTGTAAGCCAAAACCAGGAGTGGGTGATAAATACAGAAGTGGTGCATATGTTTCTATTATACTTCTCCTCTGATTGTTCCACTCCTGGTTTTGGCTTACAAATACTGATGTAAAATACTGACCAAATACTGCTAGTGTGACGGCAGCCTGAATGTGTAAAATATGCTGCGAAAACTCTGATGGAATTGATATGCTGCAGATTAAAAAAAACACAGAACAAGTGTGTGCATGGGATTTTTTTAAATCGTATTCACTTTCACTGTAAAACACAGCTTTTTTTGCCACAGAAACAAAAAGCTGCAGCAAAGCCATGTGTGAACATAGACTTAAGTGAGAAAAAAGCCAAGGTGTGGTAATACCAACAGTAAATACAAATCCAGATCTCACCAAAATTGGATATATTATACAGCATAGGCGAGAATTACAACGTAACATTTAATAAACACATTAAAAGTACCAAAGAAAAATTTGTCACCCTAAGAGAAATAAAATACTAGGGATTATGTTTCAGTCAGAAGACAAGATCCTATCAGACATGAAACAATAACCCTCCTAGGATAAAATGATTTCTCCTGCAGTGGCTATAGTGAATTTCATATAACCCAAGATACAGTGGTGTAACTACAAAGTGAGGGGCCCCGATGCGAACTTTCAAATGGGGCCCCCCCCCCCGCACCAAAATATTTCCCACCGAAATTCACATTTTCCCTATTCATTTCGCACACTATAGTTTTGTTGCTTTGTTGTATAGTCTGACCTAATACTGCCCTGTAATCGCTGAGAAAAATGATTTTATAACTAACATTATTAACATTATTAACTATACTAATTATGGTGATGTCTTCGGAAGTGCAGACTCTGGGCGTTCATGTCCTTCCTCGCTCTAATTCCAAGCGCACTCCCGGCGTTTGAAATCTGTGTGCTGTTTCTTCCTGGTATGACGCTGCAGTGCGTCATTTCCGGACCTGTGCAGTGTGGGGGTGTATTGGGTGTACTGGTCGGCTCCGGAGCATACGCACTGCACACTCTGACACTGGCGAGTACACCCAATACTCCCCCACAGTGCACATGCTGGGCTCTGCCCACAGCCATGTACCATTCTTCCCGACTCGGAAATTTACAGCCCGTACACACGCGGCTTCGCTCCATGAACCCCGTACACACGCGGCTCTGCTCCGTACACCTTGTACACACGCGGCTCCGCTCCTTACACCCGCAGATCTGCTCCGTACACCTCATACACCCGCGGATCCACTCCGTACACCTCACACACACAGCTCCGCTCCGTACACACGCGGCTCCGCTTCGTACACTCCATACACACACGGCTCCGCTCCGTCCACCCCGTACACAAGCGGCTCCGCTCCATACACCTCGTACACATTGCTCTACTACACACATACACGGCTCCGCTCTGTACACCTTGTACACACACGGCTCTGCTACATCCACACTATAAACCCCTCCTGACCTCACTCATAAACTTCCCCTCATTCAGCACCATGACAATCAGCACAGCAGAGTCCTGCATACAATTAATTGAGACATCAGTAGGTTAAGTGTTTTTGAATATCCATATTGAATCAGGAGCCCCATATAATCTTGCATAAAGGTTAATAATGGCCCCATAAGATGCTCCGTAGACACATTTGCCCAATATAGTGCTGCAGAAACGTTGATTATGGCCCCATAAGATGCTCCATAAAGATATTTGCACCATATAGTGCTGCAGAAACATTGATTATGGCCCCATAAGATGCTCCATAGAGACATTTGCCCCATATAGTGCTGCACAAACGTTATGACCCCATACAGACTCTTGCCCTGTTATAGGGCTGCACAAACGTTATGGCCCCATAGATGCTCCATACAGACACTTGCCCCATTATAGTGCTGCACAAATGTTAGGGCCCCATAGATGCTCCATACAGACACTTGCCCCATTATAGTGCTGCACAAACGTTAAGGCCCCATAGATGCTCCATACAGACACTTGCCCCATTATAGTGCTGCACAAACGTTAGGGCCCCATAGATGCTCCATACAGACACTTGCCCCATATAATGCTGCACAAATGGTATGGCTCCATATATGCTCCATACAGACACTTGCCCCATTATAGTGCTGCACAAACGTTAGGGCCCCATAGATGCTCCATACAGACACTTGCCCCATATAATGCTGCACAAATGTTATGGCCCCATAAGATGCTCCACACAGATATTTGCCCCATTTGCTGTTGCGGCGATAAAAAAAAACCACATACTCACCTCTCCGTCACTCAGGCCCCGGCGCTTTCAATATTCACCTGCAGGCTGCTCCTCGTTCCAGCCGCCACTCCATCTTCCGCCTCCTCCGCACTGACACTCAGGCAGAGGCGCGCACTAACTACGTCACCGCGCCCTCTGACCTCAGCGTCACTGCAGAAGAGCAGCGGCTGGAACGAGGAGAGGTGAATATCGCGCAGCGCTCTCCCTCCCCGTTATACTCACCTGCTCCTGGCGCAGTGCAGTCCCTGGTTTCCCGGCGCTGCTGCTTCCTGTACTGAGCGGTCACCGTTACCGCTCATTACAGTAATGAATATGCGGCTCCACCCCTATGGGAGGTGGAGCCGCATAATCATTACTGTAATGAGCGGTACCATGTGACCGCTCAGTACAGGAAGAAGCTGGGGCGCCAGGCAGCCAGGGACCTGCAGGAGTAGGTGAGTATAATTAGACAGCCCCCGCTCCCTGGCCCTGAAAACCCCTGGATACGCCACTGGGCGGGCCCCTAAGCACTCCAGGCCCGGTCGCAGCTGCGACCCCTGCGACCGCGGGTGTTACGCCCCTGCCAAGATACAATGTCGTGGGTATACATGTAAATGAAAACCAACCATTTAGTAGCACAGCACTGTTACCTTGGCTGCATATATAGGTGATGTCTACAACATTGATATCGCCATCGCCAACAGTAATGTGAGGCAAAACATGCAGTTTTTGTGAGACAGAAAAAAGGAACAATCTCACCAATTCCAAAGACCGGGTACAGGAGGGGAGGATGATCCTGGGTCAAAGGTGATCCAACAGGCAACTCGTGGAGAAGACAATACCCTGTCAATCCCTATGGAGCTAGCAGTAACCTGTTCCCAAAACTCCCGCCCTGACAAGGGCAGTCCACAGCTACCCCTGCACTAAAGATGCCCTGCATTCTCCCTCATAGGTTGTCCAATGAGGGAGACTGCAGGGCATGCTTAATTCCGACCCTTAGCCTCTCTCTTCCCAATGCCCTGTAGAGGTGGCATATTGGGTAATAAGGGGTTAATGTCACCTTTGTATTGAAAGGTGACATTAAGCTGGCTTAGTAATGGAGAGGTGTCAATAAGACACCTATCCATTACTAATCCTATAGTTTGTAAAGGGTTAAATAAACACACACATGCAGAATAAAGTATTTTAATTAAATGAAAGACAACACAGTTTTGCCATCTTTATTCTTCTGCCATTCCAAGCGATGCCCTTGATCTCCTGTAATAAATTATAAAATAAAAAAACAACAACATACCCATACCTGTCCAGCATATATATCTCTTCCCATTGCCCTGTAGAGGTGGCATATGGGGTAATTATGGGTTAATGTCACCTTTGTATTACAAGGTGACATTAAGCCAGCTTAGTAATGGAGAGGTGTCAATAAGACACCTATCCATTACTAATCCTATAGTTTGTAAAGGGTTAAATAAACACACACATGCAGAATAAAGTATTTTAATGAAATGAAAGACAACACAGTTTTGCCATCTTTATTCTTCTGCCATTCCAAACGATGCCCTTGATCTCCTGTAATAAATGATAAAATAAAAAAACTACAATATACCCATACCTATAAATAACAAAGTCCCAAATGTATTCAATACCTTAAACAAATATTTATACCACAAAATTCCCTCTAGTAGCGGGGAAAATAAAGGCATGGACAAGAAATAAAATGGAGATACTTTATTGATAATTATATAATAAAACCATGGAAACAAACAAGGAAAATCTCAATAAAAACAAACAAACACAAGGCAAACACCAATATGTAATTTAACCATTTGAGAATGTCAATGGTATGTGTTGTGAACACTACTGAATATGCATCAGCAGATATATAGTATGTACTAATAAACTAAATAATGAGTATTCAACATCACCACAGGGGCATGCCTGAAAGAGTGTGTATGCTGCAATGATGAAAACACGTGCTTAAAGCAAGCATTACTACATGATCTAATGTAATTTTGTCTATTGTGACATCATTTTGTAACCTATGCATATTTCCTTTGTGCTATTTGTATAATCGGCTCTATTATGCCTCCCATTAGCTATGTTCCATTTATTTTGATAGATTATCTGTAGTGGTATGCAGGCTAAGTAATCGGCTGCTTAGTGCTCTTTTTGTCCCGCCCATTGGGTGTTGTTAGCCTTTACCACGCCCCTCACTAGCTGCGTTCCACTCTATCAGCGATATATTTTGTCCTTATAAATAGTGGGCGTGGATTATTGTATATGCCTTTTATCTATTTCTTTGATGTGTCGATCAACTTTATTTTTCGTTGACCAATTTCCTGATGGTCAGAGGATTTGAAATGGCACCTATTGCATACAAAGGTCAGATTTGGTCATTCACCGCATGGTGAGCGACTTATTCCCTACTTTTTTAAATACTTAATTCTGCTCAATATTAAGTGATAAAAATATTAATGAGCATTATTAAGGTCGGCCAATCGTTTCGGCCCTCCACAACAGTCACAGTGTCTCATGTGGCTCCTTGTGAAAATGTATTGGCCACAGCTACTTTTGATTGATGAGTCCAAAATAAATGTTTATGTGGGATGCTTGAGTGCTGCTGGTGTCGGGAGCTACATTTCATTGATGGCATTATGAATTCACAGATGTTTTGCTCTATAGTGAAAGAGAAGATGCTGCCTTCAATACGTACCCTTGGCAGATGTGCACATTTTTAACATGATAATGATCCAAAACACACCTCTAAGGCCACTGTTGCATTTCTGAAGATGAACAGGGTGACAGTGATTCAGTGGCCAAGTGTCTCCTGATCTGAACCCAACCAAACACCTATGGGGAAATCTGAAGAGACAAGTTGAACTTGTCATCACTGTCCATCCAGCATCAGGCTCTAAAAGAGGTCGTTATTGAAGAATGGAAAAAGATAGATGCTGAATATGTCGGTAACTTATTTATTCCCTGCGTAGAAGACTCAGTGCTGTCATTACAAATCATGGAGGTCATACAAAATACTAGATACTTTATTATATTCCCCGAAAGTGTCAGTTCCAGACTATTGTTTGAGATGTTTATGTAGCATCTATAATGCATATCTTTAAATTCTGTTAACAGAAGACTATGCAAGATGGCCGCCCCTATAATCATGTACTGAAAATACTATTTTAAAAAATCTACAAACCACAAAATATATAAAAAATAAAGTGATTAATTCTCTTCAAAAATGACTCCCTTTTTTTACATTCATGCCCTTTATTTGTGAATTTGTTTGTTTGTTTTTTATTCTTTTATTCATGATTTTTTTCCTTTTTAAATAAATGCAAAATACAGTACATGAACATGTAATAGTATAAAACAGGTAGAGAGAAAAAGTATAATAAGACCTTGTTTGCGTTTGCTCTGGCATAATAACAATTAATGTATAAGTGTATCACTATAGACAGGATTTAGACATTTATAGGGATGGTGAAGGGCAGCGTCGGACTGGAGCACCTTGGGCCCAAAAGAGAAAATCATTCTTGGGGCCCACTATGTAGCTACATAGAAATAAATGCAAGACCACCGATTGTGTGGTAAAACGCGCTGAAGTTGTGACATACCCCAGTTTCCTGGGATGGTTGGGAGGTGTTATTGATGATACACATCGTACAGTGAAAGCATGCTGGATATTGAACCAATGGATATTGTCTGTCTCATTTGCAAAAAAATGTTTCATTTAAAAAATATGGCTGAAGAAGAGAATATGAAAAAAGAGGCATGGCTCCTTGTATGAAATTTTTAGGATTCAATAGAACTGCTCACTGGTTACGAGGAAACCTACACATGAAACCTCACAGGGTGAAGAGACTGATTGCTATGAAAGGCTATGTGCACGCAATGTCTGGGAACCTGCCGAGTTTTTCCTAGGAGAAGATACTTCAGGAAATTCTGACTTTTTTCCCTAAAATGTATTCTGCAACTTTTTTTTTATTGTCGCTTCCTGAGCTTTTTTTTTTGCCCATTGGAATTTTTTGAGGGGTTTTTCAGAAGTCATTTGCCAGTTTGTTTGTTTTTGTCACTCAATAGACTAACGAAGAGACCGCCAATGTATTTTTTTATTTTAATTTTTATTCCTGACAGGGACTTTTATCCCCATTACTAAACGAACTGGCAGGGCGGATGCCGGGTTGCTGCTTCATTCATTCTCTATGGGGATATTGAAAAAAGCCAAGAGCAACGCTCTGTGGAATAAATGGAGCAGCAGTCGAGCATGCACACTACAGATGCATTAAAAGTCCCCTGTGCTACTAATCGGTACACAGTAGTCAGACTACCACCCAGCGTCAGACTGGAGCACCTTGGGCCCACCAGAGAAAATTATTCTTGGGGCCCATGTAGCTACATAGAAATAAATGCAAGACCACCGATTGTGTAGTAAAACGCACTAATATCAGGGTATAATATAAGGTAGTACACGTCTTAATAATATAGCAGGGGTTGGGGTAGCCCCTTCATAGGATATAATGTAGCCCCCTCATACAGTCTAATACTGCCTCCCTCATAGGGTATAATGCTGCCCCCTCATAGGGTATGATACTGCTCCTCTCATAGGGTATAATGATTCACCCCTCATAGGGTATAATGCAGTCCCCCTCATAGGGTATAATAATGCACCCCTCATAGGGTATAATGCAGACCCCCTCATAGGGTATAATGCAGTCCCCCTGATAGGATATATTGCTGCCCCCCTCATAGGGTATAATACTGACCCCCTCATAGGGTATAATGATGCACCCATCATAGGGTATAATGCAGTCCCCCTCATAGCGTATAATGCTGACCCCATCATACGGTATAATGATGCACTCCTCATAGGGTATAATGCAGTCCCCCTCATAGGGTATAATGATGCACCCCTCATAGGGTATAATGCAGACCCCCTCATAGGGTGTAATGCTGACCCCCTCATAGGGTATAATGATGCACCTCTCATAGGTTATAATGCAGTCCCCCTCATAGGGTATAATACTGCCCCCCTCATAGGGTATAATACTGCCCCCTCATAGAGCATAATGATGCACCCGTCATAGGGTATAATGCAGTCCCCCTCATAGGATATAATGCTGACCCCCTCATAGGGTATAATGATGCACCTCTCATAGGGTATAATGCAGTCCCCCTCATAGGGTATAATGCTGACCCCTTCAATGGGTATAATGATGCACCCCTCATAGGGTATAATGCAGTCCCCCTCATAGGGTATAATGCTGACCCCCTCATAGGGTATAATGATGCACCCCTCATAGGGTATAATGCAGTCCCCTGATAGGGTATAATGCTGCCCCTTCATAGGGTATAATACTGCCCCCCTCATAGAGCATAATGATGCACCCCTCATAGGGTATAATGCAGTCCCCCTCATAGGGTATAATGCTGACCCCCTCATAGGGTAAAATGCTGACCCCCTCATATGGCATAATTATGCACCCCTCGTAAGGTATAATGCAGTCCCCCTCATAGGGTATAATGCTGACCCCCTCATAGGGTATAATGATGCACCCCTCATAGGGTATAATGCAGTCCCCCTCATAGGGTATAATACTGACCCCCTCATAGGGTATAATGATGCACTCCTCATAGGGTATAATGCAGTCCCCCTCATAGGGTATAATGCTGACCCCATCATATGGTATAATGATGCACCCCTCATAGGGTATAATGCAGACCCCCTCATAGGGTATAATGCTGTCCCCTTCATATAGTATAATGCAACAATACTCACCTCTCCTCGTTCCCACGCTGATTCTGGCTCTGCTCCGGTCTCAGCAGCTGCATTCCCTGCAGTCTGCCAGGCACACAGCGGGTATGCGATGAAGTGACATCATCGCGCCCCTACTGTGTCAGAGGCAGAGGGGAATGATGGGAGAGGGAGCGTCATCTGACGTGCTTTCCTCCATTGTTGCTTTCAACTGTATCGGACCTGGTCTGCTGGCCCTGATAGCAGGCAGTGTTAGCTGGCTGCTTGCGGCTAACACTGTCCGCTATTAAAGTGAAATGAATATTCACTCCTCTCCACACTCATGGGGGTGTGGGGAATAGTGAATATTCATTTCTTTTTAGCAGTGGGGACAGGCTTTAGACACAGCAGCCAGCTCCTGCCTCCTGTCACCCGCTGCTGCTCCGCCAGCGCCGAGGGCCCCCATAGCAGCTGTGTAGTGTGCCGCTATCAACACATCACTGACTGTGGGCCTTAGGCAGCTGCTGGCCATGTATGCCAGCATGTGTCTGTGCCTGGGCCCACTGAAGAATCCTCCGGTTCTCGGTGGGCCAGTCCGACCCTGGTGATGGGATACAGGTAATGCAAATTTATACCAAATAGGTCAATTAATGATCTTTATACTTCATATTAAAGTAGTTTTTTCTTACCTTTAAGGCTATAGCGCTGATATATGCAAAGGTTTATTTTATTACATAAACAAGCAAAGAGTCTAGTATATGTATAGATACAGAACTTCTTGTTTTGCAAGGCTTTGCCAATAACACCAATGTGGTCCAAAAAGTGTGTGTATAAGGTGACATGCAATGAATATTCAACAAATCCATAGAAGAGGCATGGAAATGACCAAGTGCTGCAAATATAAAAAAAAAAGCATCAAAAACATGATTGAAAATAAGTAAGATAAAAATATTTAAAAACAAATAAAATGACTCCACCCAATGAAAAAGAGGTGGGACTGCCAGAAACCTTATATACGAAACGTATAGATAGGCATACCACAGAACAGCAGCTGTAAATCCAAAAATTTAAAAAAGGACTTACATCAGAACAATTTATCATAAAAACATATATAATAATAGATATGTAAATAGTCAAGAAAATAATGATCATCGAAAGATCATAGTACAGTGAAATTCACAGATGTAGCGCCAACACAAATAGGCAATCAAAGTTCCCACACCAATTTGAACTATTTGCATTTTCAATAAAGTTGGTGATGCTTTATATTACCTTTGCACTAGTTGGTCGTTTCCATGCCTCTACATGGGGTTGTTGAATGCTTTATCAATGTTGCATAAGCATGACATATCCACCGGTGATGATTAACCATACCTTATTATAACTCAGATTATGGCATTTAATAGATTATTGCCTGGTAATATTCTTGCTACTTCAAACGTGTTCAAGTTTTGGAATATGAACAAATTGGATCAAAATATATACAGTGCCATGAAAATAATTATATCCTGTGAATTTTTCCACATTTTTTCCCATTACACCCACAAACATGTATTTTATTGGTATTTTATGTGATATGCCAACACTAAGAAGCAAGTATTTGTGAAATGGACTAGAAATTAGACATTTTCTAATTGTTTAAAAAAATATAAATTGGAAAATTGTGATGTGCATTTATATTCAGCCCCCTGGGCCCTGAGTCATACTTAATGGCATTTAGGTCTGAACTTTAACTGGGTCACTCACACTCATAAATATGCTTTGTTCTAAACCAGTTGCACAGCTCTGACAGTATTTGTAGGGTCATTGTCCTGCTGAAAGGTGAACCTAGACCTCAGTCTCAAGTCTTTTGCATCCTATAACAGGTTTTACTCCAGGATTTCCCTGTCTTTAGGTCCATTCATCTTCACATTAACTCTGACCAGCTTCCCTGCCCCTGGTGAAGAAAAGCATCCGCACAGCATGATTCTGCCACCACCATGTTTGACGGTGGGAATGGTATTTTCAGGATGATGTGCAGTGTTAGTTTTCCACCACACAAAGTCTTTTGTATTTAGCAAAAAAAATCTATTTTGGCATCATCTGAGTAGAGAACCTTTTTCCACATGGCTTTTTGCTAACTATAAACAGGACTTCTTTTGGCTTGCTTTCAAATATGGTTTTCTTGCCACTCTTCCATAAAGGCCAGATTTGTGGAGTATACAACTAATAGTTGTCCTGTGGATAGATTCTTTCACCTGATCTGTGGATCTTTTAACCTTTTCCATAGTGACCATGGGCCTCTTGGCTGCTTCTCTAATTAGTGCCCTCCTTGATTGAGATGCTAGTTTAGGTGGGCGGCTATGTCTTGGTAGGTTTTCAGTGGTGCCATACTCCTTCCATTTTTTGGAAGAAGGATTAAACAATGATCCATGAGATGTTTGGAGCTTGAGATTTTTTTTTTATAACCTAACCCTACTTTACCTTTTTCCATTTCGTGACCTGTCTGGTGGTGTATTCCTTTGCTTTCATGGTGCTGTTTGATCTCTAATGTTCTCACACAAACGTCTGAGGCCTTCACATAACAGCTGTACTTACCGTATACTGAGAGTAAATTACGTACAGGTAGACTCAATTTTCTTTACATTTCATAAATACTTGCTACTTTGTGTTGGTATAGCACATAAAATATATTTAAGTTTGTGAGTGTGACGTGAAAAAATGTGGAAAAGTCCATGGGGTTCTAGGGCTCTGAACATATAAAAAGGTATGAACTAGAGATGAGCAAATCAGTCAGTGGAGGATCAAGTTTGGAATTTCCTAAATTTTCGTTTCATGCGTGATCACTTTGAAATTTGATTTGCTGTTTGCAAAAAAAGAAAACTTGATTGCCACCATTTCCCACACTGCTGAAGCATCAGAAAGCAGACACATGTATTTTTGCATGACCATGTGGGCCTACCCATAGTACAACTGTAAGGAGGTTGCTGTCCCTGCTCCTTGCCTGGAACCACATAGTCAGACAGCTGGGTTGTTGGGGGGAAAACGTTCTGCCCTGGACAGAGGGGACCAGGGGACTGCTGGGAAGAGAGAGGGGAGTGGTCAGAAAAGAGCGGGAGAGCAGAGAGAAGGCAGCGCGCCAAAGAGAGGGCAGGCTGCAGCGCCGTGCTCCCCTAAAAGTAGTGCTCCCCGTGAGGGCACTGAGGCTGAGATACCCACCAGAGTGAAGGCTGGATGCGGGGGTGTAGATTTGGAAGCCTCCTGAATCAGAGACAGTGACTGTGCAGCCCTGATGACCGCAGTGACAAGCAAAGATCCCTGAGTGTGATAAGTAACTGCCCAGTGTGTGTGTGACAGCGTTGTTGCAGGGAGACTGTCGGCCTGGTGCACAGATGCTCCTGCAGCAGCGACGGAGGCTGTGCTATTTCCTGGTTCCAGTTTCACTTTGAGAAGAACAGGCTGCAGAGGCTTAACCCCGGACTTTCCAGGAGACACAGAAGAGACTTCAGGATCTCAAGCCCTGCTGGTGACTGTATCCACATTGGGAAATAAGGACCCTCCAGTCAGGACCTCCCTGGGCTGATAAGTTACCAGAACACTCGTTAACCCTTTTGATTCCGCGTAATTGTTTACTGTTTACTGTTTGACTCCATTAACCCCCTGTTTACTCCCTGCGAGGAGAATTTTACCCCTGTTAATAAATCCCCTTCAACAGTTCTGGGGTCTGTTCCGTGGTGACATAGGCAACCCTGCACTCTATTACACAACTATGACATATAGTGGATTATCATACCTTGTACAGTGGTGGTCAGTACATGGGCCATCACAGATCAGTGATTTCCAGTGAAGCACAGTTTGAATGGCAGAGTTGTTTTTGCCATTGTGTAAGTGTGTAAGTCTCTCTCTTCTGTAGAATGTAAGCTCTTATGATTAGCGGGGACCTCTCTCTTTCTCCCTCTCCTCCCGCGCATGTGTATTTTCACAGCAATTATATGCTTTCCAGTAAAGAGATCTGTACACTGCAAATTTTGGGGGAAAATGTGTTGAAACCAGAGAATTGCAGTTTCAAAAGATTTGCTCATCTCTAGTACAAACCATTTCAGTACATACAGTGGTATGTGAAAGTTTGGGCACCCCTGTTCAAAATTACTGTTATTTTAAGCAGTCAAGGAAGTTGAAGATGAAATGATCTCTAAAAGGCCTAAAGTTAAAGATGAGTCATTTCCTTTGTAGTTTAGACCAAAAATATATATATTTTCACCTTTTACATTTTAAAAATTAAAAAAAGGAAAATGGGCCAATGCAAAAGCGCTCGGATAACTTTGTCCACGGCTTTAGCCCTTAATTAGCCTGTTAGGTTTATGACTTGTTCACCATCATCATTAGGAAAGGCCAGGTGATGCACATTTTCCGACTTTATAAAAATCCAGCTTCCTCTAACCTTGTACCAAAAAACAGCAGCCATGGGTTCTTCTAAGCAGCTGCTTAGCACTCTGAAAATTAAATTGCCCAAACTTTTCCATGCCACTATAATTATACTATTATGTATATTAGAGCGCCTGCTAGGACAGTGGGGTACTCGGACTGGGTCCGGCGGTACTTAAAGGGATGGTCACAGAAGCGGTGACCCAATCCGTGGTCCTGGGCGTCCAAGAAAAATGATGAAGGGAAGTGGACAATAAAGTCTATGGGGGACAATTCGTGATGCCACTTGTGGTATTCGGCCAGGATGGACGACGCTGCTTAAAGGGCCCGCTCGGGCAGATGGTAATGCAGCAAGGACGGTTCTGCTCCCCACAGGTGAAGCGGGGCCCCAGGGCTACCGGTGCAGTTGGTAAGGGATGATAGACGGTAGGGTGCAGGACTGAGGGTCCAGGAAATAATTGGAGGACACAGGGATTGCAGTTTCCTTTACCTTTTACTGATGAATTTCCAGATGCAGTACGGGGCACAGGTTACAGGTGTTGATGGGGTCCGGGTAGTGTCATGATTCCCAATGGCAGGGAAACATCAGAACACAAAAATAACGGACGAGCTCTGGGTGATGGAATCTTGAGCTGACCGTGAGCTAAATCTACCACACAACTAATAGTGGCCAGGGAGCATACCTACGACTTCCTAGATGCCACGCGCCAGCCGGAGGACTAACTACGCCTGGTAGAGGAAGGAACAGACCTGGCTTACCTCTAGGGAAATACCCCAAAAGATGATAGCAGCCCCCCACATGTAATGACGGTGAGGTAAGAGGAAAAGACATACACAGTATGAAAGTAGATTTAGCAAAGTGAGGTCCACTTACTAGATAGCAGAAGGATACAAAAGAGGACTTCACGGTCAACTGAAAACCCTTTCAAAAAACCATCCTGAAATTACTTTAAGACTCCTGTGTCAACTCATGATACAGGAGTGGCAATTTCAGCCCGCAAGAGCTTCCAGCTACAGAAAATAACAAAACTGCAAACTGGACAAAAGATACAAAACAAAAGGACAAAGTCCACTTAGCTGATCAGCAGACTAGTAGCAGGAACATGCAACCGAAGGCTCTGGTTACAATGATGACCGGCAAGGAAATGACTGGAGAGCAAGGCTAAATAGGAAACTCCCAAACACTGATGGGAACAGGTGACCTGAGACAGCAAAGCACACACAAGTCACCAGTACCACCAGCAACCACCAGGGGAGCCCAAAAAGCGGATTCACAACAGTACCCCCCCTTAAGGAGGGGGCACCGAACCCTCACGAGAACCGCCAGGGCGATCTGGATGAGCCCTATGAAAGGCACGAACCAAATCCGAGGCATGAACATCAGAGGCAGTTACCCAAGAATTATCTTCCTGACCATAGCCCTTCCATTTAACCAGATATTGAAGTCTCCGTCTGGAAACACGGGAATCCAAGATCTTCTCTACAACGTACTCCAACTCACCTTCCACCAGCACAGGAGCAGGAGGTTCAGTAGAAGGAACCACCGGTACCTCATATCTCCGCAACAACGACCGATGGAATACATTATGGATAGCGAAAGATGCCGGGAGGTCCAAACGAAAGGACACAGGGTTAAGTATCTCCAAAATCCTATAAGGACCGATGAACCGAGGCTTAAACTTAGGAGAAGAAACCCTCATAGGGACAAAACGGGAAGACAACCACACCAAGTCCCCAACACGAAGGCGAGGACCAACACGACGACGGCGGTTAGCAAACTGCTGAGTCCTCTCCTGGGACAACTTCAAATTGTCCACCACTTGTCCCCAAATCTGATGCAACCGATCCACCACCGCATCCACTCCAGGACAATCCGAAGATTCCACCTGACCAGATGAAAAACGAGGATGAAACCCTGAGTTGCAAAAGAAAGGAGAACCCAAAGTGGCAGAACTAGCCCGATTATTAAGAGCAAATTCTGCCAACGGCAAAAAGGCAACCCAGTCATCCTGATCCGCAGACACAAAACACCTCAAATAAGTCTCCAAAGTTTGATTAGTTCGCTCCGTCTGGCCATTAGTCTGAGGATGGAATGCAGACGAAAAAGACAAATCAATGCCCAACCTGGCACAGAATGCCCGCCAAAATCTAGACACGAACTGGGTTCCCCTGTCAGAAACGATGTTTTCCGGAATACCATGCAAGCGAACCACATTTTGAAAAAATAGAGGGACCAACTCAGATGAGGAAGGCAACTTAGGCAATGGTACCAAATGAACCATTTTAGAAAAACGGTCACACACTACCCAGATGACAGACATCTTCTGAGAAACAGGGAGATCAGAAATAAAGTCCATAGAGATGTGCGTCCAAGGCCTCTTCGGAACAGGCAAGGGCAACAATAACCCACTAGCCCTAGAACAACAAGGCTTGGCCCGAGCACACACATCACAAGACTGCACAAAAACACGCACATCCCGAGACAGGGAAGGCCACCAGAAGGATCTAGCCACCAAATCTCTGGTACCAAAGATTCCAGGATGGCCTGCCAGCGAAGAAGAATGAACTTCCGAGATGACTCTACTGGTCCAATCATCAGGAACAAACAGTCTACCAGGCAGACAACGATCAGGTCTATCCGCCTGAAATTCTTGCAAAGCACGTCGCAGATCTGGGGAGACAGCAGACAAAACCACTCCATCCTTAAGGACACCAGCAGGTTCAGAATCCCCAGGAGAGTCAGGCTCAAAACTCCTAGAAAGAGCATCTGCCTTAACATTCTTAGAACCCGGTAAGTATGAAACCACAAAATTAAACCGAGAAAAAAAACAACGACCATCGTGCCTGTCTAGGATTCAGGCGCCTGGCAGACTCTAAATAAATCAGATTCTTGTGATCAGTCAAAACTACCACCTGATGTCTGGCACCCTCAAGTCAATGACGCCACTCCTCAAATGCCCACTTCATGGCCAAAAGCTCCCGATTACCAACATCATAGTTTCGCTCGGCGGCCGAAAATTTTCGAGAAAAGTACGCACAAGGTCTCATCACTGAGCAGTCGGAACTTTTCTGCGACAAAACCGCCCCCGCTCCGATCTCGGAAGCATCGACCTCAACCTGAAAGGGAAGAGAAACATCAGGCTGGCGCAACACAGGGGCAGACAAAAAGCGGCGCTTAAGCTCCCGAAAGGCCTCCACAGCAGCAGGGGACCAATTGGCAACATCAGCACCCCTCTTGGTCAAATCCGTCAGAGGTTTAGCAACGCCAGAAAAACCAGTTATAAATCGACGATAAAAATTAGCAAAGCCCAAGAATTTCTGAAGACTCTTAAGAGAAGTAGGCTGCGTCCAGTCACAAATAGCCCGAACCTTGACAGGGTCCATCTCAGTAGAAGAAGGGGAAAAAATGTACCCCAAAAAGGAAATCTTTTGAACCCCAAAAACACACTTTGAACCCTTTACACACAAAGAATTCTCCCGCAAAACCTGAAAAACCCTCCTGACCTGTTGAACATGAGACTCCCAGTCATCAGAAAAAATCAAAATATCATCCAAATACACAATCATAAATTTATCCAAATATTCACGGAAAATATCATGCATTAAGGACTGAAAGACTGAAGGTGCATTAGAAAGGCCGAAAGGCATTACTAAATACTCAAAATGGCCCTCAGGCGTATTAAATGCGGTTTTCCACTCATCCCCCTGCTTAATTCGCACCAAATTATACGCCCCACGAAGATCAATCTTAGAGAACCACTTAGCCCCCCTTATGCGAGCAAACAAATCAGTCAGCAAAGGCAACGGATACTGATATTTGACTGTAATTTTATTCAGGAGTCGATAATCAATACAAGGCCTCAGAGAGCCATCCTTTTTAGATACAAAGAAAAAACCAGCTCCTAAAGGAGAAGAAGAAGGACGAATATGTCCCTTTTCCAGGGACTCCTTAATATACTCTCGCATAGCAGCATGTTCAGGTACAGATAAGTTAAACAAACGACCCTTTGGAAATTTACTGCCAGGAATCAGATCTATGGCGCAATCACAATCTCTGTGGGGAGGGAGTGAACCAATTTTTGGCTCCTCAAAAATATCACGATAATCAGACAAAAATGCCGGAATCTCAGAGGGAATAGATGATGAAATGGAAACCAAAGGTATGTCCCCATGAGCCCCCCGACATCCCCAGCTTAACACAGACATTGTTTTCCAGTCAAGGACTGGGTTATGAGATTGTAACCATGGTAATCCAAGCACCAAAACATCATGCAAATTGTACAACACAAGGAAGCGAATCACCTCCTGATGGTCTGGAGTCATACGCATAGTCACTTGCGTCCAGAATTGTGGTTTATTACAAGCCAAAGGCGTAGAATCAATACCCTTCAGAGGTATAGGGACTTCCAGAGGCTCTAAATCAAACCCACAGCGCCTGGCAAAGGACCAATCCATAAGACTCAGAGCGGCGCCAGAGTCCACATAGGCATCCACGGTAATAACTGATAATGAACAAATCAAGGTTACAGACAGAATAAATTTAGACTGTAAAGTGCCAATTGAAATAGACTTGTCAACCTTCCTTGTACGTTTAGAGCATGCTGATATAACATGAGCAGAATCACCACAATAGAAGCATAACCCATTTTTACGCCTATAATTCTGCCGCTCGCTTCTGGACAGAATTCTGTCACATTGCATTTTCTCTGGCGTCTCTTCAGAAGATACCGCCAAATGGTGCACGGGTTTGCGCTCCCGCAAACGCCGATCAATCTGAATAGCCATTTTCATGGACTCATTCAGACCTGTGGGCGCAGGGAACCCGACCATAACATCTTTAACGGCATCAGAAAGGCCCTCTCTGAAATTTGCCGCTAGGGCGCACTCATTCCACTGAGTAAGCACAGACCATCTACGAAATTTTTGGCAGTATATCTCAGCTTCATCTTGCCCTTGAGATAGGGCTATCAAAGCTTTTTCAGCTTGAATCTCCAAATTAGGTTCCTCATAAAGCAACCCTAAAGCCAGAAAAAACGCATCCACATTGAGCAACGCAGGATCCCCTGGTGTCAATGAAAATGCCCAATTTTGAGGGTCACCTCGCAGCAAAGAGATTACAATCTTAACCTGCTGGACAGGATCTCCAGAGGAGTGAGGTCTGAGAGAAAGGAACAATTTACAATTATATTTGAAATTCAGGAACCGAGATCTATCTCCGGAAAACACCTCTGGTGTAGGAATTTTAGGTTCAGACATCGGAGTATGTATAACAAAATCTTGTAAATTTTGAACCTTGGTAGCAAGATTATTTAAACCTACAGCTAAACTCTGAGGGTCCATCTTTAAACAGGTGAGATCAGAGCCATTCAAGGATTAGAAGGAGAGAAAGGCAAAGGCTGTAATTAGAGCTGAAATACAACTGATCCAACTATAGAGCAAGCATAGGGGGAAGAAAAAAAAAAAATCTACAGACTTCTTTTTTCTCTCCTTTCTTCTGCCAATAACTTTAACACGGGCCGGTCATACTGTCATGATTCCCAATGGCAGGGAAACATCAGAACACAAAAATAACGGACGAGCTCTGGGTGATGGAATCTCGAGCTGACCGTGAGCTAAATCTACCACACAACTAATAGTGGCCAGGGAGCATACCTACGACTTCCTAGATGCCACGCGCCAGCCGGAGGACTAACTACGCCTGGTAGAGGAAGGAACAGACCTGGCTTACCTCTAGGGAAATACCCCAAAAGATGATAGCAGCCCTCCACATGTAATGATGGTTGTTATGGTTCTCAATGGCAAGAGAACATAGCCAGCAAACATAAGTACTAGCTCTTGGAAGGATGGAAACTAAACTGACCATGAACTAAACCTGCCGCACAACTAACAGTAGCCGGGTAGCGTTGCCTACGTTTTTATCCCTAGACGCCCAGCGCCGGCCGGAGGACTAACTAATCCTGGCAGAGGAAAATATAGTCCTGGCTCACCTCTAGAGAAAATTCCCCGATAGGCAGACAGAGGCCCCCACATATATTGGCGGTGATTTTAGATGAAATGACAAACGTAGTATGAAAATAGGTTTAGCAAAATTGAGGTCCGCTTACTAGATAGCAGGAAGACAGAAAGGGCACTTTCATGGTCAGCTGAAAACCCTATCAAAATACCATCCTGAAATTACTTTAAGACTCTAGTATTAACTCATAACCTCAGAGTGGCAATTTCAGATCACAAGAGCTTTCCAGACACAGAAACGAAACTACAGCTGTGAACTGGAACAAAATGCAAAAACAAACGAGGACTAAAGTCCAACTTAGCTGGGAGTTGTCTAGCAGCAGGAACATGCACAGAAAGGCTTCTGATTACAATGTTGACCGGCATGGAAGTGACAGAGGAGCAAGGTTAAATAGCGACTCCCACATCCTGATGGAAACAGGTGAACAGAGGGGATGATGCACACCAGTTCAATTCCACCAGTGGCCACCGGGGGAGCCCAAAATCCAATTTCACAACAGTACCCCCCCCTCAAGGAGGGGGCACCGAACCCTCACCAGAACCACCAGGGCGATCAGGATGAGCCCTATGAAAGGCATGGACCAGATCGGAGGCATGAACATCAGAGGCAGTCACCCAAGAATTATCCTCCTGACCGTATCCCTTCCATTTGACCAGATACTGGAGTTTCCGTCTGGAAACACGGGAGTCCAAGATTTTTTCCACAACGTACTCCAACTCGCCCTCAACCAACACCGGAGCAGGAGGCTCAACGGAAGGCACAACCGGTACCTCATACCTGCGCAACAATGACCGATGAAAAACATTATGAATAGAAAAAGATGCAGGGAGGTCCAAACGGAAGGACACAGGGTTAAGAATCTCCAATATCTTGTACGGGCCGATGAACCGAGGCTTAAACTTAGGAGAAGAAACCCTCATAGGGACAAAATGAGAAGACAACCACACCAAGTCCCCAACACAAAGCCGAGGACCAACCCGACGCCGGCGGTTGGCAAAAAGCTGAGTCTTCTCCTGGGACAACTTCAAATTGTTCACTACCTGCCCCCAAATCTGATGCAACCTCTCCACCACAGCATCCACTCCAGGACAATCCGAAGATTCCACCTGACCAGAAGAAAATCGAGGATGAAACCCCGAATTACAGAAAAAAGGAGACACCAAGGTGGCAGAGCTGGCCCGATTATTGAGGGCAAACTCCGCTAAAGGCAAAAAAGCAACCCAATCATCCTGATCTGCAGACACAAAACACCTCAAATATGTCTCCAAGGTCTGATTCGTCCGCTCGGTCTGGCCATTCGTCTGAGGATGGAAAGCAGACGAGAAAGACAAATCTATGCCCATCCTAGCACAGAATGCTCGCCAAAATCTAGACACGAATTGGGTTCCTCTGTCAGAAACGATATTCTCCGGAATACCATGCAAACGGACCACATTTTGAAAAAACAGAGGAACCAACTCGGAAGAAGAAGGCAACTTAGGCAGGGGAACCAAATGGACCATCTTAGAGAAACGGTCACACACCACCCAGATGACAGACATCTTCTGAGAAACAGGAAGATCCGAAATAAAATCCATCGAGATGTGCGTCCAGGGCCTCTTCGGGATAGGCAAGGGCAACAACAATCCACTAGCCCGAGAGCAACAAGGCTTGGCCCGAGCACAAACGTCACAAGACTGCACAAAGCCTCGCACATCTCGAGACAGGGAAGGCCACCAGAAGGACCTTGCCACCAAATCCCTGGTACCAAAGATTCCAGGATGACCTGTCAACGCAGAAGAATGAACCTCAGAAATGACTTTACTGGTCCAATCATCAGGAACAAACAGTCTACCAGGTGGGCAACGATCAGGTCTATCCGCCTGAAACTCCTGCAAGGCCCGCCGCAGGTCTGGAGAAACGGCAGACAATATCACTCCATCCTTAAGGATACCTGTAGGTTCAGAGTTACCAGGGGAGTCAGGCTCAAAACTCCTAGAAAGGGCATCCGCCTTAACATTCTTAGAACCCGGCAGGTAGGACACCACAAAATTAAACCGAGAGAAAAACAACGACCAGCGCGCCTGTCTAGGATTCAGGCGTCTGGCAGACTCAAGATAAATTAGATTTTTGTGGTCAGTCAATACCACCACCTGATGTCTAGCCCCCTCAAGCCAATGACGCCACTCCTCAAAAGCCCACTTCATGGCCAAAAGCTCCCGATTCCCAACATCATAATTCCGCTCGGCGGGCGAAAATTTACGCGAGAAAAAGGCACAAGGACTCATCATGGAACAATCGGAACTTCTCTGCGACAAAACTGCCCCAGCTCCGATTTCAGAAGCGTCGACCTCAACCTGAAAAGGAAGAGCAACATCAGGCTGACGCAACACAGGGGCGGAAGAAAAGCGGCGCTTAAGCTCCCGAAAGGCCTCCACAGCAGCAGGGGACCAATCAGCAACATCAGCACCCTTCTTAGTCAAATCAGTCAATGGTTTAACAACATCAGAAAAACCAGCAATAAATCGACGATAAAAATTAGCAAAGCCCAAAAATTTCTGAAGACTCTTAAGAGAAGAGGGTTGCGTCCAATCACAAATAGCCTGAACCTTGACAGGATCCATCTCGATGGAAGAGGGGGAAAAAATATATCCCAAAAAGGAAATCTTTTGAACCCCAAAAACGCACTTAGAACCCTTCACACACAAGGAATTAGACCGCAAAACCTGAAAAACCCTCCTGACCTGCTGGACATGAGAGTCCCAGTCATCCGAAAAAATCAAAATATCATCCAGATACACAATCATAAATTTATCCAAATAATCACGGAAAATGTCATGCATAAAGGACTGAAAGACTGAAGGGGCATTTGAAAGACCAAAAGGCATCACCAAATACTCAAAGTGGCCCTCGGGCGTATTAAATGCGGTCTTCCACTCATCCCCCTGCTTAATTCGCACCAAATTATACGCCCCACGGAGATCTATCTTAGAGAACCACTTGGCCCCCTTTATGCGAGCAAACAAATCAGTCAGCAGTGGCAACGGATATTGATATTTAACCGTGATTTTATTCAAAAGCCGATAATCAATACACGGTCTCAAAGAGCCATCTTTCTTAGCCACAAAGAAAAAACCGGCTCCTAAGGGAGATGACGAAGGACGAATATGTCCCTTTTCCAAGGACTCCTTTATATATTCTCGCATAGCAGCATGTTCAGGCACAGACAGATTAAATAAACGACCCTTAGGGTATTTACTACCCGGAATCAAATCTATGGCACAATCGCACTCCCGGTGCGGAGGTAATGAACCAAGCTTAGGTTCTTCAAAAACGTCACGATATTCAGTCAAGAATTCAGGAATCTCAGAGGGAATAGATGATGAAATGGAAACCACAGGTACGTCCCCATGCGTCCCCTTACATCCCCAGCTTAACACAGACATAGCTTTCCAGTCAAGGACTGGGTTATGAGATTGCAGCCATGGCAATCCAAGCACCAACACATCATGTAGGTTATACAGCACCAGAAAGCGAATAATCTCCTGATGATCCGGATTAATCCGCATAGTTACTTGTGTCCAGTATTGTGGTTTATTACTAGCCAATGGGGTGGAGTCAATCCCCTTCAGGGGTATAGGAGTTTCAAGAGGCTCTAAATCATACCCACAGCGTTTGGCAAAGGACCAATCCATAAGACTCAAAGCGGCGCCAGAGTCGACATAGGCATCCGCGGTAATAGATGATAAAGAACAAATCAGGGTCACAGATAGAATAAACTTAGACTGTAAAGTGCCAATTGAAACAGACTTATCAAGCTTCTTAGTACGCTTAGAGCATGCTGATATAACATGAGTTGAATCACCGCAATAGAAGCACAACCCATTTTTTCGTCTTAAATTCTGCCGTTCACTTCTGGACAGAATTCTATCACATTGCATATTCTCTGGCGTCTTCTCAGTAGACACCGCCAAATGGTGCACAGGTTTGCGCTCCCGCAGACGCCTATCGATCTGGATAGCCATTGTCATGGACTCATTCAGACCCGCAGGCACAGGGAACCCCACCATAACATCCTTAATGGCATCAGAGAGACCCTCTCTGAAATTCGCCGCCAGGGCGCACTCATTCCACTGAGTAAGCACAGCCCATTTACGGAATTTCTGGCAGTATATTTCAGCTTCGTCTTGCCCCTGAGATAGGGACATCAAGGCCTTTTCCGCCTGAAGCTCTAACTGAGGTTCCTCATAAAGCAACCCCAAGGCCAGAAAAAACGCATCCACATTGAGCAACGCAGGATCCCCTGGAGCCAATGCAAAAGCCCAATCCTGAGGGTCGCCCCGGAGCAAGGAAATCACAATCCTGACCTGCTGAGCAGGATCTCCAGCAGAGCGAGATTTCAGGGACAAAAACAACTTGCAATTATTTTTGAAATTTTGAAAGCAAGATCTATTCCCCGAGAAAAATTCAGGCAAAGGAATTCTAGGTTCAGATATAGGAACATGAACAACAAAATCTTGTAAATTTTGAACTTTCGTGGTGAGATTATTCAAACCTGCAGCTAAACTCTGAATATCCATTTTAAACAGGTGAACACAGAGCCATTCCAGGATTAGAAGGAGAAAGAGAAAGGCTGCAATATAGGCAGACTTGCAAGAGATTCAATTACAAGCACACTCAGAACTGAAGGGAAAAAAAAAAAAAAAATCTTCAGCAGACTTCTCTTTTCTCTCCTTTCTCTGTCAATTAATTTAACCCTTTTTGGGCCGGTCAAACTGTTATGGTTCTCAATGGCAAGAGAACATAGCCAGCAAACATAAGTACTAGCTCTTGGAAGGATGGAAACTAAACTGACCATGAACTAAACCTGCCGCACAACTAACAGTAGCCGGGTAGCGTTGCCTACGTTTTTATCCCTAGACACCCAGCGCCGGCCGGAGGACTAACTAATCCTGGCAGAGGAAAATATAGTCCTGGCTCACCTCTAGAGAAAATTCCCCGATAGGCAGACAGAGGCCCCCACATATATTGGCGGTGATTTTAGATGAAATGACAAACGTAGTATGAAAATAGGTTTAGCAAAATTGAGGTCCGCTTACTAGATAGCAGGAAGACAGAAAGGGCACTTTCATGGTCAGCTGAAAACCCTATCAAAATACCATCCTGAAATTACTTTAAGACTCTAGTATTAACTCATAACCTCAGAGTGGCAATTTCAGATCACAAGAGCTTTCCAGACACAGAAACGAAACTACAGCTGTGAACTGGAACAAAATGCAAAAACAAACGAGGACTAAAGTCCAACTTAGCTGGGAGTTGTCTAGCAGCAGGAACATGCACAGAAAGGCTTCTGATTACAATGTTGACCGGCATGGAAGTGACAGAGGAGCAAGGTTAAATAGCGACTCCCACATCCTGATGGAAACAGGTGAACAGAGGGGATGATGCACACCAGTTCAATTCCACCAGTGGCCACCGGGGGAGCCCAAAATCCAATTTCACAACAGATGGTGAGGTAAGAGGAAAAGACATACACAGTATGAAAGTAGATTTAGCAAAGTGAGGTCCACTTACTAGATAGCAGAAGGATACAAAAGAGGACTTCACGGTCAACTGAAAACCCTTTCAAAAAACCATCCTGAAATTACTTTAAGACTCCTGTGTCAACTCATGACACAGGAGTGGCAATTTCAGCCCGCAAGAGCTTCCAGCTACAGAAAATAACAAAACTGCAAACTGGACAAAAGATACAAAACAAAAGGACAAAGTCCACTTAGCTGATCAGCAGACTAGTAGCAGGAACATGCAACCGAAGGCTCTGGTTACAATGATGACCGGCAAGGAAATGACTGGAGAGCAAGGCTAAATAGGAAACTCCCAAACACTGATGGGAACAGGTGACCTGAGACAGCAAAGCACACACAAGTCACCAGTACCACCAGCAACCACCAGGGGAGCCCAAAAAGCGGATTCACAACAGGGTAGCCTGGGAGTAACTTGGGATCCACCTAGCCAGGTGGGGTTGGGGGCCTTCCTTCTGCGCTGAATTCTCTGTCCCTTGCTGCCTGAAGCTTTATATAAGTTCCTCTGTGTTTGTTACTCCTAATCTGTATGGTTGACAGCATGAGCCTTTCATGGGCACTGTCTTCTCACTAGCAGCCCCACTCTCCTGACTAGCTGTGGTGCCTCCAGGTGTTAGATCGACCAGGAGACCTGCAATCTCCTGCCCGCCTTTTCTAGTTGCTGGGCCTTTAGTACCCGTGCAACCACGGACTCCGGTGTCCAGTCTCTTTTGAGCTTAATCCTGGGAAGAACCCAGTCACAGCTCCACTCCCAGCCTCTCTCCTCACATGCTTCCTCTCCCTTCACTGTTAAACACAGAACTCTCAAACCCCGCCTCCAGACAGGACTTCTAGAGACGTTCCCCTGAAACTGGGTTTAGAGCTCCCCCTTCTGATCTGGGGTCGGGAAGGTATTGTATGTTTGTGTTACGTGTTAAGGGGATCCCTCCTTACCTCCAGGCATGACATCACCCCCGTGAGGAAGGCAATGCCATTGTGGCACCCGGACTCCTGGGGTGCCACACATATCATATGATAATGACCAGCACAGTAAACATGAAGTGACAGACTGACATAGAGGGTGAAAGGACTTTGCCCAGGACTAACAGAACAATACAAGCGTCAAATGAAACAAAAACCTAAAATGAAGGTAAAGCATGGGAAATACTGCGAGGTCTACAGTCACCATTGCAAAATGTTGTTTACTTTTGCATTGAAGTCACATCAATTAAAAACTCTGCTGATTTCTAAAAAAAAAAAAAAGTTTATACCTGGTTTTCAACATTCACTGCACAACTTTACGGAATATAAATGAGCATGGCAGGAGGTTTACAAGCCACTCAAAAGACAGCTGGACAGATCCGTGTTTCTCTATTTACCCTCTATATATAGTCATTTGATGTTGATGCATCCAGTGAAGGTAAAGATAATGTACACTAAGAAATGCTGCATTATCTTGGTAACATGGACATGCATCATGCTTCATTTCAGCTGATCATGGGCTAAAGATGTTTACGTAGGAACAAAGCACAGGTATCTCTTTCATGACCGGCCTGCTTCTTCAATTCTATACGTTTTCCTCTTATCATCAGATATTATGGTGACAGGTGCAGTAGATATAATCAATCCTCCTCAGTGATGTGCTTGGTCAAGCAGACATCCCATCTGTTGATTCATTATGACAGTGGGAGTGACAGAGGCATAAAGAAACAGGTAGAATCACTGCTGTGAGATTTCTGGTTTTGTGGATATGGATTCAACCATCATAGACGGTAGCAGGAGATTTGTGCTAAAATTCTGGAGTTTTGGGCATAAGCTTTATTCTGCATGACGTTTCTTATCTGGAGGAAATTTGGATCTAAAGAACTGACATGAATTCTTCAGGCTGTGCCGTGTCTCTGATGTCACAAAGAGATGTGGGAAATTTCACCCAAAATGTGGCCAGCGTATCTCTCTACTTGAATCCAGATTGGCTATCACTTCCCTTCCACTCGGAGATGAGGATGTTTCTGCTTCCTACCGCTGTCTGCTTTGTAGCTGCCATTTTAGTGACACCTCCAATTTTGTTTTCCATCTTCTCCAACTTCAACCTGCGTCAAGAAACTCGGTTCCTTATCCTTGGAAATGCCCTTTTATCGGATTTAATATATCTGCTCCTGTACACCATAAGCAGCATATGTAACATGACCAACATATATATCCCCAAATCCATGTGTGCCCTGCTTCTATTTTCACTGGCTGTAACATATGGTGGTGGAGTGCTCACAGCAGGAGGAATGGTGGTGGACACATACCTGGCCATTCTGTGGCCTCTACATTACATGATCCTTCTACCTCCATCAAGAACAAGAAAGTTGATCGCCTTGCTCTGGTTTTCTTCGTGCCTCTTTGCTGGTGTCTTGTTTTTAGTCTTGTATTTTACTCAGAAACCTGTTCCATGCCAATATGATCTGTGTTCTCTTCCAGTCATACTCCTTATAACATTACATGGTGACCAGGCCATCAGGTTGTGCCATATACTTTTCATAATTGGTTTCATTCTATGCTTTTCAATGATTTTGTGCTGCTACATATTCCTATGTTACAAAACCAGAGAAAGTGGTATGTGGAAAGGCGTTTCGTCAAGGGCCAGTGTCACGTTCCTGATGCATCATGTTATACTGGGATTTTACTTCTGTCCTCTACTTCTTCTGTTGGCAGAATCCTTACTGTACATTAATAAGGTGATCAGTGTAGAGATAGGAATGCTGATCACAATGACAATCTGTAATGTCCTCATAGTCCTGCCAAAAGGTGTATCTCCATTCCTATATGGATTCAGATACAGAGAGATATACAAATCTCTCAGGTTGTTCTGTAAATTTAGGCGGCATGGTCTTGTAGCACCAGCTAACAGATATACATGAATGTTACTGGAGTTTAAAGGTGTAGCCAACCCCAGGACTACAAAGAACTGGTCCCGGGATCTCCACTTGTAGTTCTGTGCTCCACACATAATGCCTGCTAAATTCAATAGCTAAGCCATTTGTTTACCTTTTCATTGCTATGACTTTAAACAAGCCGCCAGCCAGCCCCCTTCCCACATTGCTTTGGTCTTGTGCCAACATGGAAAACACAGGTGCAATGGAAGTGGAGCTTCCTGTTCCTGGGACCAAAGTGTTGGCCATATTTAATGCAGCTATTTTTCATGCTATTTTTTTGGGAGGGTGGGAAGGTGAGTGAGGTTAGTCAACATCCTTTTGAGGTGAGATGGTATACTAAATGAAATAGTCACTGCAATCCGGGGCAGATCCACTGTATATATGAAGTATGTCCAAGCTCAGTCCAGGGATACTTGGGTTTGTAAAAACATGTTTATTGTGTCATATACAAGGCATAATAATGCAGTGTTAATAAAAAGGTCAAGTAAGGCTCTAACAAGCCTCCATTAATGACAGTTATATCTAAAAAGTGGTACTAATAGCATTATAATTACCATTACAGTGAGGGCTTATTCCCTAAATGAGTAGCTATCTCCTATACTGTACTGATCAGGGCCAATGGGACCCCCAGCAATTCCAAGATCGGTACTTGAAAATTGGTCAAGGATGTGAACCTCCTCGTTCTTGAGTTCCAGAGCCCCATACCTTTATATCACTGGAAGTCCAAGAGTTAAGAACCCCAATGGTCACTAAGACATACCCCATCCTATAGGGTATAACTTCATATTTTGGGAATAATCTTTTGATATAAAAAAAAGATAACAATGTTAGGACCGTTTTTCTCGGTGATTGATTTGGTAACTGAAAATGTATATTTTGTATATATTGT
This sequence comes from Ranitomeya variabilis, assembly GCF_051348905.1. Classification (NCBI taxonomy): domain Eukaryota; kingdom Metazoa; phylum Chordata; class Amphibia; order Anura; family Dendrobatidae; genus Ranitomeya; species Ranitomeya variabilis. The sequence continues at coordinate 993,009,841 of NC_135233.1, read as the reverse complement.
ACAAAAAATAAACCCATAACTGCAGGGCATAGAAAGAAACAATTATTAAATGTTTAAGACAAATTTTTAGGCAAGTCTCAAATGTTTGGGCGCATAGGCCCCGATTCATTAAAGCGTTTGTGCCAGAATCCTGTCATAAAACATCTTAAAAAGTTGAAAAACTTTTGAGTAGCATGAGGTTTTGATGTTGTCACGTCAGTTTTGAGCACCTCCATCAATATGGGCAGAACTAAGACGGGGACGTGACAAACCTCACCCATCTAATTTATCAACAGATGTGTCATACCTTACTCCAGAAATCTTACTCCACTCCTTGACTAAGGTAATATTTTCAAGGTACGCCACTGGTAAGATGGCATGTGCTTCTTAATGAATCCGGCTCCTCTTACTCCACCATGCCCGCTCATTGAGACTTGTGTGTACAAAGCCAGTCTTAATGAAATGGGGCCATATTGTTTTCATTAAAATGTGGAGCTTTTTACTTATCTTACAACTTTTAAAACATGGTGAGTGAAAGGGGGCACTGCTATCATTTGTCCAACAGATTTATCAAAATGTATTATAGATATTGCAGGTGTATATTTCAAGTTTTTGGTAAATAGCTCAAGATTCGACAAATGGAGCGTCAACAACTGGGACCTCAGCTACTTGAGAATGGTGAAAGATGGAGAGATCTTGACAAGTCTCATTTGGAATGGACACCATGTTGTATGTAAATTACATAATATTTGCATTGCTGTACATACGAGGTTATTAATGACATTGTGTAAATTTCAAATGTTCATTTCTTGTGGCGTTTTCTGTAATAGATATCTGTATTTGTAAAATATATGTTAACCTTGTTTGCAGTCTAACATTTTCCATTTTCATTTTGCTCACCCATGTAGGTATATAATTTTTTAGATTGTTTTTCAGGGTAAAATGTACATTAATTCCTTCTTAATATATTTGCTTACATTTTTTAATTTATCATAAAATAAGACCCTACTTTGAACTATGGGATTGGCACCAGTGGTGTCGCATAAGGGCACAGTGATGGATGCCCTGGACAAAGACAGCTTTATTATTGCATTGAGGGATGCCATACCTGTCTTGACCTGGGTGCTGGAAATCTACATTCCACCTCCGTTTGACGCTGTTGATTGTGGATAACTAGACACATTACTTGATAATATTGTGCACATTCCAAAACCACTGTTATATTTGTATGAGCCAGACCTTCTTTGAGGAAATCCTTTCCCCCAGAAATGTTGCATCTTCTGAAGATGGGAATGGTTGGACACCAGAAATTACCTATATATAATGTTAATTAGATGACATTTTGTATATTTTATATGTATGGATGTGAATATGTGCTTTGAAAAAGTATTTATACTTTATGAATTTTTCCACATTTTTCACGTTACACCCACAAGTTTATGTGTATGTTATTCGTAATTTAGGTGATATAATAACACAAAGTAGCAAGTGATTGTCATTTAAAAAAAAATAAATCTGAAAATTATGACATCCATTAGAATTCAGCCTCCTGTAGTCTGATACCCCTAAATAAAATCTTGATTGATTAATTCCTTCCAAAAGTCACATAATTAGTACACCTGTTAGTTTGTGGTACACCTGTGTGTAATTTATTCTTAGTATAACTACAGCAGCTATGTGAAGAGCTAAGGTGTTTGATGGAGAACATTAGATATCACACAGCATCAGGAAAACCACACACCAGACAGGTCAGGGATAAAGTTGTGGAGAAGAGTAAAGCAGGGTTAGGTTTTTTAAAAAACTAGCCCAAGCTCTGAACATCTCATGGAGCATTGTACAATCCATCATCCAAAAATAGGAACAACTGCAAACTTGCCATGCTAAGGCCGTCTACATCAACTGACACCCCACCCAAAGAGAACACTAGTAAGTGAAGTGAAAAAGAGTCCCATGGTCACTCGGGAAGCTGCAGAGATCCATAGCTCATGTGGGAGAATCTGTCCACAGGACAACTAGTAGTTGTATACTCCACAAAGCGTATGGAAGAGTGGCAAGAACAAAAACTTTTTTGAAAGCACGCCATTAGAAGTCCCATTTGCAGTTTTCAAAAAGCCATGTAGGGGACACAGCTATCATGTGAAAGAAGGTGCTCTGGTCAGATGAGACAAAAGTGGAACTTTTTGGGCTAAATACAAAATGGTATGTGTAGCAGAAAACACTGCACATCATCCTGAAAACAACATCCCCACCGTCAAATATGGTGGTGGCAGCATCATGCTGAGGGGATGCTTTTCTTCAACAGAGACAGGGAAGCTGGTCAGAGTTGATGGTAAGATGGATGGAGCTAAATACAGGAAAACCTGTTAAAGGCAGCAAAAGACTTGAGACTGTGGCATAGGTTCACCTTCCAGCAGGGCAACGACCCTGAACATACTGCAAAAGCTACAATGGAATGGTTTAGATCAAAGCATATTTATGTGTGTGAATGGCGCAGACAAAGTCCAGACCTAAATTCCATTGAGAATCTGTGGCAAGACTTGAAAATTGCTGCTCACAGACGCCTCCATCTAATCTCACTAAGCAAGAGCTAGTTTGCAAATAATTCAGCCTCTAGATGTGTAAAGCTGGTAGAGAAATCCCCCAAAAGGCCTGCAGCAGAAGTGGCAGAGAAAAGTGTATTGCACAACCAACTTCTTGTACTAATAGGAAGGGATTAGTGAAGAGCGAGTGTGATCGTTACTCGAGTTTCTCCGAGCATGCTCGGGTGGTGTCCGAGTATTTCAGCGTGCTCTGAGATTTAGTTTATGTCGATGCAGCTGCATAATTTGCGGCTGCTAGATAGCTTGAATACATGTGGGGATTGCCTAACAAACGGGCAATCCCCACATGTATTCAAGTTATCTAGCAGCCGCAAATCATGCAGCTGCGTCGACATAAACTAAATCTCAGAGCACGCTGAAATACTCGGAGACCACCCGAGCATGCTCTGAGAAACTCGAGTAACAAGCATACTCACTTTATCACTAGAAGGGATCAAATTGAGTTAATCCGAGTGAACAAGTTGTAAGTATACAGCCTTGTTGCCAAGAAAAACATTTCTAAGGGGTAGGGGATAAACAACTGACATGTTTGGCACAAGGATTAGGCAAGTTACAGTCTAATCTGAGTCATCTTTTACCCAATATCAGATATTGAGGCACCCTATGAAATATAACTAATGGACTATCTTAACCCCTTTAACCTCAAAGGTGGTTTGCACATTAATGACCAGGCCAATATTTACAATTCTGACCACTGACACTTTAGAGGTAATAACTCTGGAATGCTTCAACGGATCCCACTGATTCTGAGAATGTTTTTTTTGTGACATATTATACTTCATGATAGCGGTAACATTTCTTCGGTATGACTTGCGTTTATTTGTGGAAAAAAACCCTGAAATTTGGCACAAAAAAAAAAAAATTTTTGCAATTTTCCAACTTTGAATTTTCATAACGTTAAATCACAGAGATACAATGGGGGAATTAAGTATTTGATCCCTTCTGATTTTGCAAGTTTGCCCACTGACAGAGACAAAAACAGTCTATAATTTTAAGGGTAGGTTAGTTTTAACATTGAGAGATAGAATATCAAAAATAAAATCCAGGAAATCACATTGTATAAATTATATAAATTTATACGCATTTTGCAGTGAGAAGTATTTGATGCCCTACCAACCATTAGGAGTTCTGGCTCCTACAGACCAGTTAGACGCTCCTAATCAACTCGTTACCTGCATTAAATACAGCTGTCTTACATAGTCCCCTTTATAAAAGACTTCATTAATCAGTCAGACTCTAACCTCTACAACATGGGCAAGACAAAAGAGCTTTAGAAGGATGTCAGGGACAAGATCGTAGACCTGCACAAAGCTGTAATAGGCTGCAAAACCATAAGTAAGACGCTGGGTGAGAAGGAGAAAACTTTTGGTGCAATAGTAAGAAAATGTAAGAAATACAAAATGACTGTCAATCGACATCGATCTGGGGCACCATGCAAAATCTCACCTCGTGGGGGATCCTTGATCATGAGGAAGGTGAGAGATCTGCCTAAAACTACATGGGGGACTTGTTAATGATCTCGAGGCAGCTGGGACCACAGTCACCAAGAAAATCATTGTTAACTCATTACGCTGTAAAGGTTTAAAAATCTGCAGTGCCCACAAGGTCTTCCTGATCAAGAAGGCACATGTGCAGGCCAGTCTGAAGTTTGCCAATGAACACCTGGATGATTCTGTGAGTGATTGGGAGAAGGTGCTGTGGTCAGATGAGACAAAAATTGATCTCTTTGGCATTAACTCAACTCACCGTGTTTGGAGGAAGAGAAATGCTGCCTATGACCCAAAGAACACTGTCCCCACTGTCAAGCACGGAGGTGGAAACATTTTTTGAGGGTGTTTCTCTGCTAAGAGCAAAGGACTACTTCACCGCATCAATGGGAGAATGGATGAAGCCATGTACCATAAAATCCTGAGTGACTACCTCCTTCCCTCCGCCAGGACATTAAAAATGGGTCATGGCTGGATCTTCCAGCAAGACAATGACCCCAAACATACAGCCAAGTCAACAAAGGAGTGGCTCAAAAAGAAGCACGTTAAGGTCATGGAGTGGCCAAGCCAGTCTCCAGACCTTAATCCCATGGAAATACAAATACCTATTTCTCACTGCAATATGCAAATAAATTTATAGAATGCGATTTTCTGGATTTTATTTTTGATATTCTATCTCTCAATGTTAAAATTAACCTAACCTAACTTACAAAACCAGCATGGGATGAAATACTAATTTCCCTCACTGTATATGACAGAATATATCAAAAAGTTACACCATTCTAAAAACTGCACCACTGAAGGTGCTCAAAACCACATTCAAGAAGTTTATTAACCCTTCAGGTGCTTCACAGTAATTTTTGGAACGTGGAAAAAAAATGAACATTTAACTTTTTTTCACAAATAATTTACTTGAGATCCAATTTTTTTTATTTTGACAAGCGTAACAGGAAAAAAATGGACCCCAAAATTTGTTGTGTAAATTCTACTGAGCATGCCGATACCCCATATGAGGGAGAAACCACTGTTTGGGCGCACAAAGCTCGGAAGGGAACGAGCGCCATTTGACTTTTTGAATGCAAAATTTGCTGGAACAATTGGTGGACGCCATGTTGCATTTGGAGAGCCTCTGATGTCCCTAAACAGTGAAAATCCCCCACAAGTGACACCATTTTGGAAACTAGACCCCTTAGGGAACTGATCTAGATGTGTGGTGAGCACAGTGAACCCTCAGGTGCTTCACAGAAGTTTATAACGTTGAGCCGTAAAAATAAAAAAAATCAAATTTTCCCCACAAATATGTTTTTAGCCCAAAATATTGCATTTTCATAAGAGTCACAGGAGGAATTGCACAATACAAGTTGTAGTGCAATTTCTCTTGAGTATACCGATACCCATAGGAGGGAAGGACGCACGACAGGGCTCGGAAGGGAAGGAGGGTCATTTGACTTTTGAATGTAAAATTTCCTGGAATCATTAGTGGACGTCAAGTCCCATTTGGAGAGCCCCTGATGTGCCTATAGAGTGGAAACCCCCCAGAAGTGACCCCATGGCACCAAAATTTGCCCCACAATTTCTACTGAACTTGGCCATATCCCAAATGTGGCTCTACAGTACTACTTAGCTATACGTAGAGATTCAGTAGGAATGGAGCACTATTTACCTCCTGGAGGGCAGATGTTCCTAGAACAGTTTGCAGACTCCATATATAGAGCCCCTATTTGCTAGAAGAGCAAAATCCCCCCTCAAGTGACCCCATTTTGGAAACTATACCCCTTGGGGAATTTATCTACAGGCGTAGTGACGATTTTGACTCCATGGGTATTTTCCAGAAACAAGCAGCAATGAATGTTGCCAAGTGAAAATTGCAAACTGCCATTGTAGCGACCAGTATGCCTTAGTGACCAGTACGTTGCAGACACCAGTACGTTATGCCCAGCCCGTGCTTCTGGAGGCATGCACACCCGTAAGTTAGGTGATCTCTCATTGCCAAACATGTGGACGCTGTATGTGGTTTAGGTACACTGTGGGGCTCAGAAAGGAGGGGGCATTTGGATTTGGGAGTGGAGAATTTGCTGAATTTCTCTTGATGGGCCGCTTTTCCAGAGCATTTGTACTACCAGTAACGTGGAAACCACCTAAATTCCGTTAACAGATGACAGACCTGAGTGGGGACTTGCTTTTTTGTGGATTGAGTTGAAGCTTTTATTGAGAACATTTTACATGACGTTTGGGATCACATTTGTAAAGCACTCTATGCTGACCACTTATTTTGGGGTTTCCATCTACATCTCTGATGTGATTCAGATGAGACCCCCCCAAGGAATTCACTATAATGAGGCAGAAGAGTTACTCTGGACTCCATCTGGCCTCTGTTCAGCAGTGTTCTTCTTTTCAGTAGCGCACAAAACTGTGGCCAGAGGTTCCGTATTTCAAGGATTTACACGGAGACCCCGGTGCAAGCGCTCAGTGCAGAACGCAGGATAAATGTGTGCCGAGCCTTACTGCAATCTTTGGGAGGCAGAATCAAAAAAACAACAGCAGGTGAAGAATTGGTTTTCTTTATTTTTTATGCTGTTCCTCGTGTGGTATAAGTGATTAGTCAACTTTATTCTTCGGGTCGGTGTGATTACAGCTAAAGCAAATTTATATCGGATTTTTATGTTTGGTTACTGTCACACACTAAGGCTAAGTTCACATTTGCATATATGTGCGCAGTGTATCATCTGTATGCGCAAACGCATGCCAAAACTTATGTTTACGCAGTGTTTTTTATCCGCCTCAGCTTATGCATGACGGCAAAAAAAAAATGCTGCATGTGCATGCGTTCGCGGTTTTGCCTGCGTTTGCGTTGCTTATGCGCATGCGTTCGATATTTCCAGGAGGGCGTGTCTCAATGGGCGTGTCTCAAAACAGTTCCTGGACATGTACAGTCCGAAGTACGCAAGCGCATCAAACGCATGCATTTCCATAGACAGTAATGCGTTTTTTTACGCACTCATCCACATGTGCATGCCTACGCATATTTGACGGATTTTTGACACCTCTAAAAATGCAACTTGTTGCGTTCGCCCCGGTACACACCGCGAAACAACACATGCATACGAGAAAGCATGCGAACACATGCAAACGCATGTCCATGCGTACACCATGTTAAATATATGTACGCATGATGCATGCAGATTTATGCAAATGTGAAACCAGCCTAATAGATGCTTTCTATTGCAAAAAATAGTTTTTGCATCTCCACATTTTGAGAGCTATAATTTTTCCATATTTTGGCCCGCAGAGTCATGTGAGGGCTTGTTTTTTGCGGGATGAGTTGTCGTTTTTATTGGTACCATTTTCAGGCACATGACATTTTTTGATCGCTTTCTATTCCGATTTCTGGTGAGACAGAATGAACAAAAAATAGCAATTTAGGAATTCTTTTTTGAGGGGTTTATGCTGTTCTGTGTAAAATTGATAAGTCAGTATGATTACAGTGATACCTCATTTATATATTTTTTTCATGTTTTGGTACTTTTACTCAATTAAAACTATTTTATAGAAAAAGTTATTATTTTTGCATTGCTTTCTTTTGAGAGCTATAACTTTTTTATTTTTCCGCTGATGGAGCTGTATGGCAGCTTGTTTTTTTGCAGGACAAAATTACATTTTCGGCAGTACCATAGTTATTCATATACCAAATATGTGCACTTTTATTGTTATTTTGTTCATACAAATATCTATTTATAGATACAATATCTTTTGATTTTTTATTAGTTTTTTTTTAATATATACCGTATTTTTCGGACTATAGGACGCACCGGACTATAAGGCGCACCCAGGTTTTAGAGGTGGAAAATAGGGAAAAATTGTCCATATACTACGGGGACATGCATATTCTAGAATACCCGATGCGTTAGAATCGGGCCACAATCTAGTATATATATATATGTATACTGTATATATTTACAATTATTTAGAAACTTTTTTTGTAACTGTTTTACTTTGTCCCACTATAGGACTATCATACCTATGCTTTGCAAGCTGTCAGATCTGCACTGACAGAGAAGGTTGCTGATCGTGTACTGCGCACGATCAAGCAACTTTCCTAGCTCTGGTGACCTGTATGTCGTAATGACGGCACCGGATCATCATGGCAACTATCCGATTGCAGCATTTCGGGGGTTAAAGTGCCGGGAGCGGTGCGTGACCTCTCCTGGCACTTAGTCCTGGGAGTCAGCTGTTGGAATCAGCTGACACTCTGCGGCGATTGCCCGTGCACCACCGTGTCACGATGACATAATAATTCATCCCTAGTCAAATAGGCCCAGGGCACAGGGACGGATTATTACATCAAATATCAGAAAGGGGTTATTGGAAGTAGAGGCAGCTATAAAACTTTGGTAGAAAAGGTAGAGAAAAATATTATTGCAGTGGAAGGGAAGGAAAAGATCACCCTATTAAATCGCTATGGATTCCCTTCCTACCAGCCGAGGTTGGCACCCATCAACCTGCGTAATGGCGACCCCGCTCACCAACGACTCTCCCTCCCTGTCCCTAATAGACCCTATCAAAGACGGAGTGCAGAAAGACAACAATATTGTACCATATGTGTTAATGCAAGCCCAATAGTCTACCTCTGATATACCATATGGCACGTGCAACATATCAGAGAGGGAGGCTAAAAATACAGTCACAAAGATCATGAATATAGAAAATAGGCAGATATCAATATTGCACGTATTCCCAGATACAAAGATAGATCAAAGTGAGTCCAAAAAATGCAGAATTCTTTGCGTGCAAAAAATGGTGTCTTAATAGGTATCTTATATCCTTACGATATAGTATACTGTATGTCATGGTGTCTCATCATATACACCATACATCATCACTTATTTTAAATGAATTAGATATTTACATTGCACATTGCCCTAATAAAGATCCAGGTAAATACGTAGCAAACAATCAAATCAGCGCCAATGCCCTTCATTTAGGAGGTCAAATGCCCCATAGTAAAATTCCTAAGAAAGCCAGCATGTATATTTCTCGACGTGTTTCCACAATTAGTTGGTTCTTCAAGAGAACATACTGGTAGGGTTGAGCGACTTTCATTTTTTTAAGATCGAGTCGGGTTTTGTGAAACCCGACTTTGTCCAGAGTCGAGTCGAGTGCAGTCGGCCGATTATCGCTAAAAGTCGGGGATCGACCGAAACACGAAACCCAATGCAAGTCAATGGGGAAGCATAGTCGGCAGTGAGTGGAGGCCAGGAAAACACCTACAGTGCCCATTTTAATGCCAAAAACATCCATTCTTGTTTCTGAAGCTTGTCAATCTTAATTAACTTTATAATAATAGTTGGGCATAGGAAATTGGGGGTCATTTGGCAAAAGTTGTGGGGGGTAGGGCTGGTTCAAGGCTTTAGTGGGCCCAGGAAACGTGGACTACGTCACGGCGGTGGAGCAGGGAGAGGTAAGTATTTCAACGTTGCAAGTGCTGTGATCCTGAGCAAGCAGGGGGGGCCCACTCGTTCGCATTGGCACTGGCACAGGGCCCCTCAAAGTACGACGGTGTGTTTGCATGGCGGGGGCGCCTCCCACCAGCAGCGACACTTTTGCGTACTCTGAGGGGCCCTGTGCCAGTGACGTCGCCAACGAGTATGCCCCCCCCCCCCGATGAAGGAACCTGCACTTTCATCTGCACCTTCCTCTTTGTCCCTGTGTAAGGTGGTATAACATGCGGGAAGGGGAACCTTACTTTCAGCAGGGTCAGATTCTGGCTGTGTAGAGTGCAAGGGGAATGTAGTGGTTTAGGTCAATGTACCAGCAGACTCATCTAGCAGTGGCTGGGCAATGGGCAGGATGAGGAGGAAACAGATATAGGGGCAAAGAATAAAGTAGGCTAAATGCAGTTCAAAATTGGTAACAGGACTAAACAGGCGGCATTGCTTTGTTCAGTGGAGTAGCAAACCCAAGAGCAGCAGACACTGTTTCAAGGGCCCAACCACACTAGTAGGCTAAATGCAGTTTAATATCTGATAGTATAGGCCGAAAGCCAGAAGGTAGAAGCTCAGCTTTATTCAGTTGAGGACAACACCAGGCAGGGGCAGACACCGTTAGTAGGCCGGAACCACCAATTTTTTAAAAAACAGCAGTTAATCAGAGCCAGAAGGTAGAAGCTCAGCTTTATTCAGTTGAGGACAACACCAGGCAGGGACAGACACCGTTAGTAGGCCGGAAACACCAATTTTTTAAAAAACAGCAGTTAATCAGAGCCAGAAGGTAGAAGCTCAGCTTTATTCAGTTGAGGACAACACCAGGCAGGGGCAGACACCGTTAGTAGGCCGGAACCACCAATTTTTTTAAAAACAGCAGTTAATCAGAGCCAGAAGGTAGAAGCTCAGCTTTATTCAGTTGAGGACAACACCAGGCAGGGGCAGACACCGTTAGTAGGCCGGAACCACCAATTTTTTAAAAAACAGCAGTTAATCAGAGCCAGAAGGTAGAAGCTCAGCTTTATTCAGTTGAGGACAACTTGAATTAGGGACTGCAGACAGACTTACCAGGCTGTCCCCTGTGTGGACCATGCATCCAATACATTAACCCATTGCGCCACAAAGGACACGTAACCTTCCGTGGCCATGCCTACCGCTCCATGTGTCTGTTGTCAGGTGTACCTTTGGACTCACAGATTGACAGAATGAAAGGACAATGTGGTCTTTAACATGCTGGTGGAGGGGTGGGATGGCTTTTCTCGCAAAATAATTGTCAACTGGGTAGCTCATAGCGTGGTACAGCGTAGTCCATCATGGCTTTATTAATATTAAATAAAATAAAAAAAATAGGCTCTATGCACTGTAAAATAGGTTCCAGGGGTACACGGGCAGCAGTGGTCTGGTCAGTGGAGGCCTAGTGGAAGGAGGGACCGCAGACAGGCTTCGAAGGCCTAACATAATAAAATGGGCTGGCTGTAGGCACTGTAACATAGGTTCCAGGGGTACACGGGCAGCAGTGGTCTGGTCAGTGGAGGCCTAGTGGAAGGAGGGACCGCAGACAGGCTTCGAAGGCCTAACATAATAAAATGGGCTGGCTGTAGGCACTGTAACATAGGTTCCAGGGGTACACGGGGAGCAGTGGTCTGGTCAGTGGAGGCCTAGTGGAAGGAGGGACCGCAGACAGGCTTCGAAGGCCTAACATAATAAAATAGGCTGGCTGTAGGCACTGTAACATAGGTTCCAGGGGTACACGGGCAGCAGTGGTCTGGTCAGTGGAGGCCTAGTGGAAGGAGGGACCGCAGACAGGCTTCGAAGGCCTAACATAATAAAATGGGCTGGCTGTAGGCACTGTAACATAGGTTCCAGGGGTACACGGGCAGCAGTGGTCAGGTGAGTGGAGGCCTAGTGGAAGGAGGGACCACAGACAGGCTTCGAAGGCCTAACATAATAAAATGGGCTGGCTGTAGGCACTGTAAAATAGGTTCCAGGGGTACACGGGCAGCAGTGGTCAGGTGAGTGGAGGCCTAGTGGAAGGAGGGACCGCAGACAGGCTTCGAAGGCCTAACATAATAAAATGGGCTGGCTGTAGGCACTGTAACATAGGTTCCAGGGGTACACGGGCAGCAGTGGTCAGGTGAGTGGAGGCCTAGTGGAAGGAGGGACCGCAGACAGGCTTCGAAGGCCTAACATAATAAAATGGGCTGGCTGTAGGCACTGTAACATAGGTTCCAGGGGTACACGGGCAGCAGTGGTCAGGTGAGTGGAGGCCTAGTGGAAGGAGGGACCGCAGACAGGCTTCGAAGGCCTAACATAATAAAATGGGCTGGCTGTAGGCACTGTAACATAGGTTCCAGGGGTACACGGGCAGCAGTGGTCTGGTCAACGGAGGCCGATTGTAATGAGTGTCTGCCAGTTAGTAGTCCAAAACAACAAATAAATGTGAATGTCTCGCATTAAAACAAAACAAAAACACTAAAGGGTGCAATCATTAGGTTCAGGGGTGGGATCCTCTGCGTTGTTTCAGACCTACTAATTTAGCGCAAAGTATTTACTGTGGTAAATAGAGGACACTGCCCCTGACTATGTTAAGTACCATCATACATGTCAACACAATGGTATTGTCAGTGGCAGGTATGGAAGGATGTCAGCGCATAGACTAAACATTGGTGGTAGTGTGAGAGATAACTGTGGAAGTGGTAGAGCAATGTTTGACCTGGGGGTGGGTGAACTCTCTTGTGGCCGGCGGTACAGGCCCAGGGCCCCTCATGTTACAACAGTGTGTCTGACGTTGGGTGCGCACCACCACCGCCAGAGACACTTTATTGTTCTATGAGGGACCCAGTAGCAATGCCGTCGACCAAAAGCGAGCACACCCACCTCTTCAGACAAACAGCAGTCTCACGGGTGCTTGCGCCAAGTCGCAATACCACGGCCCCGTGTGGGGAGTTTGGCCATTTAGGGAGGTGTAAACATGTCGTATGCTGGACAATCAGCTGCAGCAAATTAGACATTAGAAAAGTAATTCACAGTAGTCCACAGGCAAGAGCTTTTCATAGGAAAGCTAGGTGTCGGCCGGGCAAGGTGGGGCAAAAGATTTCGAAATCCAGTTGTGGTTCATTTTAATGAATGTTAGATCATCAACATTTTGGGTAGCCAGATGAGTCCTTTTTTCGGTTAATATTGAACCTGCAGCACTGAATACTCTTTCTGATAGGACACTTGCTGCCGGGCAAGCAAGCTCCTGCAATGCATATTCTGCCAATTCTGGCCAGGTGTCTAATTTTGATGCCCAGTAATCAAATGGGAATGACGGTTGAGGGAGAACATCGATAAGGGATGAAAAATAGTTAGTAACCATACTGGACAAATGTTGTCTCCTGTCACTTTCAATTGATGCAGCAGTACCTGTCCTGTCTGCGGTCATAGCAAAATCACTCCACAACCTGGTCAGAAAACCCCTCTGTCCAACGCCACTTCTGATGTGTGCACCCCTAACACTCCTAGTCTGCTGTCCCCTGGAGCTCGTGTGAGAACGATCACGTGCGCTGTGTGCTGGGAATGCCTGAAGCAAACGGTCAACAAGAGTTGATTGTTTGGTTGCTAATATTAGTTCCAAGTTCTCATGTGGCATAATATTTTGCAATTTGCCTTTATAGCGTGGATCAAGGAGGCAGGCCAACCAGTAATCGTCATCGTTCATCATTTTCGTAATGCGTGTGTCCCTTTTTAGGATACGTAAGGCATAATCCGCCATGTGGGCCAAAGTTCCAGTTGTCAAATCTCCGGTTGTGATTGGTTGAGGGGCAGTTTCAGGCAAATCTACGTCACTTGTGTCCCTCAAAAAACCAGAACCCGGCCTTGCCACGCAACCAATTTGCAGTGCCCCCGGGAAAGCTTCCGCATTAAAAATATACTCATCCCCATCATCCTCCTCGTCCTCCACCTCCTCTTCGCCCGCTACCTCGTCCTGTACACTGCCCTGACCAGACAATGGCTGACTGTCATCAAGGCTTTCCTCTTCCTCTGGTGCAGACGCCTTATCCTTTATGTGCGTCAAACTTTGCATCAGCAGACACATTAGGGGGATGCTCATGCTTATTATGGCGTTGTCTGCACTAACCAGCCGTGTGCATTCCTCAAAACACTGAAGGACTTGACACATGTCTTGTATCTTCGACCACTGCACACCTGACAACTCCATGTCTGCCATCCTACTGCCTGCCCGTGTATGTGTATCCTCCCACAAAAACATAACAGCCCACCTCTGTTGGCACAGTTTCTGAAGCATGTGCAGTGTTGAGTTCCACCTTGTTGCAACGTCTATGATTAGGCGATGCTGGGGAAGGTTCAAAGACCGCTGATAGGTCTGCATACGGCTGGAGTGTACAGGCGAACGTCGGATATGTGAGCAAAGTCCACGCACTTTGAGGAGCAGGTCGGAGAACCCAGGATAAGTTTTCAATAAGCACTGCACCACCAGGTTTAAGGTGTGAGCCAGGCAAGGAATGTGTTTCAGTTGGGAAAGGGAGATGGCAGCCATGAAATTCCTTCCGTTATCACTCACTACCTTGCCTGCCTCAAGATCTACTGTGCCCAGCCACGACTGCGTTTCTTGTTGCAAGAACTCGGACAGAACTTCCGCGGTGTGTCTGTTGTCGCCCAAACACTTCATAGCCAATACAGCCTGCTGACGCTTGCCAGTAGCTGGCCCATAATGGGACAACTGGTGTGCAACAGTGTCATCTGCCGATGGAGTGGTTGGCCGACTGCGGTCTGTGGAAGAGCTGTAGCTTCTGCAGGAGGACGAGGAGGAGGAGGAGGAGGGGGTGCGAACGCCTACAGCCAACTGTTTCCTAGACCGTGGGCTAGGCACAACTGTCCCGAAATTGATGTCCCCTGTGGACCCTGCATCCACCACATTCACCCAGTGTGCCGTGATGGACACATAACGTCCCTGGCCATGCCTACTGGTCCATGCATCTGTAGTCAGGTGCACCTTTGTACTCACAGATTGCCTGAGTGCATGGACGATGCGCTGTTTAACATGCTGGTGCAGGGCTGGGATGGCTTTTCTGGAAAAAAAGTGTCGACTGGGTAGCTCGTATCGTGGTTCAGCGTACTCCATCAGGGCTTTGAAAGCTTCGCTTTCAACTAACCGGTAGGACATCATCTCTAACGAGATTAGTCTAGCTATGTGGGCGTTAAAACCCTGTGTACGCGGATGCGAGGATAAGTACTTCCTTTTTCTAACCAGAGTCTCATGTAGTGTGAGCTGGACTGGAGAGCTGGAGATCGTGGAACTTTCGGGTGTGCCGGTGGACATGGCAGACTGAGAGACGGTTGGAGACGGTATTGTTTCCGCCGGTGCCCTAGATGCAATATTTCCTCCTACAAAACTGGTGATTCCCTGACCCTGACTGCTTTTGGCTGGCAAAGAAACCTGCACAGATACTGCCGGTGGTGCGGAAAATGGTGGCCTTACAGTGCCGGAAGGGATGTTGCGTTGCTGACTAGCTTCATTGGCCGAGGGTGCTACAACCTTAAGGGACATTTGGTAGTTAGTCCAGGCTTGAAAATGCATGGTGGTTAAGTGTCTATGCATGCAACTAGTATTGAGACTTTTCAGATTCTGACCTCTGCTTAAGCTAGTTGAACATTTTTGACAGATGACTTTGCGCTGATCAATTGGATGTTGTTTAAAAAAATGCCAGACTGCACTCTTCCTAGCATCGGATCCCTTTTCAGGGATTGCAGACTGAGCTTTAACCGGATGGCCACGCTGTCCTCCAACAGGTTTTGGCTTTGACACGCGTTTTGGGCCAGATACGGGCCCGGCAGATGGAACCTGTTGCGATGTTGATGCCTGCTGCGGCCCCTCCTCCACCTCCGCTTCTGAACTACTGCCGCCTGCACCCTGTTCCCCCAATGGATGCCAATCGGGGTCAACAACTGGGTCATCTATTACCTCCTCTTCGAGCTCGTGTGCAACTTCGTCTGTGTCACTGTGTCGGTCGGTGGTATAGCGTTCGTGGCGGGGCAACATAGTCTCATCAGGGTCTGATTGTGGATCAGTACCCTGAGAGGGCAATGTTGTGGTCTGAGTCAAAGGAGCAGCATAGTACTCTGGCTGTGGCTGTGCATCAGTGCACTCCATGTCAGAATCTACTTGTAATGGGCATGGCCTGTTAAGTGTTTCACTTTCTAAGCCAGGGACGGTATGTGTAAAGAGCTCCATGGAGTAACCCGTTGTGTCGCCTGCTGCATCCTTCTCTCTTGTTGTAGTTTTTGCTGAAGAGGACAAGGAAGCGACTTGTCCCTGACCGTGAACATCCACAAGCGACGCGCTGCTTTTACATTTACCAGTTTCAGAAGAGGAGGCAAAAGAGCTAGAGGCTGAGTCTGCAATGTAAGCCAAAACTTGCTGTTGCTGCTCCGGCTTTAAAAGCGGTTTTCCTACTCCCAGAAAAGAGAGCGTTCGAGGCCTTGTGTAGCCAGATGACGAAACTGGCTCCACAGCTCCAGACTTAGGTGGAATATTTTTATCCCCACGACCACCTGATGCTCCACTACCACTACCATCATTACCAGCTGACAATGAACGCCCACGGCCACGACCTCTTGCACCAGACTTCCTCATTGTTTTAAAAACTTAACCAAAGTAACATTATTTGTTGCTGTCAAACAACTTACACGGTGAGCTATAACTTCAGCATGATTTCAATATCCCTTAACAGGTTGGTGAGACCACAAGGAAAATCAGGCACAATGTTACACACTCTGTTTTCTGTGGCACCAAATCACAGAGATGCCACACACGCAGGACTGTCACTCAAGCACAAATGTCAATATTAATCTCCCACTGTTTTTTTATTTTTTTTCAGGGAGACTTTAGAAACCAAATAAGATAAAATGATTTTTTCAGGGACAATTTAGAAACCAAATAATAAAAAAAAAAAAAAAAAAGGCTTTCTATGGCCCACTGAGTGAGAGATGGCACACACAGGAGTCAGGAGTGGCACACAAGCCCTGAGGCCAATATTTTTCTCCCACTGATTGATGTAGTGATTTATTTTCAGGTAGATTTTAGAACCCAAATCAAGCAAAAAAATAAATAGGCTTTCTATGGCCCACTGAGTGAGAGATGGCACACACAGGAGTCAGGAGTGGCACACAAGCCCTGACTGAGGCCAATATTTTTCTCCCACTGATTGATGTAGTGATTTTTTTAAAGGTAGATTTTAGAACCCAAATCAAGCAAAAAAATAAATAGGCTTTCTATGGCCCACAATTTGAGAGAGAGAGATGGCACACCCAGGAGTCAAGACTGGCACACAAGCAGAAAGGGCAATATTAATCTCCCACTGTTTTTTTATTTTTTTATTTTTTTTTCAGGGAGACTTTAGAAACCAAATAAGATAAAATGATTTTTTCAGGGACAATTTAGAAACCAAATAATAATTAAAAAAAAAGGCTTTCTATGGCCCACTGAGTGAGAGATGGCACACGCAGGAGTCAGGAGTGGCACACAAGCCCTGACTGAGGCCAATATTTTTCTCCCACTGATTGATGTAGTGATTTTTTTAAAGGTAGATTTTAGAACCCAAATCAAGCAAAAAAATAAATAGGCTTTCTATGGCCCACAATTTGAGAGAGAGAGATGGCACACCCAGGAGTCAAGACTGGCACACAAGCAGAAAGGGCAATATTAATCTCCCACTGTTTTTTTATTTTTTTACAGGGAGACTTTAGAAACCAAATAAGATAAAATGATTTTGTCAGGGACAATTTAGAAACCAAATAAAAATAATAAAAAAAAAAAGGCTTTCTATGGCCCACTGAGTGAGAGATGGCACACACAGGAGTCAGGAGTGGCACACAAGCCCTGACTGAGGCCAATATTTTTCTCCCACTGATTGATGTAGTGATTTTTTTAAAGGTAGATTTTAGAACCCAAATCAAGCAAAAAAATAAATAGGCTTTCTATGGCCCACAATTTGAGAGAGAGAGATGGCACACCCAGGAGTCAAGACTGGCACACAAGCAGAAAGGGCAATATTAATCTCCCACTGTTTTTTTATTTTTTATTTTTTTTCAGGGAGACTTTAGAAACCAAATAAGATAAAATGATTTTTTCAGGGACAATTTAGAAACCAAATAATAATAAAAAAAAAAAGGCTTTCTATGGCCCACTGAGTGAGAGATGGCACACGCAGGAGTCAGGAGTGGCACACAAGCCCTGACTGAGGCCAATATTTTTCTCCCACTGATTGATGTAGTGATTTTTTTAAAGGTAGATTTTAGAACCCAAATCAAGCAAAAAAATAAATAGGCTTTCTATGGCCCACTGAGTGAGAGATGGCACACACAGGAGTCAGGAGTGGCACACAAGCCCTGACTGAGGCCAATATTTTTCTCCCACTGATTGATGTAGTGATTTTTTTAAAGGTAGATTTTAGAACCCAAATCAAGCAAAAAAATAAATAGGCTTTCTATGGCCCACTGAGTGAGAGATGGCACACGCAGGAGTCAGGAGTGGCACACAAGCCCTGACTGAGGCCAATATTTTTCTCCCACTGATTGATGTAGTGATTTTTTTAAAGGTAGATTTTAGAACCCAAATCAAGCAAAAAAATAAATAGGCTTTCTATGGCCCACAATTTGAGAGAGAGAGATGGCACACCCAGGAGTCAAGACTGGCACACAAGCAGAAAGGGCAATATTAATCTCCCACTGTTTTTTTATTTTTTTACAGGGAGACTTTAGAAACCAAATAAGATAAAATGATTTTTTCAGGGACAATTTAGAAACCAAATAATAATAATAAAAAAAAAAGGCTTTCTATGGCCCACTGAGTGAGAGATGGCACACACAGGAGTCAGGAGTGGCACACAAGCCCTGACTGAGGCCAATATTTTTCTCCCACTGATTGATGTAGTGATTTTTTTAAAGGTAGATTTTAGAACCCAAATCAAGCAAAAAAATAAATAGGCTTTCTATGGCCCACTGAGTGAGAGATGGCACACGCAGGAGTCAGGAGTGGCACACAAGCCCTGACTGAGGCCAATATTTTTCTCCCACTGATTGATGTAGTGATTTTTTTAAAGGTAGATTTTAGAACCCAAATCAAGCAAAAAAATAAATAGGCTTTCTATGGCCCACAATTTGAGAGAGAGAGATGGCACACCCAGGAGTCAAGACTGGCACACAAGCAGAAAGGGCAATATTAATCTCCCACTGTTTTTTTATTTTTTTACAGGGAGACTTTAGAAACCAAATAAGATAAAATGATTTTTTCAGGGACAATTTAGAAACCAAATAATAATAATAAAAAAAAAAAGGCTTTCTATGGCCCACTGAGTGAGAGATGGCACACACAGGAGTCAGGAGTGGCACACAAGCCCTGACTGAGGCCAATATTTTTCTCCCACTGATTGATGTAGTGATTTTTTTAAAGGTAGATTTTAGAACCCAAATCAAGCAAAAAAATAAATAGGCTTTCTATGGCCCACTGAGTGAGAGATGGCACACACAGGGATGGCACTCTAGCAGAAATGCCAATCTTAATCTCCCACAAAAAAAAAAAAAAAAAAGGGACTGTCCTACTATTACTATCTCCCTGCAGTAATCTCAGCCAGGTATGGCAGGCAGCAATAAGGAGTGGACTGATGCACAAATTAAATAAAAAGTGTGGACAAACAAAAAAGATAGCTGTGCAGAAAGGAAGGAACAAGAGGATTTGTGCTTTGAAAAAAGCAGTTGGTTTGCACAGTGGAGTACACACAGCAATACAGCTATCAGGGAGCCTTCTAGGGCAGCCCAATGAGCTACAGCGCTGAGAGAAAAAAAAAAATGTAGCTTCCACTGTCCCTGCACACCGAAGGTGGTGTTGGACAGTGGAAATCGCTACAGCACAAGCGGTTTGGTGGTTAATGGACCCTGCCTAACGCTCTCCCTGCTTCTGACGAAGCGGCAGCAACCTCTCCCTAAGCTCAGATCAGCAGCAGTGAGATGGCGGTCGGCGGGAACGCCCCTTTATAGCCCCTGTGACGCCGCAGACAGCAAGCCAATCACTGCAATGCCCTTCTCTAAGATGGTGGGGACCAGGACCTATGTCATCACGCTGCCCACACTCTGCGTTCACCTTCATTGGCTGAGAAATGGCGCTTTTCGCGTCAGTGAAACGCGACTTTGGCGCGAAAGTCGCGTACCGCATGGCCGACCCCGCACAGGGGTCGGATCGGGTTTCATGAAACCCAACTTTGCCAAAAGTCGGCGACTTTTGAAAATGAACGACCCGTTTCGCTCAACCCTACATACTGGTGCATAGCCCAAAAATAATTAGACTTATTTCAGATAGAAGACAACGTGGGAATAATGCCCGTCCGCATGTGTCAAAGGAACCGGTATCCGCCATATTTTACTCTCCCTTTCTCCCCTCCATTTAAAGTGTCCTTAGGGATCATTTCCGGGTAAACATGATGATCATTTCCCATTCATGGAAGGCAAACCATCTCACGCATGCGCACATAGTTATCCGGAACTCAAGGTGCGGTTCACTGTGCGCCTGTGTCATGGAGCACCTCACATCATCATACATGTAAATCTAATAGGACGTCTCAGATTAGCGTAGTGTTTGTAAGGTGCCCTCGCACGTATGTCATGGAGCGCCTCATATCAATGTGAATGACAATAGTAACCATTTTGGGTTTGTGGAACACAAAAGCATCTCGCGCATGCGTATTTAATCATCCGAATGTCAGAAAGTGCTGAAATCTAAACTGGATGGAACGCAATGCTGTTCACTGTGGGCATGTATCATGGAGCGTCCCACATCCAATCCATCAATGGAGAGCAAGGTGCAGACCATTATGCATCAGACCGCTCAAAGCCAAACATTTGTTTCATATTCAATATACATCAATCAAACGCCAGGTGCAATCCACCAAATAAGGCATCTAGCTCCACTTAAAGTTCAGCTCCATTACAAGCAATTAGAAGCTAGTTTTTTTTTATAGAACCCCCATTTTGTCCCAACATATACAATATCTACATACAGTGGGGCAACTAATGAAAACTAGAGAGTATTATAAGGGAAGCAAATTAACTATAAAAAAGGGGTTTATTTAGCCTCCCTCTCTGATATATTGCACGTGCCATATGGTATATCAGAGGTAGACTATTGGGCTTGCATTAACACATATGGTACAATATTGTTGTCTTTTTGCACTCTGTCTTTGATAGGGTCTATTAGGGACAGGGAGGGAGAGCCGTCGGTGAGCGGGGGCGACATTGCGCAGGTTGAAGGGTGCCAACCTATGTTGGTAGGAAGGGAATCCATAGCGATTGAATAGGGTGATCTTTTCCATCCCTTCCACTGCAATAATATTTTTCTGTACAGACCCAGATCGTAAGGGGTTAAAATTATATGTATTGGTATTGGATATATTTTATACTATTATATTAAAAGTTATGTTTAAATTGGTGCTATTCGGTGAGTTCTAAAATATATTTTTTGGTACCTATTCATTTGATTTACGGTGAGCAGTTGAATGTTAGCCTGTCACACGTTTGACATAAACCAGCAAAATCAATACACCAGCAGGGCCTCTATTTGAAAGACTGGAGAAGGGAACTTGTTGGGGAACCAATATATATCCTTCTTGATTATGTTTGTATTCATTTCAGGCAATTGAGCCATTTAATTCAATGGGGAACGTCAGTGAGAAATGTCATATGGATGGCATACGGATAAATGGGTTGGATAAAATTGCATCATTGCATTGCAAACGCATTACACATGGATGACTATACAGAGAACACTCATGCAACTCTCGGCAGGGAGACTCAGACCGATTTTTCATACGTTTAGTGTGACGCTGGCCGTAGCTGGATATGCACATCTTTGCTCCATTTATTCTCTATGACACTAGTGGAGATAGCCGAGTACATAGCTTGGATGTTCTTGGCATTCCCATAATGAATGAGTGGAGCGGTGATGGGCCTGTCCGGCTCTCGCTCCATTCAGAGAAGGCTTTGGTGGCCAGACTCTAACCAACCTGGAAGTTATCACCCAGCTTATACCTTTCATATATTCTTAGAAGGTGATGAACTGCTTTAGGCCTATTAATTTGTTTTTAGGCGGAAAACCCAATAGGTTAGAAATGATATTTTTTGCAATATTGATGACTCAAGAATGAGGGTCTATGGTTTCTACTCGCTATAAGCAAATAAATTCATAGGACCCTGTTCCAGAAACCTGTTCAGTACTCTGGGGCTGCTAGACAGGAGCTCTGCCAATCTTCTCTTATCTGCTGGCTTCTGCGGCTCCTCTTTTGATTAGCCTTGTATGACATTGTGCATGTCTCACGATGATGTTGTGCCAGATTGGCAAATGAAAAGATCCATAGATGCCAGCAGGTAGGAGGCAGTTCACAGGGCACCTATCCAGAGGCCACAGAGTACTGATCTGGCTTTCTGTCCAGGGTTCTACAAAGTGAATCGCTCATCTGTAGATTCTCTAATATTTAAGTTTTAGAAATGAAAGGATATTTCACAATTTTCAGATAAATTTTATAATTCTGTTTTTGATTTATGCCAAGTGATAAATTGTGGGCAGCAAGTGTAAATTTGGCATACATTTGCTTTTATATATTCTGCTGTTCACAGGAATGATTGTGGAATATAGGCACAGCAGAATATAAATCGATTACCTGAACAAATACAGCATTAGAGATGAGAGTATCGATCCACTGATGATCGAGTTCTTGTCAAATTTCCTGAAATTCTGAATACTTTTTGCAGTTCAATATGGGCTTCCCATAATGCCTTGCAGCTATGATATGTGGTGAATTATCATACATTTTATAGCGATGATCAGTACTTGGGGCGATCACAGGTCAACAATTCCCAGTGGAGCACAGTTTGTACAACAGAGCCATTTTCCATCCCCAGTCACTGGCTAAGCCTCTCTCCTGTAGAGTGTAAATTCCATATCCATCGCCGTTCCGCTCCTCTTATAAGTCACATGATGGCAATTCAGACTCTCTGGATCACTCCATGCTCTGTTTATATTTCAGTTCAAGCCTATAGAGCCTCGTTCTGACGCACCATATAATTACATTGTAAAAGCCACTTTCATGTCAGACAGAGTGCATTGTGACCGGAGAGTCTGAAGAGAGGTGGCGCTACTGAGAAGAGGAGCAGACTGGTGGTAGGTGAGTATATTAACACACTGACACTACAGTACACACACAAATACACATGTTTAGGAGAAAAATAGTGGGGGGCTTCTTTAATTCTTACCATTTTTTCTTTCCTACAAAATGTGGCATAGCAGGTTTTTACACACAGTTGTCCTTACTGGGGTTTTCCCTCATTAAAATTATTATTACAAATAAACATTTCTGGAAAACTAGCTGAAAATTCCAAATAATCTATAGAATGTTGTGTTTAATAAAATTATTACATGATACGGCAATAAATTACAAATGCAATTATAAATTTAAAATGTATGAGTCATTATGGGTAGTCATCTATATGTCATCTACATGAATCTGTGCTCACTCTGTTTCGAGAAAACCATTGCTTTATTGTGGCAGATAACTCTCGGTAACGAAGTCCATATAGTAGGGGTGACAAGGCTCTTGGCATCATCATCATAAGTCCATCATTACAAGCTGATATCCATATTCTTGCATCCATGCCAAAAACTCTGTTTTTGAACATCATGATTTCCGCTGTCAGGATAAAAGCAGGGATGATATAAAGACACAGCAGGATGGAGTGCGTCAGTAGAGTGATTCGAGCTCTGGAGAAGCGGTTTACCCAGATTCCTGACTTCCGTGTCATTGTGTATAACTTTATGTAAAAATAAATAATCATTACAGAACAAATCAATAAGAAAAATATGGCTATGGCACAGACTACAGTCACTAAATTATTTTTCTTTTGGTTAGGACCATGGTACAGCAAAAGGCAGACATTTTGAACTTCTTGAAAGTTTCCTTCAAGTGTTTCAGATATGAAAAATACTACCAAGGGGAGCAAAGTGGAAAAAATCCATATGGCCAATAATATCTTCCTTGTCCGTTGCATTGAGAGAAGAGAATAATAATGTAAGGGGAAACAAATGGCTATATATGTATCGACTACCATGGTTGTAAAAGTCAAAACACAACTGGAATAGGCTGCAAATGTGAAGACAATCATTGAAAAACAGACAGCCTTGTTCAGACACCATCGGATAAGATTACATGTAGAGATGATTGAGTTAAACAAAATAAAGATGAGGTCTGAAACCATCACATTGGCCAGAAGAATGTACCTAGTCTCTTTGCGTAGAGTGTCCTTCTTTAGTATGCTAACAAGGATCATTGGGTTGACCAGTAAGGTGACAATGCTGAAGATGGCTGATGGTATTAGAAATGTCCACATCAGAGAGGCGGATTCGGAAATGCATTGTGTTATGCTATTGTTGAACGAAACATTGGATGTGATCGGTGACGATGGGTTGGAGGCATATGTCGTGCAGTTGGCATAATCTATGAGCATCTTGTCTTCATCATTCAGAGTTTATTACCCATGTAGATAAGATCTTCCTAAAATAGCCATAGTCTTCAAGATAGCTAAACTCAACCTGTATGAAAGAGAAAAATTTGATAAGTGGCAAAATGTCATAAATAATTGGAGTTCGGTTTTAGTAGAATTTACAGTAATGAATATTATTTTTGTGTTTATAGGGAAGCTATCATCAGGAAATGACCTATTGTTTTTGTATTACATGTATACTTTTTACAATTGTAACGGTGCCCAGGGAGGTAGCCGTAGATGAGTGTCATGAGTCCGACACCCCAGCATGTCGCATGTGATCTGCTAACAAGGCCCTACCTTGGAGCCATATCCCTCTACCGTGTTCTCAGCTGGGCAAGACCCTTGTCTACAGGACCTCCCAAGTCAGCCCAGCACTGGATTCACATCTTCCTTTAATTCTTCCACAAATATGTTTCACCTACTTGCCTACTGAACTTGATCTCAGTTGCTTCTACAGTTCATTAATGATTCTTACTGCCTTGTGCCTCTCAGCTCACTTCTCACTAGCTCTGCTCTTTAGCTCCTCACTCCAGACTCCACTCCACTAACTCCTTCACTACTTCCTGAAGCTACCCAGAGATTCCCAATGCTCCCACGATGTGCCATACTTCTAGTCAACTTTCACATACGTCTCTGTTCTCTTGTTGCTGGTCAAAACGTAACCTTTTCCCTATTTCTATACAAGTGTGAAAAGGAAGACCGTGACATCTTGGGACCGTTAGTACTGCAGCCCACAGGGAAATTAGCAATTGTTACCACAAGAAAACATATCAGGAACAAAATATTATTCACATCCTACATATTCTATACCACAGTAGCATTAATGTCTTCAGGGGGGAACACGGCAGCTGGTCACCTCCTCACACATTTTTGACCATTTTATTTTTGTTAACCCCTTCCCGACATCGGACGTACTATACCGTCCGATGTCGGGTCCCCTGCTTTGATGTGCGCTCCGGCGGTGAGCGCACATCAAAGTCGCGACATGTCAGCTGTTTTTTACAGCTGACATGTGCGCGCAATAGCGGCGGGTGAAATCGCGATCACCCGCCGCTATTAACTAGTTAAATGCCGCTGTCAAACGCAGACAGCGGCATTTAACTACCGCATCCGGCCGGGCGGCCGGAAATGAGCGCATCGCCGACCCCCGTCACATGATCGGGGGTCGGCGATAAGTCAGGAAGGTAACCATAGAGGTCCTTGAGACCTCTATGGTTACTGATCGCCGGTGGCTGTGAGCGCCCCCCTGTGGTCGGCGCTCACAGCACACCTGCATTTTAGCTACATAGCAGCAATGTGATGATCGCTCCTATGTAGCAGAGCCGATCGGGCTGTGCCTGCTTCTAGCCTCCCATGGAGGCTATAGAAGCATGGCAAAAGTTAAAAAAAAAAGTTACAAAAAATGTGAAAAAAATAAAAAAAATATAAAAGTTTAAATCACCCCCCTTTCGCCCCAATCAAAATAAATCAATAAAAAAAATATCAAATCTACACATATTTGGTATCGCCGCGTTCAGAATCGCCCGATCTATCAATAAAAAAAAGCATTAACCTGATCGCAAAACGGCGTAACGAGAAAAAAAATCGAAACGCCAGAATTACGTTTTTTTGGTCGCCGCGACATTGCATTAAAATGCAATAATGGGCGATCAAAAGAACATATCTGCACCGAAATGCTAATATTAAAAATGCCAGCTCGGCACGCAAAAAATAAGCCCTCATCCGACCCCAGATCACGAAAAATGGAGATGCTACGGGTATCGGAAAATGGCGCAATTTTATTTATTTATTTTTTTGCAAAGTTTGGAATTTTTTTTCACCACTTAGGTAAAACATAACCTAGACATGTGAGGTGTCTATGAACTCGTACTGACCTGGAGAATCATAATGGCAGGTCAGTTTTATCATTTAGTAAACCTAGCAAAAAAAACAAACAAAAAACAAGTGTGGGATTGCACTTTTTTTGCAATTTCACCGCACTTGGAATTTTTTTCCCGTTTTCTAGTACATGCCATGGTAAAACCAATGGTGTCATTCAAAATTACAACTCGTCCCGCAAAAAATAAGCCCTCACATGGCCAAATTGACGGAAAAATAAAAAAGTTATGGCTCTGGGAAGGAGGGGAGTGAAAAACGAAAATGGAAAAACGAAAAATCCCACGGTCATGAAGGGGTTAATATCACAATTGGTATTAAAAATAAAAATTAGAATTCTTGCAATTTTCACACTGATGACTGGGCTTATTTAGACTCTAATGCCCTGATGTTTTTTGTAAATCTACTTACCGTATACTTTAGCCACAATTAAAGTGTATAATGAACCTGTTCAAAGGACATATTTAAGGGTGGAGGAGCAGGGTGGCATCGCCTATTATGATGGGGGATTCTATGTTATCAGCTGTGAACAGAGGTGCTAACTCTCATTGTAAGGCCGGGGACACACTTAACGTATAAAAAAACGGTCCGTTTTTCACGGCCGAGAATCGCACAAATGTTTCAAAAACAGTGATCCGTGTGCAGTGCGAGGATGCGATTTCCTCGCATCAAATGATCCGTGTGACATCCATGTGACATCCGTATGGCATCCGTATGCCGAGATTTTCTCGCAAGCTTGCAAAACCGACATCTAATGGATTTATGTGCTCAAATGTTCGGGAAAACATATATACAGTATATATATATATATATGTCATTGAGACACATATATATATATTCTGTATTTAGATTTCATTCAGCGCGATATCTGTGAAAAGCCGGTAATTCAATTGCCGGCTTTGCATTTCTCCTTCACAAACCCGACAGGATATGAGACATGGTTTACATACAGTAAACCATCTCATATCCCCTTTTTTTTTTGCATATTCCACACTACTAATGTTAGTAGTGTGTATGTGCAAAATTTCAGCGCTGTAGCTGCTAAAATAAAGGGTTAAATGGCGGAAAAAATTGGCGTGGGCTCCCGCACAATTTTCTCCGCCAGAGTGGTAAAGCCAGTGACTGAGGGCAGATATTAATAGCCAGGAGAGGGTCCATGGTTATTGGCCCCCCCGTGGCTAAAAACATCTGCCCCCAGCCACCCCAGAAAAGGCACATCTGGAAGATGCGCCTATTCTGGCACTTGGCCACTCTCTTCCCACTCCCTGTAGCGGTGGGATATGGGGTAATGAAGGGTTAATGCCACCTTGCTATTGTAAGGTAACATTAAGCCAGATTAATAATGGAGAGGCGTCAATTATGTCACCTATCCATTATTAATCCAATTGTTTGAAAGGGTTAAAAAACACACACACACATGATTAAAAAGTATTTTAATGAAATAAACACAGCGGTTGTTGTAATAATTTATTGCTCTCTCAATCCATTTTCAGACCCTCGCTTGGCAAAACAATAAACACACAATATACATACCTTCTCTGATGTCCTATCACGTCCCACGAGGTAATCCATCTGGAGAGGTTAACTAATATTACAGGCACGAGCTGCGATAAACCACTCGCTCGTGCCTGTAATCCCCGGGTGCTGAAAGGAAAGCAGTGATCTGTACTTACATTCAGTCGCGGTGATGCGCCCCTGCTGGATGTTCTCATGAACTGCAGCCTGGGAACTTTTTCCCACGCTCCAGGTCATATGAGGACATCCACCAGGGGGCGCATCACCGCGACTGAATGTAAGTATAGATCACTGCTTTCCTTTCAGCACCCGGGGATTACAGGCACGAGCGAGTGGTTTATCGCAGCTCGTGCCTGTAATATTAGTTAACCTCTCCAGATGGATTACCTCGTTGGATGTGATCTGACATCAGAGAGGGTATGTATATTGTGTGTTTATTGTTTTGCCAAGCGAGGGTCTGAAAATGGATTGAGAGAGCAATAAATTATTAAAACAACCGCTGTGTTTATTTCATTAAAATACTTTTAAATCATGTGTGTGTGTTTTTTAACCCTTTCAAACAATTGGATTAATAATGGATAGGTGTCATAATTGACGCCTCTCCATTATTAATCTGGCTTAATGTCACCTTCCAATAGCAAGGTGGCATTAACCCTTCATTACCCCATATCCCACCGCTACAGGGAGTGGGAAGAGAGTGGCCAAGTGCCAGAATAGGCGCATCTTCCAGATGTGCCTTTTCTGGGGTGACTGGGGGCAGATGTTTTTAGCCACGGGGGGGCCAATAACCATGGACCCTCTCCTGGCTATTAATATCTGCCCTCAGTCACTGGCTTTACCACTCTGGTGGAGAAAATTGCGCGGGAGCCCACGCCAATTTTTTCCGCCATTTAACCCTTTATTTTAGCAGCTACAGCGCTGAAATTTTGCACATACACATTACTAACATTAGTAGTGTGGAATATGCAAAAAAAAGGGGGATATGAGATGGTTTACTGTATGTAAACCATGTCTCATATCCTGTCGGGTTTGTGAAGGAGAAATGCAAAGCCGGCAATTGAATTACCGGCTTTTCTATAGAACACCGCTGCGTATTTCTCGCAATGCACACGCATGGTCCGTGTGTAATCTGGTTTTTTCTCGCACCCATAGACTTGCATTGGCGAGTCTCGGCTGACAATCGCAGCCTGCTGCGAGTTCCCTCGGATCCGAAATACGGTGGAGAAAATATCGGATGATGGGAGCTGCACCATAGATTAACATTGAGCCGAGTGCTATGCGATTTTTTATCGCATAGCACTCGTCCGTATTACGGTCTAGTGTGACCCCGGCCTAATCCTGACTCTCAAAAGTCTCAAAAGTCCCTGAAAAGACAAGAAGTACCTGTTTAATAAAGCCCCAGTGGTCAGTGTGAAAACTGTAAAATAACTAATTTTGCTTTTTTTTTAATTAAGACGGTGATACGATTAAAATAAAAAAAACATTGCCAAATTTGATTTAAAAAAATACAGGTAACACAAAAACTGATGAAAACAATTAGTAATTTTCTGATGATAATTTCCCTTTAAACCAGAACCAGCACCTGGGGAATTCGGGGTAGTGCTGGGGCCCTCAGGAAGCCCAAACAGCTCTGTGTACACTGCATGTATGGAGCTGGGCCAGGAGCTGAGCCTGTCCCATACAGTGCAAGTGATGGCTGTGATGTACAGCTGACATTTCAGTCTAACTGCTCCGATTGGGGCTAGGTCAGATCACAACAGTTTAATCCCATTAGATGCCAGCACCTAAAGGTACCTTCACACTAAATGACTTTGCAACGAGAACGACAACGATCCGTGACGTTGCAGCGTCCTGGATAGCGATCTCGTTGTGTTTGACACGCAGCAGCGATCTGGATCCTGCGGTGATATCGCTGGTCGGAGCTAGAAGTCCAGAACTTTATTTGGTCGTCAGATCGGCGTGTATCGTCGTGTTTGACAGCAAAAGCAACGATGCCAGCAATGTTTTACAATGGTAACCAGGGTAAATATCGGGTTACTAAGCGCAGGGCCGCGCTTAGTAACCCGATATTTACCCTGGTTACCATTGTAAAAGTAAAAAAAAAACAGTACATACTCACCCTCTGATGTCTGTCACGTCCCCCGGCATCCGCGCTGCTGCTCAGAGCTTCCCGCACTGACTGTGTCAGTACCGGCCGTAAAGCAAAGCACAGCGGTGACGTCACCGCTGTGCTTTAGGGCCGGCGCTTACACAGTGCAGGGAAGCTGAAGGCGAGGGACGCGACAGACACGGCTATGTAAGTATGTAGTGTTTGTTTTTTTTACATTTACACTGGTAACCAGGGTAAACATCGGGTTACTAAGCGCGGCCCTGCGCTTAGTAACCCGATGTTTACCCTGGTTACCCGGGGACTTCGGCATCGTTGGTTGCTGGAGAGCGGTCTGTGTGACAGCTCTCCAGCGACCACACAGCGACGCTGCAGCGATCGGCATCGTTGTCGATATCGCTGCAGCGTCGCTTAATGTGACGGACGGTACCTTTAGTCTCAATGGTGACAGCAGTGTTACAAAGTTAGGAATGTGGTGCCAAAGGCATTGTCACGGCAGCCAGGGGCCTACTGAAGATCCTATGTCTGCCATGTTTGTACATATATAAAGCCTAGCACTGCAATATTGTAGTATCACAGTCTATTATACAAGCAATTAGAGTTTCAAGTCTAGTATGGGCACAAATAGAAGTATGTAAAATATAGAGGAAAAAAATATAATATATATTATTCAAATATATAATATATTATATTATTTAAATCACCCAAGTTTTCCAGAATGTCATTCAATACTGAAGAATAAAAAATAACATTTGGTATCCCTACATGTGTAACTGTTTAACTCCTTTCTTCCATCAGACCTACTATTCTTTCCATGTGACCTGCGCCCTAATTCCCATGGACGGAATAGTACGTCCCTCAGACCCTCAGAACAACACGATGTGATCGTGTTGTTCTGAGGTTTTCACTGCAGACCCCTGGATCCAAGATGGCCGCGAGGTCCTTCTGGGTCCTGCAGGGAGGTGGCTTCTCTGTGCCTGCTGAGAGCAGGCATCGGCAAGCCTCCTTCACTGCCTGTCAGATCGCTGATCTGACACAGTGCTGTGCAAAGTGTCAGATCAGCGATCTGACTTTATACAGTGATGTCCCAACCCGGGACAATGTAAAAAAGTTTAAAAAAATTATTATACTGTGTCAAAATATGTTTTTAAAAATTCCTAAATAAAGAAGAAAAATAAATATTGTTCCAATAAATACATTTCTTTATGTAAATAAAAAAAACAATAAAAGTACACACATTTAGTATCGCCGCGTCCGTAATGACCCAACCTATAAAACTGTCCCACTAGTTAACCCCTTTAGTGTACCCCTTAAAAAACAAGGCAAAAAAACAATGTTTTATCATTATTCCGCCGAACAAAAAGTGGAATAACGTGATCAAAAAGATGGATATAAATAAACATGGTACCGCTGAAAACGTCATCTTGTCCCGCAAAAAAACGAGCTATTATACAGCATCATCAGCAAAAAAAAATTAAAAAAATAAAGCAATGCAAAAATAATTATTTTTGATATAAAATCATTTTTATTGTATAGAAGCGCCAAAACACAAAAAAAAAAATATAAATGAGGTACCGCTGTAATCGTACTGACCCGAGCAGGGTCGGACTGGCCCACCGGGATACCGGTGAAATGCCCGGTGGGCCCCGACCCAGGGAGGAGGAGAAGGAGGAGGAGGAAGAAAAAAAAAGAGACGCGGGCCCTTTAAATCTTCGGGCGGCGCCGACCGCCGCCACGACCAGGGGCCCCCCCGGTGCCAGCGCAGGCATCGGGGCCCCCTTCTAATACTCACGTCTGCTGGTTCCTGCGGCAGCTGCAGTGTCTTCAGCGCCCTCAGACTCTGCGATGTCTCAGGGCAGAGGGTGCAATGACGTCATCACTGCACGCTCAGCCTCTCTGTCCTGAGCGTTGCAGAGCCGGAGAGACGCTGAGTGCACCAGACCTGCGCTGGGAACGGGAGAGGTGAGGATTTTTTTTTTCTTTATGTCTGACTGGGGCCCATAATAATTTATGGAGGAGCGGGGGGGGGCATAATACTGTGCAGGGGGGGCAATAATACTGTGCGGGGTGGGCATAATACTGTGCAGGGGGTGTGGGGGGCATAATACTGTGTGGGGGCATAATACTGTGTGGAGGAGCTGGGGGGGGAAATACTGTGCGGGGCCCGGGGCATAATACTGTGTGGAGGAGCTGGGGGAGAAATACTGTGCGGGGGCATAATACTGTGTGGAGGAGCTGGGGGGGAAATACTGTGTGGGGGCATAATACTGTGTGGAGGAGCTGGGGGGGGAAATACTGTGCGGGGCATAATACTGTGCAGGGGGGCAATAATACTGTGCAGGGGCAATAATACTGTGCGGGGGGCATAAAACTGTGCAGGGGGTGGGCATAATACTGTGCAGGGGGGCATAATACTGTGTGGAGGAGCTGGGGGGAAAATACTGTGCGGGGGCATAATACTGTGTGGAGGAGCTGGGGGGGGGAAATACTGTGCGGGGCCCGGGGCATAATACTGTGTGGAGGAGCTTGGGGGGAATACTGTACGGGGGCATAATACTGTGTGGAGGAGCTGGGGGGGAATACTGTGTGGGGCATAATACTGTGTGGAGGAGCTTGGGGGGAAAATACTGTGCGGGGCATAATACTGTGCAGGGGGCAATAATACTGTGCGGGGGCATAATACAGTGAAGGGGGTGGGCATAATACTGTGCGGGGGGCATAATACTGTGTGGAAGGGCTGGGGGGGAAATACTGTGTGGGGCATAATACTGTGTGGGGGGGCATAATACTGTGTGGAGGAGCGGGGAGCCCATAATACTGTATGGAGGAGCTGGGGCATAACACTGTGTGGAGGAGCTGGGGGGGGCGTAATACTGTGTGGAGGAGTGGATAGCCCATAATACTGTATGGAGGAGCTGGGGCATAATACTGTGGAGGAGCTGGGGGGCGTAATACTGTGTGGAGGAGCGGGGAGCCCATAATACTGTATGGAGGAGCTGGGGCATAATACTGTGTGGAGGAGCTGGGGGGGTGTAATACTGTGTAGAGGAGTGGGGGTCCCATAATACTGTGTGGAGGAGCTGGGGGGTATAATACTGTGTGGAGAAGCACGGGGCCCACAATACTGTATGTAGGAGCAGGGGGCCCATGATGTGCTGTATGGAGGAGCATTACATGGGGCCCATAATACTATATGGAGGACTATGAGGTGCCCATAATACTGTATGGAGGAGCATTATATGGGGCCAAGAATAGTGTTTGGAGGAGCATTATATGGGGCCAATAATACTGTATGGAGGAGCATTATATGGGGCCAATAATACTGTATGGAGGACTATGTGGTTGCCCATAATACTGTATGGCGGACTATGAGGTGCCCATAATACTGTATGGAGGACTATGTGGTTGACCATAATACTGTATGGAGGACTATGAGGTGCCCGTAATACTGTATGGCGCACTGTGTGGTGCCTATATTTTGTACTATATCTGTTTTTTTATCTGTACATCAGGAATCGTGGCATGTGTTAAAGGGGCCCATGAAAACCAGGAGCCGACCCTGGCGACAACGCACATCAAGCTGAATACCGGCTGCTACTGTGACAGGGCGCTCTGCTCTGTGATAGGCCATGTGTTGAAGTCACATAGCAGTTTTGTTAAATGACTCCTGCAGCCTTTGATAGGCCGGCGGCCTTTCAATGTTACTGCTATGTGACGTCAGCGCGCGGCCTGTCACAGAGAAGAGCGCCCTGTCACAGCTGCAGTCGGCAGCAATTGTAACGACCACGCCGAATATGAAGCCAAAAGAGGATGCTGGGGAGCGCAAGAAGGTGAGAAGAATCCCCCCCTCTGTAGTTGGGTAAGGTAGTGGCCATATTGACGGACATAGGGGCCCAGGGAGGGTACATTAAATAAAGGGGCCCAGGATGAGGACATTATTACTGGAAGGGGCCCAGGATAGGGACCTTATTGAGGTGGACATTGGAGTCCAAGATGGAGACATTAAATAAAGGGACCAAGGATCTGGCACCTTATTAAATAAAGGGGTGACATAATTACTGTATTGAGGTCAGGATGAGGAACATACATTATTGGTTTATGGTGGCAAATGGGGACATAATTGCTGTAGGGGCCAATCAGGGGACATTATTACTGCTGTAATTTACTTTTGATCTTACTGTCTTCCATGGGGAGAACAAAAGGGTCCTGCTACTGAGCAGGGTGGCACTATGTCTTTTTTTTCTTCATCTGACATAGTATAGAAGTCGAGGAAAATAGTGGGGAATGTGCTCTGGAAGCGATCAGCTATAGCTAACTGTGTTATTTCCTGCAGAGACGAGTCTTTGCTGGAAGTAATGGTGGTCTGCACTGGATGAAGAAAAAGACCTCAACTACAGATGTCACCGGTGAGTCAGTGTGTTGCTTGTACACTTACACTATATACTGTATACTGTGTACAGAGCTCCTTTGTATAATGTCACTGGTGATCACTGTATTATGTGTACACTGACACTATATACAGAGCTCTTGTGTATAATGTCACTGGTGATCCCTGTATTACCTGTACACTGACACTATACAGAGCTCCTGTGTATAATGTCACCGGTGATCCCTGTGTTACCTGTACACTATACACCATATACAGAGCTCCTTTGTATAATGTCACTGGTGATCACTGTATTATGTGTACACTGACACTATATACAGAGCTCCTGTGTGTAATGTCACTGTTGGTCACTGTATTACCTGTACACTGACACTATACAGAGTTCCTGTGTATAATGTCACTGGTGATCACTGTATTACCTGTACACTGACACTATATACAGAGGTACTGTGTACAATGTTACTGGTGGTAATGACAGTGTTGTTAGTATTGTGGTTTGTATTCATAATCAATATTGTAGTATTCGGGCACTATGTGTTGGTAATTTGTGGTCTGGTCACGGCGTGGCAGCATTTCTCCTTGTATGTGGTATCATGTGGTCCCTATATGCTGGTAATATTTATTTTTATTTATTTTTAGTCATTTATATAGCGCTATTAATTTCACAGCGCTTTTACAGACATTATTGCCACTGTCCCCTATGGGGCTCACAATCTAGATTCCCTAGCAGTATGTCTTTGTAAATGTGGGAGGAAACCAGAGTACCCAGAGGAAACTCACGCAAACACGGGGAGAACATACAAACTCATTGCAGATGTTGTCCTTGGAACCCAGGACCAAAGCGCTGCAAGGCTGCAGTGCTAACCTCTGAACCGTGTTGCCCTAATACAGTATGTCATTTTATTCGCTCACTGTGTGGTGGTAATATGTGATCTGTTCATGGTGTGGCGGTATTTGTCCCTTGTATTTAGTATTATTCGGTCACTATGTGGTCTGGTAATGGTGTGGTGGTATTTCTTCCTGTATGTGGTAATATTGGTCTTGGTATAGTGGATTGTGTTGTGTATGGCGGTCATTTGTTCTCTCTGATATTAATTAGGAGAAGATTCTTTATTTCCATTAGAGTTTTAATGCTTTATACACAGTGGCGGAGATGCACTTACAGGGGGTTTCCTGTGGAAAAAAGTAATCACCTCTCCACAGGATAAGTGATATAACATATTGATTGGTGGGATCTGACTGCTTGGACCCATTCAGCAAAATGTGGAACTTTTTATCCCCATTAGACTGGAGTGGCATGTCCGACTAAATCACTGATCCATTCTTTCCCTCAGTGGCTGCACTTGTTTTTTTCTGGAAGCCCCAAAGAGAATGAATGGAGCTGCGGTCAGACTTCCCACCTGCCGCTGCATTTTAAAATAGTGATAAAAGTGTCTTGTCAGGGATAAAACTTCCCCATTCTTCCGATCGGTGCGGTTTCTAATGGTTGGACCTAAGCGATCACCTATCCTGTGGAGCCCATGGATCGGTGATAACTAGGGTTGAGCGAAACGGGTCGGCAATTTTCAGAAGTCGCCGACTTTTGGCAAAGTCGGGTTTCATGAAACCCGACCCCTGTGTGGGGTCGGCCATGAAGTCGGCGATCTTCTGAATCTGGAATCGGAATTCCGATACCGATTCCCGATATGTTTAAGATATCGGGAATTGGTATCGGAATTCAGATTTAAGTGTGAAATAAAGAATTAAAATAAAAAATATCGCCATACTTACCATCTGACGGGCCCTGGTACTAACCGGGAACCTTCCTTCCTTAGAATCAGCCTTCCAGGACCTCGCGGTGACGTCGCGGCTTGTGATTGGTCGCGCGGCCGCCCATGTGACTGCTCGCGCGACCAATCAGAAGCCGCGACGTCACCGTGATGTCACCGAAGGTCCTGGAAGGGCTGATTCTTAGGAAGGAAGGCTGCCGGAACGAAGCCGAGAGTGAGTATATTCCTATTAGGTATATACTCACCCTCGGACACGCCCTGCTTCTTTTCGGCAGCCTTCCTTCCTAAGAATCAGCCCTTCCAGGACCTTCGGTGATGTCACGGTGACGTCGTGGCTTCTGATTGGTCGCGCGAGCGGTCACATGGGCGGCCGCGCGACCAATCACAAGCCGCGACGTCACCGCGACGTCACCGCGAGGTCCTGGAAGGCTGATTCTAAGGAAGGAAGGTTCCCGGTTAGTACCAGGGCCCGTCAGATGGTAAGTATGGCGATATTTTTTATTTTAATTCTTTATTTTACACTTAAATATGGATCCCAGGGCCTGAAGGAGAGTTTCCGCTCCTTCAGACCCTGGGAACCATTGGAAACCCAATGCACTGCATTGGGTTTCGAGTTTCGGCCGACCCCGACTTTTTTATAGGATCGGCCGATTTCACTCGACCCGACTTTTGAAAAAGTCGGGTTTCGTGAAACCCGACCCGATCCTATAAAAGTAAAGGTCGCTCAACCCTAGTGATAACTTGTTTTAACCAAGAACCCCATTAATGTAAACTACCGTAATTATACATCCCAGTTATTGGGGCACATGGTAGATGTGCAGCAGCCGCCGGTGTTTTACAGCCGATGCTCCACTATAATGACAGATATTTGCATATAGCTGTAGGGTGGGCCCCTAGAGTCCATTTCCCTGGTGGACCCCAGACACCCTAGTCCGACCCTGGACCCGAGGAATAAAACTGCCTTATCAATTTTACCACAAGCGGCATGGTATAAACGACCCCCCCAAAAGAAATTCATTAATTGCTGGCTTTTGTTCATTCTGCCTCCCAAAAATCGTAATAAAAAGCGATCAAAAAGGTCATGTGCCCGAAAATGGTACCAATGAAAACATCAACTTGTCCTGCAAAACACAAGACCTCACAAGACTCTGTTGGCCAACATGTGGAGACATTATAGCTCTCAAAATGTGGTGATGCAAAAACTATTTATGGAATAAAAAGCATCTTTTAGCATGTGACAACTGCCAAACATAAAAACCCGCTATAAAAACCCGATATACGTAAATAGTAAATCAATCCCCCCTTCATCACCCCCTTAGTTAGGAAAAGATAATAAAATTTAAAAAATTTATATATTTCCATTTTCCCATTAGGGTTAAGTCTAAAGGTAGGGTTACGGTTGGGGCTAAAGTTAGGGTTGGGGCTAAAGTTAGGGTTAGGGTTGGGGACAAAGTTAGTGTTGGGGCTAAAGTTAGGGGTGGGATTAGGGTTAGGAGTGTGTCACAGGGTGTGGTTAGGGTTGGGAATAGGATTAGGGGTGTGTTGGGGTTAGGAGTGTGTTGGGCTTAGGGTTGTGGTTAGGGTTGTGATTAGGGTTAGGGGTGTGTTCAGGTTAGGGGTGTGGTTAGGGTTATGGTTAGGGTTGGGATTAGGGTTAGGGGTGTGTTGAGGATAGGGTTTGAGGTAGAATTGGGGGTTTCCACTGTTTAGGCACATCAGGGGCTCCTCAATCACGACATGCCATTCGATCTCCATTCCAGTCAATTCTGCGTTGAAAATGTCAAACGGTGCTCCTTCCCTTCCGAACTCTGCCGTGCACCAAACAATGGTTTACTCCCACATAAGTTAGGGTTAGGGTTGGGGACAAAGTTAGTGTTGGGGCTAAAGTTAGGGGTGGGATTAGGGTTAGGGGTGTGTCACAGTTAGGGTGTGGTTAGGGTTGGGAATAGGGTTAGGGGTGTGTTGGGGTTAGGAGTGTGTTGGGCTTAGGGTTGTGGTTAGGGTTGTGATTAGGGTTAGGGGTGTGTTCAGGTTAGGGGTGTGGTTAGGGTTATGGTTAGGGTTGGGATTAGGGTTAGGGGTGTGTTGGGGATAGGGTTTGAGGTAGAATTGGGGGTTTCCACTGTTTAGGCACATCAGGGGCTCCTCAATCACGACATGCCATCCGATCTCCATTCCAGTCAATTCTGCGTTGAAAATGTCAAACGGTGCTCCTTCCCTTCCGAACTCTGCCGTGCACCAAACAATGGTTTACTCCCACATATGGGGTATCAGCGTACTCAGGACAAATTGGACGACAACTTTTGTGGTCCAATTTCTCCTGTTACCCTTGGGAAAATAAAAATTGGGGAGGCTAAAAAATCATTTTTGTGGGAAAAAAAAGATTTTTTATTTTCATGGCTCTGCGTTATAAACTTTAGTGAAACACTTGGGGGTTTAAAGTTGTCACAACACATCTAGATAAGTTCCTTGGGGGGGTTCAGTTTCTAAAATGATGTCACTTGTGGCAGGTTTCTACTGTTTAGGCACATCAGTGGCTCTGCAAATGCAGCATGATGCCCGCAGACCATTCCATCAAAGTCTACATTCCAAAACGTCACTACTTCCCTTCTAAGCCCGACGCGTGCCCAAACAGTAGTTTTCTCCCACATATGGGGTATCAGCGCACTCAGGACAAATTGGACAACAAATTTTGGGGTCCAATTTCTCCTGTTACCCTTGTGAAAGTATAAAATTGGGGCTAAAAAAATCATTGTTGTGGGAAAAAATGATTTTTTATTTTCATGGCTCTGCGTTATAAACTGTAGTGAAACACTTGGGGGTTCAAAGTTCTCACAGCACATCTAGATAAGTTCCTTAGGGGGTCTACTTTCCAAAATGGTGTCAATTGTGGGGGGTTTCCATTGTTTAGGCACATCAGGAGCTCTCCAAACGTGACATGGCATCCGATCTCAATTCCAGCCAATATTGCTTTGAAAAGTCAAACGGCGCTCCTTCCCTTCCGAGCTCTGCCATGCACCCAAATAGTGGTTTACCCCCACATATGGGATATCAGCGTACTCAGAACAAATTGCACAACAACTTTTGGTGTCCAATTTATCCTGTTACCCTTGGGAAAATAAAAAATTGGGGGTGAAAAATCATTTTTTTTGTGGAAAAATGATTTTTTATTTTTACGTCTCTACATTATAAACTTCTGTGAAGCACTTGGGGGTTCAAAGTCCTCACCACACATCTAGATAAGTTCATTAGGGGGTCTAATTTCCAAAATGGTGTCACTTGTGGGGGGTTTCCACTGTTTAGGCGGCACATCAGGGGCTCTCCAAACGTGACATGGTGTCCGATCTCAATTCCAGACAATTTTGCATTGAAAAGTCAAATGGCGCTACTTCCCTTCCCAGCTCTGCCATGCGCCCAAACAGTGGTTTACCCCCACATATGGGGTGCTAGCGTACTCAAGATAAATTGCACAACAACATTTGGTGTCCAATTTCTCCTGTTACCCTTGGTAAAATAAAACAAATTGGATCTGAAGTAAATTTTTTGTGAAAAAAAAGTTAAATGTTCTTTTTTTTTTAAACATTCCAAAAATTCCTGTGAGGCACCTGAAGGGTTAATAAACTTCTTGAATGTGGTTTTGAGAATAGTGTCACTTTTGGGTACTTTCTATCATATAGTCCCTAAAAAAAATGATGTTGTAAAAATGAGAAATTGCTGGTCAAGTTTTAACCCTTATAACTCCCTAACAAAAAAAAATTTAGCTCCAAAATTGTGTTGATGTAAAGTAGACAGGTGGGAAATGTTACTTATTAAGTATTTTGTGTGACATATCTCTGTGATTTAAGGGCATGAAAATTCAAAGTTGGAAAATTGCAAAATTTTCGCCAAATTTCCATTTTTTTTCACAAACAAACGCAAGTCATATCAAAGAAAGTTTACCACTATCATGAAGTACAATATGTCACGAGTAGTGTTGAGCATTCCGATACCGCAAGTATCGGGTATCGGCCGATACTTGCGGTATCGGAATTCCGATACCGAGTTCCGATACTTTTGTGATATCGGGAATCGGTATCGGAACCATATTCATGTGTAAAATAAAGAATTAAAATAAAAAATATGGATATACTCACCTCTCCGGCGGCCCCTGGATCTTACCGCTGTAACCGGCAGCCTCCGTTCCTAAGAATGAGCGCGTGAAGGGCCTTCGATGACGTCGCGGCTTCTGATTGGTCGCGTGAGCGCTCATGTGACCGCTCACGCGATCAATCACAAGCCGCGACGTCATCGCAGGTCCTTCATGTGCTCATTCTTAGATATGATAGATATTGTATAGCTGACCGATGCACAGTGACACCATCTGCAGCAAGTTGATGCTGCAGATCTCTGGAGGTGGCCTGAGGATTGTCCTTGACTGATCTCACCATTCTTCTTCTCTGCCTTTCTGATGTTTTTCTTGGCCTGCCACTTCTGGCCTTAACAAGAACTGTACCTGTGTTCTTCCATTTCCTTACTATGTTCCTCACAGTGGAAATTGACAGGTTAAATCTCTTAGACAGCTTTTTGTATCCTTCCCCTGAACAACCATGTTGAATAATCTTTGTTTTCAGATCATTTGACAGTTGTTTTGAGGAGCCCATGATGCCACTCTTCGGAGGAGATTCAAACAGGAGAACAACTTGCAAGTGGCCACTTTAAGTAGTTTTCTCATGATTGCATACACCTGGCTGTGAAGTTCAAAGCTCAATGAGGTTACAAAACCAAAAAAAGTGCTTTAGTAAGTCAGTAAAAAGTAGGTAGGAGTATTTAAAACAAGAAAATGATAAGGGTGCCCATACTTATGCACCTGTCATATTTTGTTTGAATGCAGATTGCACATTTTCTGTTAGTACAATAAACCTCATTTCAAGGCAGAAACATTACTGTGTCCAACAGTTATTAGATATATGAAACTGAAATAGCTGTTGCAAAAAAAAACAATTTTTATAAAACATTAAGCTTAAGATTAATAGGGGTGCCCAAACTTTTTCATATGAATGTATATATATATATGTTTATCACACCTAAATATTTCAGATCACCAAACAAATGTAAATATTAGACAGATAACACAAGTAAACACAAAATACAGTTTATAAATGAAGATCTTTATTATTAAAGGAAAAGGAAAAACAAACCTATAGGGCCCTGTGGGAAAAAGTTATTGTGGCCTGATTACTGCCATACCTGTTCTCAATCAAGAAATCACTTAAATAAGACCTGAGTGACAAAGTGAAGTAGACCAAAAGATTCTCAAAAGCGTAGCGCTCCAAAGAAATTCTGGAACAAATGAGAAACAAAGTAAATGAGATCTATCAATCTGGAAAAGGTTATAAAGCCATTTATAAAGCTTTGGGACTCCGTCAAATCACAGTGAGAGCCATTATCCACAAATGGCGAAAACATGGAACAGTGGTGAACCTTCCCAGGAGTGGCTGGCTGACCAAAATTACCCCAAGAGCTCAGTGACGACTCATCCAAGAGGTCACAAAAGACCCCACAACAACATCTATAAAACTGCAAAGCATCACTTACCTCAGTTAAGGTCAGTGTTCATGACTCCACCATAAAAAAGAGACTGGGCAAAAATGGCCTGCATGGCAGAGTTCCAATACGAAAGCCACTGCTGAGCAATAAGAACATAAAGACTTGTCTAAGTTTTGCCAGAGAACATCTTGATGATCTCTAAGACTTTTCAGAGAATACTCTGGACTGACGAAACAAAAGTTTAACTTTTTTGACAGTGTAAGTCCCATTACATCTAGCGTAGAAGTAGCACATCCTTTCAGAAAAGGAGCATCATACCAACAGTGAAATATGATGGTGGTTGCGTTATGGTCTGGGGGTGTTTTGTTGCTTCAGGACCTGAAAGACTTGCTGTTGTAAATTGAACTATGAATTCTGCTGTCTACCAAAAAATATTAAAGGAGAATGCCCGGCTATCTGTTCAAGACCTCAAGCTGAAGCGCACCTGGATTATGCAGCAGGACAATGATCCAACACCCCATCAAGTCCACCTCTGAATAGCTTAAGCAAAAACAAAATTAAGATTTTGAAGTGGTCTAGTCTAAGGGTACCGTCACACATTGAAATTTTCATCGCTGCGACGGCACGATCCGTGACGTCGCAGCGATCGTATGAATATCGCTCCAGCGTCGTAGACTGCGGTCACACGTTGCAATCACGGCGCTGGAGCGATGCCGAAGTCCCCGGGTAACCAGGGTAAACATCGGGTAACTAAGCGCAGGGCCGCGCTTAGTAACCCGATGTTTACCCTGGTTACCAGCGTAAACGTAAAAAAACAAACAGTACATACTCACCCGTCGGTGTCCTTCAGGTCCCTTGCCGTCTGCTTCCTGCTCTGAGTGCAGCCGTACAGTGAGAGCAGATCGCAGCACCGCTGTGATCTGCTCTCACTTTCCGGCCGGCACTCAGAGCAGGAAGCAGACGGCAAGGGACCTGAAGGACACCGACGGGTGAGCATGTACGGTTTGTTTTTTTACGTTTACGCTTGTAACCAGGGTAAACATCGGGTTACTAAGCGCGGCCCTGCGCTTAGTTACCCGATGTTTACCCTGGTTACAAGCGAAGACATCGCTGGATCGCTGTCACACACAACGATCCAGCGATGTCAGCGGGTGATCAAGCGACGAAAGAAAGTTCCATACGATCTGCTACGACGTACGATTCTCAGCAGGATCCCTGATCGCTGCTGCGTGTCAGACACTGCGATATCGTAACGATATCGCTAGAACGTCACGAATCGTAATGTCGTAGCGATGGAAATTTCAATGTGTGACGGTACCCTTAGTCCTGAACTTAATCCAATTGAGATAATGTGGCATGACCTTAAAAAAGTAGTTCATGCTCGGAAACCCTTCAATGTGGCTAAATTACAACAATTCTGGAAAGATGAGTGGGCCTAAATCCCTCCAGAGCATTGTAAAATACTCATTGCCAGTTATTACAAATGTTTGCACTTGGTGCTGCTAAGTTTGGCCCAACCAGTTATTAGGTTTAGGGGTAATCACTTTTTCACGCAGGGCCCTGTAGGTTTGGATTTCTTTTTCCCTTATTAATAAAGACCTTCATTTAAAAACTGCATTTTGTGCATTTTGTGCTTTCTTGTGTTATCTTCGTTGAATATTTAAATTTGTTTGGTGATCTGAAACATTTAAGTGTGATAAACATGCAAAAGAATAGGAAATCAGGAAGCGGCAAACACTTTGTCACACAACTGTGTATATATATATCATTATTATTATTATTATTTATTTATATAGCACCATTAATTCCATGGTGCTGTACATGAGAAAGGGGTTACATACAGGGCTATAGATATCGTTTACAGTAAACAGGTTTACAGTGACAGACTGGTACAGAGGGGAGAGGACCCTGTCCTTGCGGACTTACATTCTATGGGAATACTGTATATATATATATATATATATATATATATATATATATATATATATATATATATATATATATATATATATATATATTTATATAAAGAAAAAAATTTTTGTTTCTCCAGACATCAGTCCAATGGTAGAGTAAAATATACCTTTTGTTTATCCATTAAAAAGTTCCAGATTTCTTCAGTAACAATATTGCATACATTCAATCCCTTATGG
The DNA here is from genome assembly GCF_051348905.1 of Ranitomeya variabilis. Classification (NCBI taxonomy): domain Eukaryota; kingdom Metazoa; phylum Chordata; class Amphibia; order Anura; family Dendrobatidae; genus Ranitomeya; species Ranitomeya variabilis. Next base: position 992,966,377 of record NC_135233.1, on the reverse strand, counting down.
ATGACATGTTTCGACACCACATGTGTCTTCCTCCAGGTCCTGGGACCTGGGACACATGTGTTAATTCATAGTTTTGATGCCTTCAGTGTGAATGTACAATTTTCATAGTCATGAAAATGCAGAAAAATCTTTAAATGAGAAGGTGTGTCCAAACGTTTGGTCTGTACTGTACATACAGTAAATCTTGGAAAACTTAAAAACTATTTTAATCACATTTAGAAAACAACTAAAACCGCATCTTTATACTGGTTTCTAGGTTAGACAGACTACTTACAAGTTTTCATAATTTTAAAGCATTATTTGCAAATGGTAATTATCAGAAACAAATTACAGAAAGTGATTTACCCCATTACCCTCTATTAGCAATATGCTCTCTATGAGGTGTGGACTCTTGACTTCAGTGGAGTAATTTCAAACTTGTACACCCCAATACAAAATCTCCAACAGAGCCCCCACAATCATGATTTATTAATAAAACTGGATTTCTCCTATCCTCTGGGCTCCAATGCTTGGGTGTGACTGCCTTTCCTGCATCTACTAAACTTATGCCCCTGTTTGACATGTTATATACCATAAAATTTGTTATTTGGGTATGAAAAAGACACTGAATAAAATTGTTTAAAGGAGCAGCAGAACAGATGAGATCAATTAAATTCCAAAAAAGTCCATTTTTACCACTTTATAGCAATACTCAAATGTTGTATCTGCTTCTTAGCAGGTTGACAAATGTAACAGTATATTACTCAATAGCGTATAATTCAATGTTCATTTTGGCATTTTGTAATTTCTATATACAATTTAGTTTTAACCAGATAACCAATTGCGGTAAATGTACGGTTCTTGTACTTGGCCTTTAACCCCATGATATATGTGAGAGGTTTGGTTGCCAGCTATAAGATACAGTAGGACCCTCGGAAGAAGACATCGGCAGTTTGTTACTGCTTTACTCTTCTATTATGCTGGATACATAGCACTCAATGAGCTCTATACAGTGTGCACAGAGGTATTGGCAATGTTGATCCGATAGCGTGATACCTATGGATTGCCATTTCAGCTGAGGATCAACTGAAGCCGTCCAACACTGATATCTTTATACTCATATAGAAGTAGAAAAATAATTAAAAAGAATTAAAATATTGAAAAGAAAACTAAAAATAAACATATTTGGTATAGCCACATCTGCAAAAGTCCAATCTACCAAAATAAAAAAAATTATAACATGTACGTTAAATGGCAAAAAAAAATCATAATGCCAAAAATGCTGTTTTTCGATCCACACTCCTCCCCCAAAAATACAATGAAAAGCAAGCAAACTATTGTGCATGTACCACAAAATGATACCGATGAAAAAAAACAGCCACGCAAAAAAAAATTCAAACAGCTGCATCGAAAAATGAAAAACAAAGTTTTGGGTAGCATAAACTACTTATCTTTTTTACAAGTTCAGAAATCTTTTTTCAAAGTCGTCAAAATTGTACTGAAATGAAGAATCATGTTGCCAGGTCACAACGAATGAGGTAGAAAACTATTTTTTTTCTCATTGGTCAGTACATTATAAGGTCTAATGAAATGAGATGTAAAACTTGTTCAACAAAAAAACAAGAAGGGAAGGAAAAATAATCCAATTGGCCACAGCGGCAAGGAATTAAGAGTGAAGTTTTACTGAAAAAGTTTTTTTTTCTATTAATTTATACATCTGGATTATTTTATAACCTAACAGAGACTCACATGTACAGTAGTGTAGTAATAGCTTCTGTCTATGGTACACAAGACATATAATTCTAGGAGTAGCTTAATTCTCTTCATATGTTACTGTACACAGCCCCATATTCAGGTCTAAAGGCTGAAATGGGAATGGTAAGACGTACAAAAGCTCTATATCTTCATAACATATTCAGATAATACTAATGGAAAAACATTTTCTAATTTCTTCTACAATACTCTCAATGATTACCAGGCTTGAGGGTTCCTACCCTAAAAATTCCTTTATTAACTATAACTACATTATTCTTTCTTTTTCTACAAATACTGGATTTGACTCATTCAAGTTATCAGAACCTGTTGGTAAATAAAGTATGTGGAACAGTTTGTTTCTAGGACACCAAGTCCAAAGACCATCTCTGATTATTGAAATAGACCAAAAGGACCTTGAGACTGGATTAAGCTTAAGATCAGATAAGTTAAGTCCAATGCAACATTAACTCTTATTGACTACAATGATCACTTTGTGACATCATTTCTAAGTTTTAGAATTTTTCTTTCCAACACAACTTGAACTTTACAAGTTTTTTTCCCCCATAGCTTTTGAGATATTATCTCAGTTGCCTAAAAGGTTCCCTGACAAAAACATATCAAGTGCTCGATAAGTAAAATAAGACATAAAATTATACATCTATAACTACACCATCACCGACACGGCATATAGACTTTATGTGACAAATAGTCTTTTTATGGATTTTACAATTAGGCAACCGGCATACTCTGGATACAAAGAACAATACATGAAAAGAATGCTTTATATTACACCTACCTTTATTTTAGAAATTTATATTCCTGGCAAATTTACATGAAAGAATATGGAACGCCCGCCAAGAATCCGTTATGACAAGAGAACTCATTAATAGTAGCATTCTTCCTTATAGAGCACTGCACTCACCTGCCGAACTGCATGGGAAATCACTTTCCCTCCTGCGCCTCAATATGTAATGAATTGGTTATCAGCAGATAACACTTTGTTGACTCATTTAGCTGACTAATGTAGTTATTGCTGGGATCTATGCAGCACCAAGGGGACATTGTCCATGGTTACTTGCTGTTCATTACATGTGTGCAAGGGTGTGCAATTTGTGCGACAGTAATACTCAGAAAGGAAACCATTTCCAATCAATGACAAGCAATGTGGAAATGAATAGTTGCATAATCCAAATAATCTCCGAGTCCTTATACATTCATGGTGAATTCACATGGAGTTATTTTGCCAAGGATCCATTTCAAATCTGCATCAAAATCTTCCACGTGTGTTGAAATATGGTTTTGGATGTAGATTTAACCCCAGCATCGCAGTGAAAATTAGAAGCATAATTGAGATGTTGTAGATTTAATATCCGCACTGTGTATCAATTTTCTGCAGTGAATAGATGAGCTTTGCTAAAATGTTATCCTCTTTGCTGCTAATTTAACAAGATATTCAGGAGTACTGACGCGCAAACTCCTAGATGTTCAGGTCCGATGGGTTCAGACAAACATTTAAAAAGAGCAGTTCCTAAACCCGAACCCTGACTCCATTCAGATAAATGGGGGCCCGCACATCAGTTGCTTGCCATGCTGTTATCTGCATGACAGCACGGCAAACATTGCCTGTGATCGGTGGTAAGATAATTCCTGCCGGTCAGAGAGTTGCAGATCCCACACTGTCAGATGACAGCGTGAGCCAGCAGCTGTGACTGGCGGTAAAAAGTTCAGCACCGGTCACAGGCATCAGCTGATGAGAGAGTACTGCTCATCACAGGCTTCACCTGCTGTCACTGATAACAGCGAGAGCAGGAGCCTCTGATAGGAGTATTCATCATCCGGCGCCTGCACTATAACTAAATCTATTAAAAAGTGGGGTCTGTTCTATTTTTTGATAACTAGCCAGGCAAAACTGACAGCTGTGGGCTGTAACCCTCAGCTGTCAGCTTTATCATGGCTGGTTATCAAGAATAGACAGCTGGGGACTGGTATTCTCAGGCTGGTAAGGGGTCATGGATATTGGCCCCTCAGCCTAAAAATAGCAGCCTGCAACCGCCCCTGAAAAGGTGCATCTATTAGATGAGCCAATTCTGTTGCTTTGCCCAGCTCTTCCAACTTGCACTGTGGCGGTGGCAAGTGGGGTTCAAATTTGTTTGTTATTTTTAAATAATTTTGTAAAACAGAATTTTTATTTCAAATAAAGGACTTTATGCTGGGTGTTTTTTACTCACAATATGACTATGAGGTTAGTAATGGATAGGCATCTCATAGACGCTTCTCCATTACTAACCTGTGGGCTTGATGTCACCTGACAATACAAAGATGACATCAACCCCACAAATATGACCCGACTTGTCACCGCCACAGAGCAAGTGGGAAGAGCCGCTGTCCATTTTCGGAGTCCAAGCTCGAACAGTAGGTATCCGGTACAGACCCTGAACTTTATTGTTCGGGTTTACCCATTAGTATTCAGGAGGACACTGCAGGCCATATAATATGAATAAGTATATTATTAATAATAATAATAGTAATAATAAAAATTATATTATTTACTTCTTTATATATATTCCGCAGCACTGTACAATTCAGAGGGGACATGTACAGAGTAATACACAATTCATCCCATACCAAGAGGCATGATCTCCTGCTTACAAGCTTATAGTCTGTGAGGAAATAGGGAGACACAAAAGGTAAATGGTAAATGTGACTAAATTGTATGGTCCAGCCATCAATATAATAAATAGGGTATTCATATAATGCTGCATGAACCGGTCACTAGCCAGTATGTGTCCAAGTATCAATACACAGTGCTAATAAGTACATGGTGGATGTGTAAACAGATGATACATGGGACCCGATTCTGAGGAAAATTTTGGAAATACAAAAAGGGAATAGATAGATTATTGAAATAGGCCAGTCTATGTGTTTTGAGGGCACACTTAAAACTATTAATAGTGGGAATTAATTGAATTGTCGGGGGTAGTTCATTCCAGAGAACTGATGCATCATGAGAGAAGTATTTGAGATGAGAGAGGGAGGTTCAGATTATGGAGGATGTTAGCCTTACATCAGTTGCAGAATGGAGAACACAGATAGGGTGGAGATGTAGAGCTGTGCAGAACTGTGTAAAGTTTTGTGGGTGAGAGTGATAAGTTTATATTAAACTCTAGCAGATGGGCAACCAGTGCAATGACTGGCACATGGAAAGGAATTTGATCCTGGCTCCAGCATTCAGGATGGATTGGAGAAGGGAGGCTTTAGTAAGAGGGAGACAAATTAGTAGAGATTTGCAATAGAACAGATAAGAATGAATAAGAACAACAGTAACCGAATTTGCAGAGTTAACCCCTTAACCCCATATGACGTACTATCCCGTCAAGGTGACCTGGGACTTAATTCCCAGTGATGGGATAGTACGTCATATGCGATCGGCCGCGCTCACGGGGGGAGCGTGGCCGATCGCGGTCGGGTGTCAGCTGACTATCGCAGCTGACATCCGGCACTATGTGCCAGGAGCGGTCACGGACCGCCCCCGGCACATTAACCCCTGGCACACTGCGATCAAACATGATTGCAGTGTTCCGGCGGTATAGGGAAGCATCGCGCAGGGAGGGGGCTCCCTGCGGGCTTCCCTGAGACCCCCGGAGCAACGCGATGTGATCGCGTTGCTCCGAGGGTCTCTTACCTCCTCCTCCCTGCAGCAGGCCCGGATCCAAAATGGCCACGGCATCCGGGTCCTGCAGGGAGGTGGCTTCACAGCACCTGCTCAGAGCAGGCGCCGGGAAGCCTGGAGGAGCTGTGCATGTCAGATCGCCGATCTGACAGAGTGCTGTGCAAACTGTCAGATCAGCAATCTTACACTATAACATGATGCTCCCCCCTGGGGCAATGTTATAGTGTAAAAATAAAATATTCACATGTGTAAAAAAAAAAAAAATTCCCCCTCAAAATTACCCCCCCCCAAAAAAAAATAAAATATTGCTCCTATAAATACATTTCTTTATCTAAATAAAAAAACAAACAATAAAAGTACACATATTTATCATCGCCGCGTCCGTAACGACCAGACCTATAAAACTGTCCCACTAGTTAACCCCTTCAGTGAACACCGTAAAAAAAAAAAAAAAAAAGAAAAACGAGGCAAAAAATAACGCTTTATTATCATACCGCCAAACAAAAAGTGGAATAACACGCGATAAAAAAGACGGATCTAAATAACCATGGTACCGCTGAAAACGTCATCTTGTCCTGCAAAAAACGAGCTGCCATACAGCGTCATCAAAGAAAAAATAAAAAAGTTATAGTCCTCAGAATAAAGCAATGCAAAAATAATTATTTTTTCTATAAAATTGTTTTTATCGTATAAAAGCGCCAAAACATAAAAAAAGATATAAATGAGGTATCGCTGTAATCGCACTGACCGAAAGAATAAAACTGCTTTATCCATTTTACCAAACGCGGAATGGTATAAACGCCTCCCCCAAAAGAAATTCATGAATAGCTGGTTTTTGGTCATTCTGCCTTACAAAAATCGGAATAAAAAGCGATCTGCCTGTCATTCCTCAGGGAATTGATGAGGTCCTGTTGGGGATACCTTGGCTACGGTACCACTCTCCTCATATCGAGTGGTTCTCAGGCAGAATTCTGAGATGGGGTGAATCTTGTGGAGGTAGGTGTCAGAGGGAGTGCGTTCAGGTTGCGACTACAGAGGTACCCGCAGATCTATCCTCTCTCCCCAAGCAATATTGGTCTTATGCAGACGTGTTCTCCAAAAAGGCGGCGGAGACCCTTCCGCCCCATCGCCCCTATGACTGTCCTATTGATCTCTTGCCTGGTGCTGAGCCTCCCCGGGGTCAAGTTTATCTGTCATCTCTCCCGGAGACGGAGGCAATGTCTCAGTATATTCAAGAGAATCTGGCAAGAGGGTTCATCAGGAAGTCAGTGTCACCTGCTGGGGCTGGGTTCTTCTTCGTGCAGAAGAAGAATGGGGAACTGCGTCCATGTATAGACTACAGGGGTCTTAACGCCATCACCGTTAAGAATAAGTATCCTTTGCCCTTGATATCTGAGCTCTTCGATAGGCTTCGGGGAGCAAGGGTGTTTACTAAACTAGATCTGCGGGGTGCTTACAACCTGCTTCGCATCCGTGAGGGGGACGAATGGAAAACGGCCTTTAACACCAGGGATGGGCACTATGAATATCTGGTGATGCCCTTCGGGCTCTGTAATGCCCCAGCCATTTTCCAAGACTTTGTGAACGACATCTTCTGGGATATGCTCACCACCTCGGTCATAGTCTATCTGGATGATATTCTCATCTACTCTCCAGATATTGACTCCCACCGGAGAGATGTTTGCAAAGTCTTCGACCTCCTACAGGCAAACTCCCTCTATGCCAAGTTGGAGAAGTGTATGTTCGAGCAGGAGTCCTTACCTTTCCTAGGCTATATCATCTCCGCCCAGGGATTGGCTATGGATCCTGCCAAACTACAGGCTGTGATGGACTGGCAGGAACCCCATTCGCTTAAAGCGGTGCAGCGCTTTATGGGGTTCATTAATTATTATCGTCAGTTCATTCCGCACTTCTCAACTTTGGTAGCTCCCTTGGTTGCCCTCACCAAGAAGGGGGCAAATCCCAAATTGTGGTCTGAGGAGGTCTCCAAGGCCTTTAACTCCATAAAGTCACACTTCGCTAGCGCTCCCATCCTACATCGCCCCGATGTAGATAAGCCATTTATCATGGAGGTGGATGCCTCATCTGTTGGTGCTGGAGCAGTCCTCTTCCAAAAGGATGCTCAAGGTCGGAAGCATCCTTGCTTCTTCTTTTCTAAGACCTTCTCACCAGCAGAGAGGAATTATTCCATCGGGGACAGGGAGTTGCTAGCCATGAAGTTGGCATTCTCAGAGTGGAGACATCTCTTGGAAGGAGCTCATTTTCCCTTCCAAGTCTTCACAGATCATAAAAATTTGGTGTACCTGCAGACAGCCCAGCGGTTAAATTCTCGCCAGGCCAAATGGTCCTTGTTCTTCTCCCGATTTCATTTCACCCTCCATTTTCTTTCTGGGGAGAAGAACATTCGTGCCGACGCTCTCTCTCGCTCCGTTGTGTCATCTGTGGAGGAGGAAGAGGAGCCTCAGCTTATTGTACCCACCGAGAGCCTGAGAACTGTGGCCCCGGTTTCGCTAGAGTGTGCCTCCGGGCAAGACTTTTCCACCATCCAGTTTGCGACCGGAGGTTTTCTCTTGGGCACACTCGTCCAGGGTGGGTGGACATTTTGGTTCCAAAAGGACATCTGAGTTACTGGCGAGGACATACTGGTGGCCACATATGGCTCGTGTTGTCGCAGACTATGTTCGGGCGTGTGTCTCTTGCGCCCAGAACAAGTCCCCTCGGCAACTGCCAGCTGGGTTGCTTTACCCTCTGCCGGTGGTGGACAGGCCCTGGGAGATGGTCGGGATGGACTTTGTGGTGGGCTTACCCAAGTCTCGCAGTTGCACCATTATCTGGGTGATCACCGACCATTTTTCCAAAATGGTTCATTTGGTGCCTCTTCCACGGCTACCTTCTACACGGGCTCTGGCAGCCTTGTTCATCAAGCATATCTTTCACTTACACGGTGTGCCGGACAAGATTGTCAGTGACCGGGGTCCCCAGTTTGCGTCTCGATTCTGGAGGGAGCTTTGTCGTCTACTCAGTATTGAGTTAAATCTCTCCTCGGCTTATCATCCCGAGACAAATGGGTTGGTTGAGAGAGCCAATCAGACTCTGGTCACTTATTTACGACATTTTGTTTCTGCCAGGCAGGATGACTGGGCATCTTTGTTACCGTGGGCAGAGTTTGCCCTTAACAACGCTGTAGCCGACTCCACCGGTCAGACTCCTTTCCTCCTTAATTATGTCCAGCATCCGCGGGTTCCTGTGTCTATGCCCGTGTCCTCTGCTGACTCCAGGGTGGCAGGTCAAACGGCGCTCCTTCCCTTCCGAGCTCTCCCATGCGCCCAAACAGTGGTTCATCCCCACATATGGGGTATCAGCGTACTCAGGACAAATTGTACAACAACGTTTGGGGTCCAATTTCTTCTCTTACCTTTGGGAAAATAAAAAATTGGGGGCGAAAAGATCATTTTTGTGAAAACATATGATTTTTTATTTTTACGGCTCTGCATTATAAACTTCTGTGAATCACTTAATGGGTCAAAGTGCTCACCACACATCTAGATAAGTTCCTTAGGGGGTCTACTTTCCAAAATGGTGTCACTTGTGGGGGGTTTCAATGTTTAGGCACATCAGTGGCTCTCCAAACGCAACATGGCGTCCCATCTCAATTCCTGTCAATTTTGCATTGAAAAGTCAAACGGCGCTCCTTCCCTTCCGAGCTCTCCCATGCGCCCAAACAGTGGTTTACCCCCACATATGGGGTGTCAGCGTACTCAGGACAAATTGGACAACAACTTTTGTGGTCCAATTTCTTCTCTTACCCTTAGGAAAATAAAAAATTGGGGGCGAACAGATCATTTTTGTGAAAAAATATGATTTTTTATTTTTACGGCTCTGCATTATAAACTTCTGTGAATCACTTAATGAGTCAAAGTGCTCACCACACATCTAGATAAGTTCATTAGGGGGTCTACTTTCCAAAATGGTGTCACTTGTTGGGGGGTTTCAATGTTTAGGCACATCAGGGGCTCTCAAAAAAGCAACATGGCGTCCCATCTCAATTCCAGTCAATTTTGCATTGAAAAGTCAAATAGTGCTCCTTCGCTTCCAAGCTCTGCCATGCGCCCAAACAGTGGTTTACCCCCACATATGGGGTATCGGCGTACTCAGGACAAATTGTACAACAACTTTTGGGGACCATTTTCTCCTGTTACCCTTGGTAAAATAAAACAAATTGCAGCTGAAGTAAATTTTTTGTGAAAAAAAGTTAAATGTTCATTTTTATTTAAACATTCCAGAAATTCCTGTGAAACATCTGAAGGGTTAATAAACTTCTTGAATGTGGTTTTGAGCACGTTGAGGGGTGCAGTTTTTAGAATGGTGTCACACTTGGTTATTTTCTATCATATAGACCCCTCAAAATGACTTCAAATGAGATGTGGTCCCTAAAAAAAAATGGTGTAAAAATGAAAAATTTCTGGTCAACTTTTAACCCTTATAACTCCCTAACGAAAAAAAATTTTGGTTCCAAAATTGTGCTGATGTAAAGTAGACATGTGGGGAATGTTACTTAGAAAGTATTTTGTGTGACATATCTCTGTGATTTAATTGCATAAAAATTCAAAGTTGGAAAATTGCAAAAATTTTCACAATTTTCACCAAATTTCCATTTTTTTCACAAATAAACGCAGGTAATATCAAAGAAATGTTTCCACTATCATGAAGTACAATATGTCATGAGAAATCAATGTCAGAATCGCCAAGATCCGTTGAAGCGTTCCAGAGTTATAACCTCATAAAGGGACAGAATTGTAAAAATTGGCCCGGTCATTAACGTGCAAACCACCCTCCGGGCTTAAGGGGTTAAAGGTAAGAAAAGGTTGAATTCTAGAGGTGTTTTTGAGATGTAAGTGACATGAGCGAGCGAGTGATCAGATGTAGGGAGTAAGTCTACATGTAATTACTTAAAATATACAGTGGGGCAAAAAAGTATTTAGTCATTCAGCATTAGTGCAAGTTCCACCATTTAAAAAGATGAGAGGCGTCTGTAATTTACATCATAGGTAGACCTCAACTATGGGAGACAAACTGAGAAAAAAAAATCCAGAAAATCACATTGTCTGTTTTTTTTTAATCATTTTATTTGCATATTATGGTGGAAAATAAGTATTTGGTCAGAAACAAAATTTCATCTCAATACTTTGTAATATATCCTTTGTTGGCAATGACAGAGGTCAAACGTTTTCTGTAAGTCTTCACAAGGTTGCCACACACTGTTGTTGGTATGTTGGCCCATTCCTCCATGCAGATCTCCTCTAGAGCAGTGATGTTTTTGGCTTTTGGCTTGGCAACACGGACTTTCAACTCCCTCCAAAGGTTTTCTATAGGGTTGAGATCTGGAGACTGGCTAGGCAACTCCAGGACCTTGAAATGCTTCTTACGAAGCCACTCCTTCGTTGCCCTGGCGGTGTGCTTTGGTTCATTGTCATGTTGAAAGACCCAGCCACGTTTCATCTTCAATGCCCTTGCTGATGGAAGGAGGTTTGCACTCAAAATCTCACGATACATGGCCCCATTCATTCTTTCATGTACCCGGATCAGTCGTCCTGTGTTATGACCCCAATGGCAGAGGGTCTCAGGAATCAATACCAAGTCTGCAAACACAAAAAACCAGCTCATAGGGCAGTGGTAACTGGGCTGACCATATATCTAATCCTAGCACCACAAATAGAAGTAGCCGGGGAACGTGCCTACGTTGGTTCTAGACGTCTCGCGCCAGCCGGAGAACTAACTAACCCTAGAAGGGAAAAGAAAGACCTTTCTTGCCTCCAGAGAAAAGACCCCAAAAGTTGGATACAAGCCCCCAACAAATAATAACGGTGAGGTAAGAGGAAAAGACAAACATAAGAATGAGCTAGGTATTTAGCAAAGAGAGGCCCACTAGCTAATAGCAGAATATAGTAAGATGACTTATATGGTCAGCAAAAACCCTATTAAAATATCCACGCTGGATATTCAAGAACCCCCAAACCGTCTAAAGGCCGGGGGGGAGAACACCAGCCCCCTAGAGCTTCCAGCAAGGTCAGAAATCACATTTAGTACAAGCTGGACAAAAATAGTAGCAAAGCAAGTAACTCAAAAAACAAAGAAGCAAGACTTAGCTTAATTTTGCAAGAGCCAGGACCAGCAGACAGGAGCAACAGAAGGATCTGATTACAACGATGCCAGGCACTGGACTAAGGATCCAGGAAGTTAATATAGTGACACCCCTGGACTAACGACCCAGGTGAGTGCCAAACAGCAAAAAGACAATCCCAGAGTCATACCACTAGTGACCACAAGAGGGAGCCAAAAAGTCTAATTCACAACAGTACCCCCCCCTTAAGGAGGGGTCACCGAACCCTCACCAAGACCATCAGGGCGATCAGGATGAGCAGCGTGAAAGGCACAAACTAAATCGGCCGCATGCACATCAGAGGCAACCACCCAGGAATTATCCTCCTGACCATAGCCCTTCCACTTGACCAGATACTGAAGCCTCCGCCTGGAGAGACGAGAATCCAAGATCTTCTCCACCACGTACTCCAACTCGCCCTCAACCAACACCGGAGCAGGAGGCTCAACAGAAGGAACCACAGGTACAACGTACCGCCGCAACAAAGACCTATGGAACACGTTGTGAATGGCAAACGACACAGGAAGATCCAAGCGAAAGGACACAGGATTTCCAATATCTTGTAAGGACCGATGAAGCGAGGCTTAAATTTAGGAGAGGAGACCTTCATAGGAACAAATCGAGAAGACAGCCATACCAAATCCCCAACACGAAGTCGGGGACCCACACCGCGGCGGCGGTTGGCAAAACGCTGAGCCTTCTCTTGTGATAACTTTAAGTTGTCCACCACATGATTCCAGATCTGCTGCAACCTATCCACCACAGAATCTACCCCAGGACAGTCAGAAGGCTCCACATGTCCCGAGGAAAAACGAGGATGGAAACCAGAGTTGCAGAAAAATGGCGAAACCAATGTAGCGGAACTAGCCCGATTATTAAGGGCAAACTCAGCCAACGGCAAGAAGGTCACCCAATCATCCTGATCCGCAGAAACAAAACACCTCAAATAAGCCTCCAGAGTCTGATTAGTTCGCTCCGTTTGTCCATTAGTCTGAGGATGAAAGGCAGACGAAAACGACAACTCAATGCCCATCCTAGCACAAAAGGATCGCCAGAACCTGGAAACAAACTGGGATCCTCTGTCAGACACAATATTCTCAGGAATGCCATGCAAACGAACCACATTCTGAAAGAACACAGGAACCAGATCGGAAGAGGAAGGCAGCTTAGGCAAAGGTACCAAATGGACCATCTTAGAAAAGCGATCACATACCACCCAGATGACAGATATGCCCTGAGACACCGGGAGATCTGAAATGAAATCCATGGAAATGTGTGTCCAAGGCCTCTTCGGGACAGGCAAGGGCAAGAGCAACCCGCTGGCACGCGAACAGCAAGGCTTAGCTCGAGCACAAGTCCCACAGGACTGCACAAACGACCGCACATCCCGTGACAAGGAAGGCCACCAAAAGGACCTAGCCACCAGATCTCTGGTGCCAAAAATTCCCGGATGCCCTGAAAACACCAAGGAATGAACCTCGGAAATGACTCTGCTGGTCCACTTATCAGGAACAAACAGTCTGTCAGGTGGACAAGAGTCAGGTCTACCAGCCTGAAATCTCTGCAACACACGTCGCAAATCCGGAGAAATGGATGACAAGATAACTCCCTCTTTAAGAATACCAACTGGTTCTGCGACTCCTGGAGAGTCAGGCACAAAGCTCCTTGAAAGAGCATCAGCCTTCACATTCTTTGAACCTGGTAAATGTGAGACCACAAAGTCAAAACGGGAGAAAAACAATGACCAGCGGGCCTGTCTAGGATTCAGGCGTTTAGCAGACTCGAGATACATCAGATTTTTGTGATCAGTCAAGACCACCACACGATGCTTAGCACCCTCGAGCCAATGACGCCACTCCTCAAATGCCCACTTCATGGCCAACAACTCCCGATTGCCAACATCATAATTTCGCTCAGCAGGAGAAAACTTCCTCAAGAAAAAGGCACAAGGTCTCATCACAGAGCAACCAGGGCCTCTCTGCGACAAAACGGCCCCTGCCCCAATCTCAGAAGCATCCACTTCAACCTGAAAGGGAAGTGAGACATCAGGCTGGCACAAAACAGGCGCCGAAGTAAACCGGCGCTTCAACTCCTGGAAAGCCTCCACGGCTGCAGGAGCCCAGTTAGCAACATCAGAACCTTTCTTGGTCATATCCGTCAAAGGTTTAGCAATGCTAGAAAAATTAGCAATAAAACGACGGTAGAAGTTAGCAAAACCCAAGAACTTCTGAAGACTCTTAACTGACGTGGGTTGAGTCCAATCATGAATAGCACGGACCTTGACTGGGTCCATCTCCACCGCAGAAGGGGAAAAAATAAACCCCAAAAAGGGAACCTTCTGTACTCCAAAGAGACACTTTGAGCCCTTAACAAATAAAGCATTCTCACGCAAAACCTGAAACACCATCCTGACCTGCTCTACATGCGAGTCCCAGTCATCAGAAAAAAACAGAATATCATCCAGATAAACGATCATAAATTTATCCAGATACTTCCGGAAAATATCATGCATAAAGGACTGAAACACTGAAGGAGCATTAGAGAGCCCAAAAGGCATCACCAAGTACTCAAAATGACCTTCGGGCGTATTAAACGCGGTTTTCCATTCATCTCCTCGCTTAATGCGCACAAGGTTGTACGCACCACGAAGATCTATCTTGGTGAACCACTTGGCACCTTTAATTCGGGCAAACAAGTCTGACAACAGAGGCAAAGGATACTGAAATTTAACAGTGATTTTATTCAAAAGCCGATAGTCAATACAAGGTCTCAAAGATCCGTCCTTCTTGGCCACAAAAAAGAATCCCGCACCAAGAGGGGAAGAGGAAGGACGGATATGCCCCTTCTCCAGAGATTCCTTGATATACGAACGCATTGCGGTATGCTCAGGTACAGACAGATTAAATAGTCTTCCCTTAGGAAATTTGCTACCTGGAATCAAATCTATGGCACAGTCACAGTCCCTATGAGGAGGCAGAACACTGGACCTGGACTCGCTGAACACATCCTGATAATCAGACAAATACTCAGGAACTTCCGAAGGAGTAGAGGAAGCAATAGACACCGGCGGGGAATCACCATGAATACCCTGACAGCCCCAACTTGACACAGACATTGCCTTCCAATCCAAGACTGGATTATGAGTCTGTAACCATGGCGAACCCAAAACGACCAAATCATACATTTTATGCAGAACAAGAAAACGAATCACCTCCCGATGTTCAGGAGTCATGCACATGGTTACCTGTGTCCAAAACTGCGGTTTATTTTCCGCCAATGGCGTAGCATCAATACCCCTCAGAGGGATAGGATTAACCAACGGCTCAAGAACAAAACCACAGCGCTTGGCAAATGACAGATCCATAAGACTCAGGGCAGCACCTGAATCCACAAACGCCATAACAGGGTAAGAGGACAATGAGCAAATTAAAGTCACAGACAAAATAAATTTAGGTTGCAAATTACCAATGGCGACAGGACTAACAACCCTTGTTAGGCGTTTAGAGCATGCTGATATAACATGTGTAGAATCACCACAGTAAAAACACAACCCATTCTGACGTCTATGATTTTTCCGGCTCATTTCTGGTCTGAATTCTATCACATTGCATCAAATCAGGTGTTTGTTTAGACAACACCACCAGAGGATTAGCGGTTTTGCGCTCCCGCAAACGCCGGTCAATTTGAATAGCCAGCGCCATGGAATCATTCAGACTTGTAGGAATGGAGAAACCCACCATCACATTCTTAATGGCTTCAGAAAGGCCATTTCTGAAGTTTGCGGCCAGAGCACACTCATTCCACTGAGTAAGCACGCACCATTTCCGAAATTTTTGGCAATACACTTCAGCTTCATCCTGGCCCTGAGAAATAGCCAGCAAGGCTTTTTCTGCCTGAACCTCAAGATTGGGTTCCTCGTAAAGCAATCCGAGCGCCAGAAAAAACGCATCAATATTTGCCAATGCCGGATCTCCTGGCGCTAGCGAGAAAGCCCAATCCTGAGGGTCGCCCCGTAAAAAAGAGATAACAATTTTAACTTGCTGAACTGAGTCTCCAGATGAACGGGGTCTCAGAGATAGAAACAATTTACAATTATCCCTGAAATTCCTAAACTTAAATCGGTCTCCAGAAAACAGTTCAGGAATAGGTATTTTAGGTTCAGACATAGGACTACTGGTAACAAAATCTTGTATGCTTTGCACACGAGCAGCAAGCTGGTCCACACTTGTAATCAAGGTCTGGACATTCATGTCTGCAGCAAGCTCAAGCCACTCAGAGGTAAAGGGGAGGAAGAGAGGAAAAAAAAAAATTTCAGAATTTCCTTTCTTATATCCCACTTCTGCAATGCATTAAACATTCAATGTTGGCCTGGCATACTGTTATGACCCCAATGGCAGAGGGTCTCAGGAATCAATACCAAGTCTGCAAACACAAAAAACCAGCTCATAGGGCAGTGGTAACTGGGCTGACCATATATCTAATCCTAGCACCACAAATAGAAGTAGCCGGGGAACGTGCCTACGTTGGTTCTAGACGTCTCGCGCCAGCCGGAGAACTAACTAACCCTAGAAGGGAAAAGAAAGACCTTTCTTGCCTCCAGAGAAAAGACCCCAAAAGTTGGATACAAGCCCCCAACAAATAATAACGGTGAGGTAAGAGGAAAAGACAAACATAAGAATGAGCTAGGTATTTAGCAAAGAGAGGCCCACTAGCTAATAGCAGAATATAGTAAGATGACTTATATGGTCAGCAAAAACCCTATTAAAATATCCACGCTGGATATTCAAGAACCCCCGAACCGTCTAACGGCCGGGGGGAGAACACCAGCCCCCTAGAGCTTCCAGCAAGGTCAGAAATCACATTTAGTACAAGCTGGACAAAAATAATAGCAAAGCAAGTAACTCAAAAAACAAAGAAGCAAGACTTAGCTTAATTTTGCAAGAGCCAGGACCAGCAGACAGGAGCAACAGAAGGATCTGATTACAACGATGCCAGGCACTGGACTAAGGATCCAGGAAGTTAATGTAGCGACACCCCACCCCTGGACTAACGACCCAGGTGAGTGCCAAACAGCAAAAAGACAATCCCAGAGTCATACCACTAGTGACCACAAGAGGGAGCCAAAAAGTCTAATTCACAACAGTCCTGGCCCCTTTGCAGAGAAACAGCCCCAAAGCATGATGTTTCCACCACCATGCTTTACAGTAGGTATGGTGTTTGATGGATGCAACTCAGTATTCTTTTTCCTCCAAACACGACAAGTTGTGTTTCTACCAAACAGTTCCAGTTTGGTTTCATCAGACCATAGGACATTCTCCCAAAACTCCTCTGGATCATCCAAATGCTCTCTAGAAAACTTCAGACGGGCCCGGACATGTACTGGCTTAAGCAGTGGGACACGTCTGGCACTGCAGGATCTGAGTCCATGGTGGCGTAGTGTATTACTTATGGTAGGCCTTGTTACATTGGTCCCAGCTCTCTGCAGTTCATTCACTAGGTCCCCCCGCGCGGTTCTGGGATTTTTGCTCACCGTTCTTGTGATCATTCTGACCCCACGGGGTGGGATTTTGCGTGGAGCCCCAGATCGAAGGAGATTATCAGTGGTCTTGAATGTCTTCCATTTTCTAATTATTGCTCCCACTGTTGATTTCTTCACTCCAAGCTGGTTGGCTATTGCAGATTCAGTCTTCCCAGCCTGGTGCAGGGCTACAATTTTGTTTCTGGTGTCCTTTGACAGCTCTTTGGTCTTCACCATAGTGGAGTTTGGAGTCAGACTGTTTGAGGGTGTGCACAGGTGTCTTTTTATACTGATAACAAGTTTAAACAGGTGCCATTACTACAGGTAATGAGTGGAGGAAAGAGGAGACTCTTAAAGAAGAAGTTACAGGTCTGTGAGAGCCAGAAATCTTGATTGTTTGTTTCTGACCAAATACTTATTTTCCACCAGAATATGCAAATAAAATGATAAAAAAAACAGACAATGTGATTTTCTGGATTTTTATTTCTCAGTTTGTCTCCCATAGTTGAGGTCTTCCTATGATGTAAATTACAGACGCCTCTCATCTTTTTAAGTGGTGGAACTTGTACTATTGCTGAATGACTAAATACTTTTTTGCCCCACTGTACATGTAACTGTGTTAGCCTTAAAAAAAAGTCTTGTGATAGACTGAAACATTGCACTTTTTAACCCCTTCATGATCCGGGGTATTTTCGTTTTTCATTTTCGTTTTTCGCTCCCCTCCTTCTCAGAGCCATAACATTTTTATTTTTCCTTCAATATGGCCATGTGAGGGCTTATTTTTTGTGGGACAAGCTTTACTTTTGAATTACAGCATTTGTTTTAGCATGTCATGTACTAGAAAACAGGAAAAAAATTCCAAGTGCGGTGAAATTGCAAACAAAGTGAAATCCCACACTGGTTTTTTTGGTTTGCCTTTTTTGCTAGGTTCACTAAATGCTAAAACTGACCTGCCATTGTGATACTCCATGTCATTACGGGTTCATAGACACCAAACACGTCTAGGTTATTTTTTATCTAAGTAATGAAAAGAAATTCCACACATTGCTAAAGAAAAAAATTGCGCCATTTTCATTTTCCAATACCCGTAGCGTCTCCATTTTTCGTGATCTGGGGTTGGGTGAGGGCTTATTTTTTGCGCTGAGCTGACATTTTTTATTTAAACCATTTTGGTGCAGATACGTTCTTTTGATCTCCCGTTATTGCATTTTAATGCAATGTCACGGCGACCAAAAAAATGTAATTATGTAGTTTCAAATTTTTTTCCCGCTACGCAGTTTAGCAATCAGGTTAATCCTTTTTTTATTGATAGCTCAGGCGATTCTGAACGTGGCGATACCAAATATGTGTATATTTGATTTTTTTTTTATTGTTTTATGTTGAATGGGGCAAAAGGGGGTGATTTTAACTTTTATTTTTTTATTTTTTTTTCATATTTTTATTTTTTTTATTTTTACTTTTGCCATGCTTCAATAGCCTCCATGGGAGGCTAGAAGCTGGCACAACTCGATCGCCTCTGCTACATAGGAGCAACGCTCAGATCGCTCCTATGTAGTAGAATTGCTGCATTGCTATGAGCGCCGACCACAGGGTGGCGCTCACAGCAATCCGGCATCAACAACCATAGAGGTCTTCAATAGACCTCTTGTTGTCATGCTGAAGAATCGCTGACCCCCTGATCACGTGACGGGGGTCAGCGCTGCGCGCATTTCCGGCCGGATGGCCGGAAGCGCTAGTTAAATGCAGCTGTCAGTGTTTGACAACGGCATTTAACTAGTTAATAGCGTACTATCCCATCCGAGGTCAGAAAGGGGTTAATGACTTTGGAGAATGCTATGCAATTTGTTGAACTGCAGGACAGATGCTAACAAACCCCCTTTCTAGGCTTTGCATCATGACTGGTAATATTGTCAAGTAAATGACTTCAAATAGGCCAAAAGTTGTTTCCAAAAATTCTTCATTTACCAACTCCCTCGAAGGAATACAGTAAGAGTTACCATTACAGGGGGGCGTGGTTTGCCAAGGGACAGGAGTGGACGTGCTTTTGCAGGGCTCCTGTTAATCCCTTAATTGCTACTAATTTAGCCTACGTATTTCTGGACTATTTTAATCCTCAACTTATATAAACATGCCAGGATCAAGTGGGAAGAGGAAAATCGCTGGCACATCTAGGAATTCTCCCTCATTTGGGCAGAGAAGTACCCGGGAGAAAAACAATGGCGGCAGCAGCAGGCTTCCCCATGATGGGGAAGAAAGAAGTCCCGGGAGCCTAAGCAGTGGAGCTAACAGCCGAAAACCAGCGGTCCTGCGGCACCAAAGTGCTCAGAAAATCACCCAGACAGCGGCTCCGAGGTCCCCTGCCCCTGCACCAACTCTGACAAAGAATGCAGGTACACCGGTGGGAGGCAGTGGGACCGCGGAGATCCGCGATGCAGCGTTGCGGCGGAAGGACACCTTGGACGGCGAGGAGGTACCTGCTACTAGAATCCCGGCGCCTGTCAAGTCAGCGACGCCGGGCAAGTCAGCGACGCTGGGCGGTGAGGACAGGAGAGAGAGCCGGGGATCCATGTCTGCGGCGCCAGCCACCGTGCCACTATGGGAGCCAGGAGCGGAGACTCGGACGGAGCGACAGACCGGCCGCGGAGTGATCCGGCCGAAGCAGTGCGGCTCACTGAGGTACGACGCGAAGGAGTTCGTACCCGGAAGTAAGTGGAGCAGGAGACGCCAGACACTGGGAGCCGCAGCGGGGGGCAGAGAGTTCACAGAGCAGCGGCGAGACTCGCCCGCTGCATTAAATTCTGAAGGAGAGTGCTGTGGGAGCCGATCGCCCCCTCAGAGCAAGGGGGGAAGGTTGCTCCCCAATAAAAAGAACGAGAACAATAATAACAAAAGCGGCTACAGGAAAAGTAATTCAAAAGGGTGCAGACTCATGGGAGATGGGGCGGAGCCATGTTTCCAACAGGGGCCCAGCCACAGATATGGCTCCTATTCACCCTCACTGTTGTGCAATGATAAGGAGGCAATAAAAATGGAGTTAGGCTACCAAATGAACTCCACCAATGACTGCATACCATCATTATGTAATAAAGTAGCAGAACATGCCACGCTGTTGCCCAAGTCACTTATTAAATCTATGGCCACAGAGCTTGAAAAGAAACTCAAAGAACAGTTTAACTTTGATAACCCCTATTTGACCCCGGATCTTTCTATGACATCATTGGAAGAGAAAGGTGCACACTCAGACAATCACACAGATTCCTCAGCTTCCTCTGACCACGATTTTAAAGATTTTATGGTTGACTGTGACAATGAGGGGTTAACGGATTTAGAGGGGTGCTCAGAGGAGTCCAGCGATATGGAAGACATAAGTGGTTCAGATGACACATCAAAAACCTCAGATGTGAGCGACATGGAGCAGGAGCAGCTTTGTACTGAGGTGCCTAATTACTCTCCGATTGATAAAATTGTGGCCTCCGACGAGTATCCCTCTATGAAATTCATGGTCAACCTGTGTAAGGCTCTTCTGTCATCTATGGAGCTAAAAGGAACTAGGTCATCGGAAAAAATATTCAAAAAACTATTCAGAGAAGTTTTTTCGCAATTTGGCGGTGCCCCATTCTCTAACGTCAACACGACCTCTGATGATTCCCCCAATATCCCGAATAAATCCCACTCTCCAAGCAAACACCAAAGGTTGGCGTCTTGTTATAGTGCTGAGGGCGAGCCTGCACGTCCAGATCCCCTGGTCAATCTAAAAAACGATATGGACTCCTTCAGGGCCAAATTAACTGATTTTGAAAATTACAAAAGAAAAAACAATTTGAAAGTCCGTGGTATCCCGGAATCGGTGGGGAAACTTCAGTTAGAAAAGTATATTTCATCTATGATATCTTATATGCTCCCCGAGACTAAAAGTAAAAACCTAATAGTGAAAGCATTTAGGATACGGAGACCTTCTTTTCTCCCGCCCAATACTGCCGCAGATGTCATCGTCTCACTATACCCCAATTGGCTAAGAGACTCGCTGCTAGTCGCCGCAAGGGAGCCAAGGTTTCTCTCGTCTCAGTATGGACACTTGACCTTGTACAGGGATCTGTGCAAGGACACTATGCAAAAAAGTAAACTGTTTCAGCTTGCCACCAATAGACTGCAACAGGCTGGAATGCAATATAACTGGCACCAATTCTCTAGTCTAAGATTCCTCTTCGCGGCAAAATGGCGTACTTTTACTTCTCCAGTAGAGGCGTTGGACTTCCTAGATCGTGCGGGTATAGGATATCCCGGATCTTCTTCTGACCCTACTTCCAAACCAAAAATTAACTCCTGAATGTTTCTCTTCTCTTTTTATAGTCCAGGTCACAACTTGTGATTGAACCGAACTTGTTGCCCAATTAGTCCTGGACCATTAACGATGGTCCTACTTTGACAGGCTGTCATTTTTCCCATCAGTTACGCAATTTTAGTTACCAAATTTTCACAAGACTATTAAGTGATGCTATTTATTTTAATATGATTCAAGTCTACTGGACAGCTTTGGAATATTATTGCATTACGTATGTCATTGCATTCTTTAACCATCTCCTTTTATTCTAGGTTTTGCTCTTAGTTAAGCTACAGCATATTGCCAAAGCGGATTTAACAAGTTTATACACAGTTTTCATACATTCCTTACATACATGGTGAATCATAGCAAATAATGGTATACTAATATTTTATAGGGCCTACTATTGTGTTTCAGCCATACTAAGCTATAGTATTACATATAAGCTAGATTCTATTGCCTATTACAACTATAAAGTTATTACTTTTCTGGTTTAAGAGAGCTACTCATATAATTTCCTAGAATGATGTTTATCCTACTTAAAATCTACTTTGTATTATTTTATTATGCCACATCTATTTTGTAAATTTTTACAGTACTATGATTGCCTGTATCCCCTATCTTCATAGGGGATCCTTCCCTATCCTCATATCCCTCCCTCCCTTCCTTCCTTCCCTCCCTTGTTTACCCTTCCCAGTTAAATACAAAATTTAATAAAACGTTTGGAAAACCATTACAATAAGATATTTTTTCATCTTATAAGGTGCAAACTGTAGTGACAAATTATTAAAAAACAGCACAAAATTGCGAATAGAAAAATCCGCTGAGGAAAAAATTGGATTGATAACACAGATATGCAAAATTTGAGTTTATGAAAATTGTTTCAAATACAATGACTGATTCATGTTTTTTTATGGCCTGAATTTAAAAAAAAAAACACTTCTATTTTTAACTATCACGTATGGATTTTTTATAAAACGTGCGTGAAATTACATACAAGCGAGATGTAAATTTCCTTCATGTGCACAGAATGCCCTTCATGCATTGAAACATGCTGTGAGGAGCTGGCCACTTACTAAACACTAGTGAACGAATGGACGTAGAGTAGAGTCCACAGCTCTACTGGTTGCTGACTTTTTCAGCACGGAGCACCAGTTGTGTTGATATTATTGTATTTTATTAGAGATTTGCTTGCTGTGTTTTATTAGTGATTTGCTTGCTCGTCAGTTTAGTCTCAGGAATCAATGTTTCCATTCAGTGACAGTAAGCAGAGGAAGACATGATGGCTAGATCTTATAGTTCCTCTACACAAACAGAACACACTGGAGCCCACAATTTGTCTCAATCACCTTGTTTTATACCGAAGTACTCATAATACACTTTGCTAACAAAGTCCATAATGTTCCTTCATTTTTTCTTCACTACAAAACAAGTGCAAGTGTAGCAAAAGTGGTCAGGTCAATCATGACTTCTCTTATACTTATTTTCTATCACTTTGTTAAAAACAGTAGCTCCACAACCAGTAAGTGCTGAAAGGAATGGTGGAAAGTACACCACCACACTCTTATGAACTTTGAAAAATACAAAACAGAGTCGCAAAAACGGAAATACCCCTAGTTCTTAAGGGGTTTAAGAAAAAATATCAAGTCTATGACAGCCATAATTCTTGCTGGTTGGTAGGTGATCAAATACTTATTTCATGCTATAAAATGCAATTTAATTATTTATAAATCATACAATGTGATTTTCTGGTTTTTATTTTTAGGTTCTGTCTATCACAGTTGAAGTGTATCTACGATAAAAATTACAGACCTCTGCATTCTTTGTAGGTGGAAAAATTTGTAAAATCTGCAGAGTATCAAATACATATTTTCCCCACTATATAAAAATCACCTCTTACTTTTAAAACAATTTTACCCTTGCAGACCTGTGATGTAAAGGACTCTTCTAAGTGACATGATGTATACTTGTGATTACACTTTTTAATGTCTTTATGTTTTTCTAGAAATGAAGTATAGAATACTGGTCCTTACTCTGTGGCTTTACAGCTGTTGGGAAATACTGTAATGCTGGATACGCCTGGAATACTATAATGTACTGAGCACCTTATGGCGGCCTATGGCGTCCTTACTGATCTGTAGCATGGAGCAGTTAGGATTCCTTCTCACAGCCTGTTCCACACAGTTCTTCCATGTCCATGACAGAAAGTATAGGAAAACTGTAGAATTCATTTTATTGATGCCATAAACATTACTACATCCAGACTACAAGCTAAATAACATTTGCATACATATGGTGCAACACATTAATTGACCAATATTCATATTGGGCTTAGTCTGTGGGTGTGTATGTCTGTGTGTGTACTGAGTAAAATTAAGATCACGCTATGGAGTAGTGACTCATGTGAGTAAATACAATCGGGGACAAAGCCGAGAACAACACATTGATAAACTGATAATTGTAAGTACCATAATGTAAACTTCAAGGCTTTCTAAATACCCGTTATGAAAACACATATAAAAACACATAAATGTGCATTGCCGTGACTGCAGTATTGTAGAGGCTTCCTTTCATAGAAGTTCCCTTTCATTACCAGACCCAATATTCCCAGATTCTCCCAAATAAACAGACAAGACACCATTTTGGAATAAACTGGCCTTTAGTACAACAAATATAACAGTAATAGATAACTTGGAGTGAGGGGGTCCTTAGAGCTCCAAAACAGGAGGAAACCAAATTATATACAGTTGAAACCCAAAACATAGTTTTCCCTGAATTCCTCAGAGTAGTGTACCCTCAGGTCTATAGGAAAGTCATCTAACTTCCTCTTAGTTCTAGAATGGTAAAGGTGACTTACAATTACAATTACAAAACTGGATCAAAATACTGTATGCTTGTAAAAAGGGCATAAAAAAGTCTGAAAATAAATGGCACTTTGAGCCACGAACAGAAGCCGATAACAAAAGGACTGATATTGATATAAAACATCTAAAATGATGGTAAAACTCTTATGATATTATCATGTATCTTGGGCATTTGCTGTGAGTGATCTTATAGAAACGGTCACTGTAGGTTTATTTCCAAGAAGGACATTTCAGGGTTTTCCTAGAGATCAGCTTGCTCAGCAGTGACAGGTCTGCAATTCTGTCAATCTGGTTTTCTCACATCATGAATATAAGCTCTAATAGACCCTGAGGAAAAGAAGATCTGACATGGGGCCAATTAGTATTTACTGCCATAAGCGTAACGGCTTATTTGAAGTGGCATAACAATAAACTAGAGCTACAATGGTTGTACATACAATTGGGGTCTTCACCCAAAAATTGTACCAACATATAAAGTATATTCAAACATATGGGTTATTATTTTTGTAACTAGGAAAGGGATAAAGTGGTGAAAACCATTGACAAAACGGAAATTAACTCTTTATCAGTTTCTTCTTTGCTGGCATTAAAGAAGTTGTCCACTACTATAACCTTTCTTTTTTTTTTCATAAATCTTGCTATTATGGGCCACTGAAAACATCTACTGTGTTTATTTTAGCAATATTACCTTTTATCATGCTGTAGCAGCACATCTTTAGTGCTGGATCCAGCTCTCATGGGGTTAATCGACAACTTCCTTTCTCCTGAGTTATTGTGCTCTAATACTACAAGTTCCATGATGCATTGCACTTGCCTGTAACTCTGCACCTGGCACACCCACTCCAAAACACACCTCAACCCCTCCCTCCTCTCCCCCCTCTAGCTTCAAAAAGATTTGTGATGTCATTTCTGTCCGACCTCCTCTTTTACATTTGTCCAACCCACACTCCATTACACAAAGATAGATAGATAGATAGATAGATAGATAGATAGATAGATAGATAGATAGATAGATAGATACGGGATAGATAGATGAATACATACAGATATATCTATGTCTATTTCCATAGATATGTCCATATCCATGTTTCTAAACCCCTTCACCCCTGGAGCTTTTTTCGTTTATCGCTCCCCTTCTATCCAGAGCCATAATTTTTCCGTCAATATGGCCATGTGGGGGCTTGTCTTTTGCGGGACAAGTTCTACTTTTGAACGACACCATTGGTTTTAACATGTTGTGTAACAGAAAATGTGAAAAAAAGTCAAAGTGCAATGAAATGGCAAAAAAAGTGCAAATCCCACACTTGTTTTTTGCTTGGCTTTTTTGCTAGGTTCACTAAATGCTAAGGCTGTGTGCACACGTTGCAGATCTGATTGCAGATCCGCAGCTTTTTTTGCCGCACTGAATTGCATCAAATCCGCAGTGTAGTGCACAACCAATGTAAGTCTATGGGAGCCGCAGAGTTGTTGTGCACATGCTGCGGAAAAAGCCGCACCAAAACCACACCAAGAACTGCATCAAAACCACACCAAAACTGCAAAACTGCACCAAAACTGCAAAACTGCACCAGGTTTTGATGCAGTTTTTGGTGCAGTTTTGATGCAGTTTTTGGTGCAGTTTTGATGCTTTTTTTGGTGCGGTTTATGCGCGGTTTTAATGCCGTTTTTGGAAATAAGTAAGTAAACGGAAAATGTGCATGATTTGAATGGAAACATGCATGAAAAAACGGATTCCAAGGCCGGATTCTGTTGTGAACTATACCTTTTGGCTCCCTCTTGTGGTCACTAGTGATTTGGCACTTGGATTGTCTTTTACCAGGTTGGTACTCACCTGCTTCGTTAGACCATGGGTGTTGCTATTTAAACTTCTTGGATTCTCAGTCCAGTGCCTGGCATCGTTGTAATCAGTTCACTTCTGTTTGCTCCTGTCTTCAGGTCCTGGTTCTTTGCAAGATAAGCTAAGTCCTGCTTTCGTACTTTTGATCATTTGCATTATTCTTATTTTTTGTCCAGCTTGTACAAAATGTGATTCCTGATATCGCTGGGAGCTCTAGGGGGCTGATATTCTCCCCCCACACCGTCAGTCGGTTTGGGGGTTCTTGGATATTCAGCGTGGATATTGTGCAGGGTTTTTTGCTGACCATATAAGTCTTCTTACTATATTCTGCTATTAGTCAGTGGGCCTCTCTTTGAACTAAATCTAGTTCATTCTTACGTTTGTCTTTTCTTCTTACCTCACCGTTATTATTTGTTGGGGGCTTGTATTACTTTGGGGTCTTTTCTCTGGAGGCAAGAGAGGTCTTATTTTCCCTGATAGGGTTAGTTAGTTCTCCGGCTGGCGCGAGACGTCTAGGATCAACGTAGGCACGTTCCCCGGCTGCTGTTAGTGTTTGCGCTAGGATCAGGTATATGGTCAGCCTAGTTACCACTTCCCTAAGAGCGAGTATTTATGTTTTGCAGACTTTGCGGTAATCTTTGAGGTCCCCTGCCATTGGGACCATAACAGTATGCCAGGCCTATAAATAGTTAATGCATTGCTGAAGTGGGATTAAAAGAAAAGAAGTTCTGAGTTTTGTTTTTTTTTCTTCCTCCCCTTTATCTCTGAGTGGCTTGAAACTTTGCTGCAGACATGAATGTTCAGACCTTGATTACTAGTGTGGATCAGCTTGCTGCACGTGTGCAGGGCATTCAGGATTTTGTTGTTAGCAGTCCTATGTCAGAGCCTAAGATACCTATTCCTGAGCTGTTCTCTGGAGATCGATTTAAATTTAGGAATTTTAGGAATAATTGTAAATTGTTTCTATCTTTGAAACCTCGTTCGTCTGGAGATTCAGCTCAGCAAGTAAAAATTGTTATCTCCTTCTTGCGTGGCGACCCTCAGGATTGGGCTTTCTCGTTAGCGCCAGGAGATCCGGCATTGGCGGATGTTGATGCGTTTTTTCTAGCGCTCGGATTGCTTTATGAGGAGCCTAATCTTGAAATTCAGGCAGAAAAAGCTCTACTGGCCATCTCTCAGGGCCAGGATGAAGCTGAGGTGTACTGTCAAAAATTTCGGAAGTGGTCCGTGCTTACTCGATGGAATGAATGTGCTCTGGCCGCAAATTTCAGAAATGGCCTTTCTGAAGCCATTAAGAATGTGATGGTGGGTTTTACAATTCCTACAAGTCTGAATGATTCTATGGCGCTGGCTATTCAGATTGATCGGCGTTTGCGGGAGCGCAAATCCGCTAAACCTCTGGCGGTGTTGTCTGAACAGACACCTGTCTCAATGCAATGTGATAGAATCCTGACTAGAACCGAACGACAAAATCATAGACGTCAGAATGGGCTGTGTTTTTACTGTGGTGATTCTGCACATGTTATATCAGCATGCTCTAAACGCCTAACCAAGGTTGTCAGTCCTGTCACCATTGGTAATTTGCAGCCTAAATTTATTTTGTCTGTGACTTTAATTTGTTCATTGTCTTCCTACCCTGTTATGGCATTTGTGGATTCAGGTGCTGCCCTGAGTCTTATGGACTTGTCGTTTGCCAAACGCTGCGATTTTGTCCTGGAGCCTTTAAAAGTTCCGATTCCTCTCAGAGGAATTGATGCTACGCCACTGGCGGAAAATAAACCGCAGTATTGGACACAAGTGACCATGTGCATGACTCCTGAACATCGGGAGGTGATTCGTTTTCTTGTTCTGCATAAAATGAATGATTTGGTCGTTTTAGGTCTGCCATGGTTACAGACCCATAATCCTGTTTTGGATTGGAAGGCTATGTCTGTGTCAAGTTGGGGTTGTCAGGGAATTCATTGCGATTCTCCGCCGGTGTCTATTGCTACTTCTATTCCTTCAGAAGTTCCTGAGTATTTGTGTGACTATCAGGATGTATTCAGTGAGTCCAGGTCCAGTGCTCTTCCTCCTCATAGGGACTGTGACTGCGCTATAGATTTGATTCCTGGCAGTAAATTTCCTAAGGGACGATTATTTAATTTGTCTGTACCCGAGCATGCCGCGATGCGTTCTTATGTCAAGGAATCTTTGGAGAAGGGGCATATTCGTCCATCCTCTTCCCCTCTCGGTGCGGGATTCTTTTTTGTGGCCAAGAAAGACGGGTCTTTGAGACCTTGTATAGACTATCGGCTTCTGAATAAAATCACTGTTAAGTTTCAGTATCCTTTGCCACTATTGTCAGACTTGTTTGCTCGGATTAAGGGTGCCAAGTGTTTCACCAAGATAGATCTTCGTGGGGCGTACAACCTTGTGCGCATTAGGCAGGGAGATGAATGGAAAACTGCATTCAATACGCCCGAAGGTCATTTTGAATACTTGGTGATGCCCTTTGTGCTCTCTAATGCCCCTTCAGTGTTTCAGTCCTTTATGTATGATATCTTCCGGAAGTATCTGGATAAATTTTTGATTGTGTATCTGGATGATATTCTAGTTTTCTCGGATGATTGGGATTCTCATGTAAAGCAGGTCAGGATGGTGTTTCAGGTTTTGCGTGATAACGCTTTGTTTGTGAAGGGCTCAAAGTGTCTCTTTGGAGTGCAGAAGGTTTCCTTTTTGGGTTTTATTTTCTCCCCTTCTGCTGTGGAGATGGACCCAGTCAAGGTCCGAGCTATTCATGATTGGACTCAGCCCACTTCTGTTAAGAGTCTTCAGAAGTTCTTGGGGTTTGCTAATTTCTACCGTCGCTTTATCGCTAATTTTTCTAGCGTTGTTAAACCTTTGACGGATATGACCAAGAAAGGTTCTGATGTGGCTAATTGGGCTCCTGCAGCCGTGGAGGCCTTCCAGGAGCTGAAGCGCCGGTTTACTTCGGCGCCTGTTTTGTGCCAGCCTGATGTCTCACTTCCCTTTCAGGTTGAAGTGGATGCTTCTGAGATTGGTGCTGGGGCTGTTTTGTCGCAGAGAGGCTCTGGTTGCTCTGTGATGAGACCATGTGCTTTTTTTCTCTAGGAAGTTTTCGCCTGCTGAGCGGAACTATGATGTTGGTAATCGGGAGTTGTTGGCCATGAAGTGGGCATTTGAGGAGTGACGTCATTGGCTCGAGGGTGATAAGCATCGTGTGGTGGTCTTGACTGATCACAAAAATCTGATGTATCTCGAGTCTGCTAAGCGCCTGAATCCTAGACAGGCTCGTTGGTCATTGTTTTTCTCTCGTTTTGACTTTGTGGTCTCGTACCTGCCTGGTTCGAAGAATGTTAAGGCTGATGCTCTTTCTAGGAGCTTTGTGCCTGACTCTCCTGGAGTCTCGGAGCCGGCTGGTATTCTTAAAAAGGGAGTAATCGTGTCGGCCATATCTCCTGATTTGCGACGTGTGTTGCAGAGATTTCAGGCTGGTAGACCTGACTCTTGTCCACCCGACAGACTGTTTGTTCCTGATAAATGGACCAGCAAAGTCATTTCCGAGGTTCATTCCTCGGTGTTGGCAGGGCATCCGGGAATTTTTGGTACCCGAGATTTGGTGGCTAGGTCCTTTTGGTGGCCTTCCTTGTCACGGGATGTGCGGTCATTTGTGCAGTCCTGTGGGACTTGTGCTCGGGCTAAGCCTTGTTGTTCTCGTGCTAGCAGGTTGCTTCTGCCCTTGCCCGTCCCGAAGAGGCCTTGGACACACATTTCCATGGATTTCATTTCTGATCTTCCGGTGTCTCAAGGAATGTCTGTCATTTGGGTGGTGTGTGATCGTTTTTCCAAGATGGTCCATTTAGTACCCTTGCCTAAGTTGCCTTCCTCTTCCGATCTGGTTCCTTTGTTTTTTCAGAATGTGGTTCAGTTACACGGCATTCCGGAGAATATCGTGTCCGACAGAGGATCCCAGTTTGTGTCCAGATTCTGGCGATCTTTTTGTGCTAAAATGGGCATTGATTTGTCGTTTTCATCTGCCTTCCATCCTCAGACTAATGGTCAAACGGAGCGAACTAATCAGACACTGGAGGCTTATTTGAGATGTTTTGTTTCTGCGGACCAGGATGATTGGGTGACCTTCTTGCCATTGGCGGAGTTTGCCCTTAATAATCGGGCTAGTTCCGCTACTTTGGTTTCGCCATTCTTCTGCAACTCTGGTTTTCATCCTCGTTTCTCCTCGGGTCATGTTGAGTCTTCTGACTGTCCTGGGGTGGATTCCGTGGTGGATAGGTTGCAGCGGATTTGGAATCATGTGGTGGACAACTTGAAGTTGTCACAGGAGAAGGCTCAGCGTTTTGCCAACCGCCGCCGCGGTGTGGGCCCCCGACTTCGTGTTGGGGATTTGGTTTGGTTGTCTTCTCGGTATGTCCCTCTGAAGGTTTCCTCTCCTACGTTTAAGCCTCGCTTTATTGGTCCTTATAAAATTTTGGAAGTTCTTAACCCGGTTTCTTTTCGTTTGGATCTTCCGGTGTCGTTTGC
Organism: Ranitomeya variabilis; assembly: GCF_051348905.1. Taxonomy (NCBI): domain Eukaryota; kingdom Metazoa; phylum Chordata; class Amphibia; order Anura; family Dendrobatidae; genus Ranitomeya; species Ranitomeya variabilis. The sequence continues at coordinate 992,935,734 of NC_135233.1, read as the reverse complement.
CATTCACAACGTGTTCCATAGGTCTTTGTTGCGGCGGTACATTGTGCCTGTGGTTCCTGCTGTTGAGCCTCCTGCTCCGGTGTTGGTTGAGGGCAAGTTGGAGTACGTAGTGGAGAAGATCTTGGATTCTCGTCTCTCTAGACGGAAGCTTCAGTATTTGGTCAAATGGAAGGGCTATGGTCAGGAGGATAATTCCTGGGTGGCCGCCTCTGATGTTCATGCGGCCGATTTGGTTCGTGCCTTCCACGCTGCTCATCCTGGTCGCCCTGGTGGTCTTGGTGAGGGTTCGGTGACCCCTCCTTAAAGGGGGGTACTGTTGTGAACTATACCTTTTGGCTCCCTCTTGTGGTCACTAGTGATTTGGCACTTGGATTGTCTTTTACCAGGTTGGTACTCACCTGCTTCGTTAGACCATGGGTGTTGCTATTTAAACTTCCTGGATTCACAGTCCAGTGCCTGGCATCGTTGTAATCAGTTCACTTCTGTTTGCTCCTGTCTTCAGGTCCTGGTTCTTTGCAAGATAAGCTAAGTCCTGCTTTCGTACTTTTGATCATTTGCATTATTCTTATTTTTTGTCCAGCTTGTACAAAATGTGATTCCTGATATCGCTGGAAGCTCTAGGGGGCTGATATTCTCCCCCCACACCGTCAGTTGGTTTGGGGGTTCTTGGATATTCAGCGTGGATATTTTGCAGGGTTTTTTGCTGACCATATAAGTCTTCTTACTATATTCTGCTATTAGTCAGTGGGCCTCTCTTTGCTAAATCTAGTTCATTCTTACGTTTGTCTTTTCTTCTTACCTCACCGTTATTATTTGTTGGGGGCTTGTATTACTTTGGGGTCTTTTCTCTGGAGGCAAGAGAGGTCTTATTTTCCCTGATAGGGTTAGTTAGTTCTCCGGCTGGCGCGAGACGTCTAGGATCAACGTAGGCACGTTCCCCGGCTGCTGTTAGTGTTTGCGCTAGGATCAGGTATATGGTCAACCTAGTTACCACTTCCCTATGAGCGAGTATTTATGTTTTGCAGACTTTGCGGTAATCTTTGAGGTCCCCTGCCATTGGGACCATAACAGGATTCATCATTTCACAGCTCAGTTTCATACTTTTTTTGCCGGATCCGTCGCTGTGTGTTTTTTCGCCGGACAGAAAAAACGTTCCTCTGTATGTGTTTTCCATCTGGCGGAAACAGCTTTTTTGATGGATCCGGCAAAAAACGGATGAAACGTGTGGCCATCAGGCGCAATCCGGCGCTAATACAACTCTATGAGAAAAAAATGGATCCGGCGGAAAAAAATGGATCCGTTTTTTTCAAAACTCGCCGGATTGTGCCTCACAGCAAAAACCTGATGTGTGAAAGCAGCCAAATATATGGATAGATACATCTATGTATCTATAGATATATCTATCTATAAATATATCTATGGATAGATATATCCATAGCTATATAATAGAAAGGCCGATGTTTCTAAGGCCTCTTTCACACTAGCGTCGTGCACTGCACGTCGCAATGCGTCGTTGTGGAGAAAAAACTCCTCCTGCAAAGTTGTCTGCAGGATGCGTTTTTTCTCCATACTTTTATTAGCGACGCAGCGCGACGGCCCCTTACCGATGCTAGTGTGAAAGCAGCCTAAGGCTACTTTCACACTTGCGTTTTTAGCAATCCGTCTTTTTGGGAAAAAAACGGATCCTGCAAATGTGCTCGCAGGATGTGTTTTTTACCCATAGACGTGTATTAGTGAAGGATCGCCCCCTCCTCCCCGGACTTCAGAATGGGCAGCGGATGCGTTGAAAAACTGCATCCGCTGCCCACGACGTGCACAAATTTCACAACGTGCATCGGTACGTCGGCCTGACGCATAGCGATGGACCCGTACCGGCGCAAGTGTGAAACAGGCCTTAATGAGCGTTTAATTTAACAAAAAAACTGAAAAAAACGGCGTTTCTGTGCCAGAGGGGGAAAGCCGATGGCCGGGGGCCAATATTTGTAGCCTGCTATGAATATCAGCCCACAGCTGTCTGCGTAGCCTTTACTGGCTATTAAAATAGGGGGACCCCCCCCCAAAAAAAATGATGTGGGGTCCCCCTATATTTTATAGCCAGAAAGGCTACGCAGACAGCTGCGGGCTGATTTTCATAGCCTAGAGAGGGGCCATGGATATTGGTCCCCCCCCCGGCTACAAATACCAGTCCGCAGCCGCCCCAGAAATGGCGCATCTGTAAGATGCGCCAATTCCGGCACTTAGCCCCTCTCTTCCCACTCCCGTGTAGCGGTGGGATATGGGGTAATAAGGGGTTAATGTCACCTTGCTATTGTAAGGTGACATTAAGCCGGGTTAATAACGGAGAGGCGTCAATAAGACTTAGGAAAAAGTATTTTAATATTCTTCATTTCACCATACTTACCATACGTCAGCGCCTGCAAAAAACATAAAATAATAAACCGTATACTACCTGTCCGCCGTAGTCCAATTAATAACGAGTGTCCCACGACGATCTCCCCTATAGAACAGTGACATCGGGGGATGTCACTGCTCTATAGGACCCTCAGTGACACACTGACAGGAGACAATGGCTCCTGCAGTGCCTCACTGAGGTTACTAAAGTTCACTGGTCTCACTTTATGGCAAAAAGCTGCTTGGGAACTTTCTCATACAGCAATGCCATAAAGTGAGACTAGGGACTATTTTCTCACAGGGGCATAGGAATACATTGTGGGGAATACATTGTGGAAGGATACCTTCCTCCCCTCATTGTGTTCCTGGAGCCCCTGGAGAGTGGTTGCATCAGCTGATGCTCCTGCTCTCCACGGGAGATCGTCGAGGGACACTCGTTTTAATTGGATTTCTGCGGATCAGGGAGTATAGTGTTTGTTTATTATTTTAATATTTTTTACAGATGACAATGGCTTCGGGGATCAAAGTGACAAGTGATGGTGAGTATATACTCTATGTTATATGTACTGTATGTCTGTATGTATGTACTGTATGTATGTACTGTATGCGGCATGTCGCATGTTGTCGCATGCTGCATGTTGTCGCATGCTGCATGTTGTCGCATGCTGCATGTCGTCGCATGGCGCATGTTGTCGCATGCTGCATGTCTTCGCATGCTGCATGTCGTCGCATGCTGCATGTCGTCGCATGGCGCATGTCACCGCATGTCGGTGCATGTCGTCGCATGCCGCATGTCGTCGCATGCTGCATGTCGTCGCATGTTGTCGCATGCTGCATGTCGTCGCATGGCGCATGTCTCGCATGCAGCATTTCGTCGCATGCCGCATGTCGTCGCATGGCGCATGTCGTCGCATGCCGTCGCATGGCGCATGTCGTCGCATGCCGCATGTCGTCGCATGCTGCATGTCGTCGCATGCTGCATGTGGTCGCATGTCGTCGCATGCCGCATGTCGTCGCATGCTGCATATCGTCACATGCCGCATGTCGTCGCATGCTGCATGTCGCCGCATGCCGCATGTCGTCGCATGCCGCATGTTCTGTATGTGTTCTATGTATGTATGTACTGTATATGTGGGTTTTTTTTCTTTGGTTTTATTTTTACATTCAACACATTAGCCGGATGATGGGACTACTACTGTCATTGGCTAATGTGTCACTCACTGTCACTGTAGCAGGCAGAGCCCGATGGGACTTGTAGTCCCATCGGACATGCCTGCACACAGAGACAACGCCGCCGCCACCACCACCGCACACCCACCTTCAGCATCACGCAGACCCCCGCCGTTGCACCGGCCGCCGCCGCGGGACCGGCCGCCACGGCACAGGAAATGTTACATGGTTTTCTAATTATTCTAAAAATATAAATCTGAAAACTGTTAGTTGCACTTGTGTTCACCCACCCCCGCCCCCATTGTCGGATGCCCCTAAATAAAATCCTGAGTGACTAATTGCCTCCAGAAGTCACATAATTAATACATTGAGTCCATCTGTGTGTAATTTATTCTCAGTATGACTACAAATGTTCTGTGAAGGCCTCAGAGCTTTGTTTGAGAGCATTAGGGATCAAACACCATCATGAAAACCAAGGAACAAATCAGAAATGTAAATGATAAAGTTGTGGAAAATAGTAGAGTTAGGTTATAAAGAATATAGCACAAGCACTGTACATTTCAGAGAGTACAGTTCATTCCATCATCCAAAAATGGAAGGAGTATGGCACAACTGCAAAACCTACCTTGATATGGCCATCTACCTAAACTGACATCCCAAGCAAGAAGAACATTAATTAGAGAAGCCACTAAAAATCCCATGGTCACTCTGGAGGAGCTGTAGAGATCCACAACTCAGGTGGGAGAATCTGTCCACAAGACAACTAACAGTTAGCATGTGGAAGAACGTTCTCTGGTCAGGTGAGAACTTTTTGGGCTAAATGCAAATTGCTATGTGTGGTGGAAATCTCACACTGCACATCACTCTGAAATCACAATCACTACCCTCAAATATTGTGGTGGCAGCATCATGCTGTGGGAATGGTTTTCTTCTGCAGGGACAGGGAAACTGGTCAGAGTTGGTGGGAAGATGGATGGAGCTAAAAACAGGAAAACCTAATAAACAGGAGGAACAAGAGTCAAAAATAGCCAAAAAGTTACAAACTCACATTATTTATTGAAAATTCTGTCACTAATTTTCACATAGAGCATACATAATATTACCATGTAGTATATAGTAGATAAATTAAAAAAAATATATTGTGACTACATCCGTGGATACAAACAATGATCCAAGTTCACAGAACAGGACAATTGTGAATACAACAAGCACTAGAGATATTTACAGGTAGGCAGCAAATGTGCTGCTAACACATGAATGCTAGTGTGTCAGATATATATAGCGATCCAGCCAAGTAATACAATCACATTAGTGGTGCTAATAAGGTCGCCATATATCACTGTACGAAAAATACAACATGTAAAGTTTAATAAGGGACGCCCCCTGAGGAAGCGGTAACAATTGCACGCGAAACGCGCGTTGGGGTATGTGACCAGGATCCAGACGGGACCTTTTGCACATATGGGTAATTAATTCCCTTATTAATTTGCCTTATCTGTGGCAAGACTTGTGTTCACAGATGTCTACATGAAATTTCACTTAGCTTTATCTATCTTTGGAAAGAATAAGGGGTAAAATTTTTCAGCCTCTGGACGTGCAAAGCTGGTGGAAACATACCCAAATAAACTTGCAGCAGTAATTACAGCGAAATGAGGTCCTACAAAGTATTGACTAAATACAAATGCACATCACAATTTTCAGCTTTACTTTTTTAAGTATTTAGAAAACCATGTATCCTTTTTTTTGCACTTCACAAATACTTGCAACTTTGTGTTGTTATAGCACAGAATATCCCAACACCCTGAATTATACCTATGCATATATATACACTTCTCAAAAAAATAAAGGGAACACTTAATCAATAGAATATAACTCCAAGTAAATCAAACTTCTGTGAAATCAACTGTCCACTTAGGAAGCAACACTGTTTGACAGTCAATTTCACATGCTATTGTGCAAATGGAATAGACAACAGATAGAAATTATTGGCAATTATCAACACACACTCATGAAAGGAGTGGTTCTGCAGGTGGGGACCACAGACCACATCTCAATACCAATGCTTTCTGGCTGATGTTTTGGTCATTTTGAATGTTGGTTGTGCTTTCACACTATTGCTAGCATGAGATGGACTCTACAACCCACACAAGTGGCTCAGGTAGTGCAGCTCATCCAGGATGGCACATCAATGCGAGCTGTTGCAAGAAGGTTTGCTGTGTCTGTCAGAGTAGTGTCCAGAGGCTGGGGGCACTACCAGGAGACAGGCCAGTACACCAGGAGACATGGAGGGGGCCGTAGGAGGGCAACAACCCAGCAGCAGCTCTGCTACCTCAGCCTTTGTGCAAGGAGGAACAGGAGGAGCACTGCCAGAGCCCTGCAAAATGACCTCCAGCAAGCCACAAATGTGCATGTGTCTGCATAAACTGTTAAAAACTCCATGAGCTCTAATGCTATATCTAAAAATTTGCTTCAGACCTGGACAAAACACTCCCTCTCATCAATGCCACTTCCATCACCTTTAGCCAGAGTAATGGATCTACCAGGTCTTTATTTGGATCAATCCAAATCTAAGAACTCAGACTCTTTGCACATGATCAAGGAGAGTTTAGATACTTTACTTTTCTGGCAGAAGGTACACTACTCCCTCTAACAGACCTACAAAATAAATTTCCACAATACCATATTAATTTTCTCCATTACAACAGGCTCAAAAAAACCGTAAGAACCTATCTACAGACTGGAATCTCACTCAGGGAATTAACGGCCTTCGAAACATTATTAACCCAACATAAAAAGCCAAGAGGTGTCTTGGCTAAATTATACCAGATGCTCTTTACTAGCTCAATTCCTGCTAAACGGGCCTATATATATATATCAGAAAAGAGAAACTGACTCCATAAGGATGGTCTGAGTGCCCAACATCCACAGATGGGGATTGTGCTCACAGCCCAACACCGTGCAGGACGCTTGGCATTTGCCACAGAACACAAGGATTGTCAAATTCGCCACTGACGCACTGTGCTCTGCACAGATGAAAGCAGGTTCACACTGAGCACATGTGACAGACGTGACAGAGTCTGGAGACACCATGGAGAGTGATCTATTGCCTGCAACATCCTTCAGCATGACCGGTTTGGCAGTGGGTCAGTAATGGTGTGGGGTGGCATTTCTTTGGAGGGCCGCACAGCCCACCATGTGCTCGCCAGAGGTAGACTGACTGCCATTAGATACCGAGATGAGATCCTCAGACCCCTTGTGAGACCATATGCTGGTGCGGTTGGCCCTGGGTTCCTTCTAATGCAGGACAATGCCAGCCTCATGTAGCTGCAGTGTGTCAGCAGTTCCTGCAAGAAGGCATTGAATCTATGGACTGGCCCGCCCATTCCCCAGACCTGAATCCAATTGAACACATCTGGGACATCTTGTCTCGCACCATCCATCAATGTCACGTTGCACCACAGACTGTCCAGGAGTTGGCGGATGCTTTAGTCCAGGTCTGGGAGGAGATCCCTCAGGAGACCATCCGCCGCCTCATCAGGAACATGCCCAGACATTGTAGCGAAGGTCATATAGGCACGTGGAAGCCACACACACTACTGAGCATCATTTCCTTGTCTTGAGGCATTTCCACTGAAGTTGTATCAGCCTGTAGTGTTCCCTTTATTTTTTTGAGCAGTGTACAGTACAGACCAAAAGTTTGGACACACCTTCTCATTTAAAGATTTTTCTGTATTTTCATGACTATGAAAATTATACAGTCTTCAAAGTAAAAGGAACAGCATCCAGTCCAGGTGATAAAAGAATTCAATATCTTTATTCTGCCATAATGCGATGTTACGACCTAAAAAGGTCTTTATCAAGCATGCTTGATAAGGACCTTTTTAGGTCGAAACGTCGCATTATGGCAGAATAAAAATATTGTATTCTTTTATCACCTGGACTGGATAATGTTCCTTTTACTTTGAAGACTGTTTATTTCCAATTGGGTCGTTGGACTGGAGCGTGCATCCCACTATTGATGTGCTGTCGGCTGCCTTCCTTTTGATCATATGAAAATTATACATTCACACTGAGGGCATCAAAACTATGAATTAACACATGTGGAGACTTGTTTGAGCTAAAGAACACAAGGAATGGACATTAGACCAGTGGAAATCTGTGCTTTGGTCTGATGAGTCCAAATTTGAGATCTTTGGTTCCAACCACCGTGTCTTTGTGCGACGCAGAAAAGGTGAACGGTTGGACTCTACATGCCTGGTTCCCACAGTGAAGCATGGAGGAGGTGTGATGGTGTGGGGGTGCTTTGCTGGTGACACTGTTGGGGATTTATTCAAAATTGAAGGCATACTGAACCAGCATGGCTACCACAGCATCTTGCAGCGGCATGCTATTCCATCCGGTTTGCGTTTAGTTGGACCATCATTTATTTTTCAACAGGACAGTGACCCCAAACACACTTCCAGGCTGTGTAAGGCTATTTGACCAAGAAGGAGAGTGATGGGGTGCTACACCAGATGACCTGGCCTCCACAGTCACCAGACCTGAACCCAATCGAGATGGTTTGGGGTGAGCTGGACCGCAGAGTAAAGGCAAAAGGGCCAACAAGTGCTAAGCATCTCTGGGAACTCCTTCAAGATTGTTGGAAGACCATTTCCGGTGACTACCTCTTGAAGCTCATCAAGAGACTGCCAAGAGTGTGCAAAGCAGTCATAAAAGCAAAAGGTGGCTACTTTGAAGAACCTAGAATATAAGACATATTTTCAGTTGTTTCACACTTTTTTTGTTAAGTATATAATTCCAAATGTGTTAATTCATAGTTTTGATGCCTTCAGTTTGAATGTACAATTTTCATAGTCATGAAAATACAGAAAATCTTTAAATGAGAAGGTGTGTCCAAATTTTTGGTCTGTACTGTATATATATAAAGGGATGTTGGGTTTAGTTTACCAAACCTGCATTCAGGTAGGTAACTAAAGAAAGAGTCAGTCATAAATAAATTGCACTTCCTATCAGACAATAAACCCAACAAAAAAATGGAGGTAAAGAGCGAACTAACACATTGAATAAAACAGTATATTTTATTGAGGAAATAAATTACAAAACAAGTAAACAGGCTACTTATAAAGACCCTTCCCCTACACAAAACTCCCCGAAGAAGCCAACGCAAAACGTGCTTTGCTTTTATATACCTATGGATCTTATAACAGTGTACTTTACAACTGAAGTCTAATGGACTGATTGTATGATTGCTACAGTGCCTCCACTTTGTTTAGGATGTTTCCTTTGCTATTGAGAATTCCCCATGTAGCACTTTGTGGATGCCATCAGTAATTGTCTCATAAATAACTGTTTGATTACTTGATTCCTGTACGATACCATATCGGTTGAAATACATTGTTATCCCCCATGTTTTCTTGAGTGCCATCAGCCTTACCTTTTTGCACACTTGTTTAATATGTATTATGCCTGTATACCCTATGTGTTCCTAGTTATGTGACACTACATTACTTTTCTCCTCATTTTTAAACTTTTTTTGTAATTTATTCTCTCAATAAAATATACTGTTTTATTGCATGTGTTAGTTTGCTCTTTACTTCCATTTTTTTGTTGGGTTTACAAGCTTGCATTCAGTCCAGAACACAAACCATTATTTTTGGATATCTAAATTCAGCCTTACTTGCAGTGTACTTTACCATAAATATACATTTTCTGACATTGCAGAGTCACAACCATGTTGGTAGATGGTTGTCAGGGAGAAAAGAAATAAGCATGTCTGATTACAGACTGACGGTCCTTCTGTTCTTAATGAGTTAAGCGGCCAATCGAGATGTCTGGCAGCAGTTGTCTCATAGAGAACGCAGGAGCTCTTAGCAGAGTGCGCTCTACTGGGTATGGGAGAGCTGAATGAGATTGTTAACGGCTGAACGATTGGCCAAACCATCGTAAATAGCTAACTAAAGTATATGAGGGGCTTACGGTTGATTGCTTTTTATTACCAAAGCCAGTCCTAGTTGCTAAAACTTTCTATTGAGGTGTGTTTCTGCTGTATAAGGAAGAAGGATATTTTGTTGGCAGATATGCAACAGATATAGACTTATTTGTGTGCAGGAGGAGTTTACTTTTCTGACAGTAGATGGCGATGTTGTTACTGTTATATGCTTAGTTGAATGTAATGCATATACTGGTTGTGCTTTGGTTTCACTTTCTCTCTGGAAAAAAGTCCTTCAGACTTCCAGTTATGCTGAATTAAGAAGCTGATGCATGTACCTCATGTTCTATGAAGATAAAAGTTGAATTACCCCACATAATCTACTCTCACAAGTTTCTTCTGTGAACAAACTATGCAACAGGTTATGGGCCCAGCATAGAAGACAAAAAGGACTTGGTGAATGCAAAAGAATACTTCAGAGATATTCTCTTCAAACAAGTAAGAAAAATAAGTTAAAGATGAGCAGCAATTCAGAGCCGAGACTCACAGTAGCTAAGCTGAACAATGAGAACTATCTGTTATACTTTAAAGTGTAAAGTGGAGATGTTATTGTCTAAAGATGATTTATGGGAGGTAATCATTACAGACAGACCCAATGATAATAATCAGACATGGGATAAGAAAAACATGCAAGAGCTACTATCAGCTTATTAGTGGAGGATGATCAGTTAATCCACATAAGAATGAGAATACAGCAAAGGGAACATGGGAAGCATTGAGAAAGCTACATGAAAGATCCAACTTAAATCACAAATTATTTCTGCTAAGAAAACTTTACAAGATGAGATTAAGTTATTATTATTATTATTATTATTATTATACATTTTTATAGCGCCATTTATTCCATGGAGCTTTACATGTGAATACGGGGCAAATATAGACAAATACATTAAACATGAGCAAAAAACAAGGCACACAGGTACATAAGGAGGGAGGACCCTGCCCACAAGGGATCACAGTCTGTAGGGGATGGTTGAGGATACACTAGGAGAGGGTAGGGCAGGTTGTGAGGTGATTCAGTAGGTTGAGAATCACTGCAGGCTGTAGGCTTGTCGGAAGAGGAGAGTCTTCAGGTTCTTTTTGAAGGTTTCTATGGTAGGCGAAAGTCTGATGTGTTAGAGTAGAGAGTTCCAGAGTATGTGGGAAGCGAGCAGAAAAAAAGGCTGAAATAGCAGACTGACCGTGCGGGATTTTGGTAAGTAAGGAGGTGAGGTCAGGTCCGGATAGGTAGATCTGCGTGTCATCGGCGTAGAGATGGTATTGCATACCGTGGAATTCTGTGAGCTGTCCCAGGCCAAAGGTGTAGATGGAGAAGAGTAGGGGTCCTAGAACAGAGCCTTGAGGAACACCGACTGACAAGGGGTGAAGTGAGAAGGTGGTGTTGGGGAGGGAGACACAGAATGTTCGGTCTGTCAGATATGACGAGATCCAGGAAAGGGACAAGTCTGTGATGCCAAGAGATGAGAGGATCTGTAGCAAAAGGGAGTGGTCCACAGTGTTGAAGGCAGAAGACAGGTCCAGGAGAAGGAGGACAGAGTAGTGTCTCTTGCTCCTGGCAGTTAGTAGGTCATTGGGGACTTTAGTTAGGGCAGTTTCAGTTGAGTGATGGGGACGGAAGCCAGATTGTAACCGATCAAAGAGGGAGCAGGAGGAGAGGTGGGAGGACAGTTCAAGATGGACGTGTTGCTCCAGTAATTTGGAGGCATAAGGGAGAAGAGATATCGGGCGATAGGTAGACACAGAAGATGGGTCGCGGGAGGGCTTTTTGAGGATCGGTGTGATCTTGGCATGCTTGAAGGATGAGGGGAAGACGCCTGTTGTGAGTGAGAGGTTGAAGTTGTGCGCTAGGGTTGGGATGAAGACCATGGAAAGGTTAGGGATGTGGTGGGATGGGAGCGGGTTGAGCGTGCAGGTGGTGAAGTGTGATCTTGACAGGAGGGTGGAGAGCTGATCTTCTGTCATGGTGGAGAAGCTGGTTTTGGAGGAGCAGGGTTGAGCAGCTAAGAGGGGCAGTGGGCGCTGTGGGCCAAAGCTTTCTCTGATTGTATCGATCTTCTGTTTAAAGAAAGAGGCAAAGTCTTCAGCAGAAATGAAAGGGGAGGGAGGCGGTGCAGGGGGACGGAGTAGAGAATTGAAAGTGTTGAAAAGCTGTTTAGGGTTGTGAGACAGGGAGGATATGAGAGATGAGAAGTAAGTTTGTTTTGTGGCAGTGAGCGCGGACTTGAAGCTGGTGAGGGACTGCTTGTATGCAGTGAAGTGGTTGGCAGAGCGGGATCGCTCAGCAATCCTGGAAGCCCGTCTCAGTTTTTTGATCAGGCTGGTCAGCCAGGGCTACCTGTTGAGTGTACGAGTTTTGCTATGCATGAACGGGGCGGCCAAATTGAGTGTTGCTGCTATTGTGGTGTTTGTTATGATCCGGTGACCTTGGAGCCGCATGAAACTTTCTCTGGAGTAGGTGGAAACTATACTGACCGCAGATCCTGAACTAACACCGCAACTAGAAGTAGCCGTGGGGTGTGCCTAACAAACCCTAGACACCTCGACACAGCCGGAGGACTAAATACCCCTATAGATGGAAATAGGAATACTACCTTGCCTCAGAGCAGAACCCCAAAGGATAGGCAGCCCCCACGAATATTGACTGTGAGTAGGAGAAGAAGAGACACACGCAGGCAGAGAACAAGATTTAGCAAAAGAGGCCACTCTAGCTAAATAGGAAAGGATAGGACAGAATACTAAGCGGTCAGCATTAAAACCATTCAAAAAATATCCACAGCAGATAATACAAAAAATTCCACAATCTAACTAAAGACGTGGAATGAATATCTGCAACCCCAGAGAATCCAACAAGACTGAGAAAATACTGACACAATCTAAGCTGGACAAGAAAACACAAAAGAATAGCACTGAATCATGAAGCACACAGCATGTGTCAGAACTGCAATCAGCAGAAACACCTGACCAGGATTGCAACTCAGGGACAACTGCATTACCACCTACCACCACCGGAGGGAACCCAAAAGCAGAATTCACAACAGGTGTTATAAAAAGTGGCAGCAGCATCTGTGTCATGAAGGGAGGCTATGTCTGTAAGAGGGAGAAGGGACTCAGAGAGTGATTGTAAGTTGAGATGTTTGAGATTTCTGCGAGGGAGTTTGTGGAGTGGGGGTTGCATACTAGGAGAGGAGAGGGAAGAGAATGTCAGTAGGTTGTGGTCAGACGGGGGAGGGGTGTGTTAATGAGATTAGTAAGGGATCAGAGGCGGGTGAAGATGAGGTCCAGTGTGTGGCCATCTTTGTGAGTGGCCTCAGAGGACCATTGAGTGAGGCCAAAGGAGGCAGTCAGTGATAAAAGTTTAGAGGCAGCTGAGGTGGAAGTGTCAATGGGGATATTGAAATCACCCATGATGATAGTGGGGATGTCAACAGAGAGGAAATGAAGTAGCCAGGTGGTGAAGTGGTCGAGAAAGGTGGAGATGGCTAGTTCTGGGGGGGGTAGATGACAGCCAGCTGGAGGTTGGAGGGGGAATAGATGCGGACGGAGTGCACGTCAAACGAGGGAGGAGTAGCGGAGGGTGGTAGTGGGATTGGAGTGAAGGAGCAGGTGTCAGACAGGAGCAAGCCAACCCCTCCACCACATTTGTTGGTGGAGCGAGGGGTGTGAGAGAGGTGAAATCCACCATAGGAAAGCGCAGCTGGAGAGGCTGAGTCAGAGGGGTTGAGCTAGGTTTCAGTGATGCCGAGGAAGGAGAGTTTGTTGGTGATGAAGAGGTCATGGATAAATGGCAGTTTGTTGCAGACGGAGCGTGCGTTCCATAGGGCTCCAGGTAAGGTGACTGGGGGAGTGGGGTCTGGATGAATGGGTATGAGGTTGTCATGGTTGGGAAAACATGCAGAGGATAATGACAGGGGGTTAGAAATGAGTGTAGGGATGTGTTGGGGAGGGCCGGGATTTGGGGATACGTCACCAGCAATGAGGAGTAGCAGACAGAGCATTAGAAGGTGGGAGCAGGATAGGACATGATGCGGCCGTGTGTGTCTGGAGAAAAAGGATTGTATGTGGAGGAACAGTTCTGAGGAGAAGGTGAGATGGCTGGGGAGGATGGAGGAAGAAATTACTAGTTCTTTACTGGGTGGTGGGATTGCAGGAGATTGTAAGAAGGAAAGTAGTATGGGAGTAAAAGAGAAAAGAAACAGAAACATTGTAGTGGTTTGGTATTCTGTTACCTTCCAGTCAATTCCAGTCCAATTAAGTCTAATTCAACGTAATTAAAAAGATGAATTTAAAAGATGGAAGTTAAAAGATGAATGCAGCAGATGCCAGAATGTGAATATATCCCCAGTTAAGGGCAATCAGGTGTGAATGAGGAGGTGGCTGGGTATGGGAGACCAGATGTACAGAGTTAGGTAGAGGTCAAAAAGGGAGGGAGGGGTTGGAGCAGGGCCGGACTGGCCATCGGGCAGTTCTGGCAAATGCCAGAAGGGCCGGTGGCAGTAGTGGGCCGTTCGAGTGTGCCGCTGTCGGCACACTCTCCCCGCTGTCGGCGCACTCCCGGCCCCGCATTCAACTATACCGGCGTCATAGACGCCGGTACAGTTGAATGCAATGATGAAGGAGAGAGCGTCGGCTGACGCTTCCTCTCCCATCATTCCCCGCTCTGCCTGCCGCTGACACTGCGGGTGCGCGATGACGTCATATCATCGCGCACCTGCTGTGTGACCGGGCGGGCAGACTGCGACTGCTGAGACCAGAGCCAGAGCAGCGCGGGGCAGGAGGAAAGGTGAGTAGAGTGGTTTTTTTTTTTTTAATCAATGAGTGATGAGTCTGACTGGATTGTGGAGCTATGGGGGGGGGGATTGGGGGCCCTCTGCTGCATTCCATACTATGGGGCTGGCTGCATTCCATTCTATGGGCCTCTGCTGCATTCCATACTATGGGGCTGGCTGCATTCCATTCTATGGGCCTCTGCTGCATTCCATACTATGGGGCTGGCTGCATTCCATTCTATGGGCCTCTGCTGCATTCCATACTATGGGGCTGGCTGCATTCCATTCTATGGGCCTCTGCTGCATTCCATACTATGGGGCTGGCTGCATTCCATTCTATGGGCCTCTGCTGCATTCCATACTATGGGGCTGGCTGCATTCCATTCTATGGGCCTCTGCTGCATTCCATACTATGGGGCTGGCTGCATTCCTCCATTCTATGGGCCTCTGCTGCATTCCATACTATGGGGCTGGCTGTATTCCATTCTATGGGCCTCTGCTGCGTTCCATACTATGGGGCTGGCTGCATTCCATTCTATGGGCCTCTGCTGCATTCCATACTATGGGGCTGGCTGCATTCCATTCTATGGGCCTCTGCTGCATTCCATACTATGGGGCTGGCTGCATTCTATTCTATGGGCCTCTGCTGCATTCCATACTATGGGGCTGGCTGCATTCCATTCTATGGGCCTCTGCTGCATTCCATACTATGGGGCTGGCTGCATTCCATTCTATGGGCCTCTGCTGCATTCCATACTATGGGGCTGGCTGCATTCCATTCTATGGGCCTCTGCTGCATTCCATACTATGGGGCTGGCTGCATTCCATTCTATGGGCCTCTGCTGCATTCCATACTATGGGGCTGGCTGCATTCCATTCTATGGGCCTCTGCTGCATTCCATACTATGGGGCTGGCTGCATTCCATTCTATGGGCCTCTTCTGCATTCCATACTATGGGGCTGGCTGCATTCCATTCTATGGGCCTCTGCTGCATTATATTCTATGGGGCTGGCTGCATTCCATTCTATGGGCCTCTGCTGCATTCCATACTATGTGGCTGGCTGCATTCCATTATATGGGCCTCTGCTGCATTCCATACTATGGGGCTGGCTGCATTCCATTCTATGGGCCTCTGCTGCATTCCATACTATGGGGCTGGCTGCATTCCATTCTATGGGCCTCTGCTGCATTATATTCTATGGGGCTGGCTGCATTCCATTCTATGGGCCTCTGCTGCATTCCATACTATGGGGCTGGCTGCATTCCATTCTATGGGCCTCTGCTGCATTATATTCTATGGGGCTGGCTGCATTCCATTCTATGGGCCTCTGCTGCATTCCATACTATGGGGCTGGCTGCATTCCATTCTATGGGCCTCTGCTGCATTCCATACTATGGGGCTGGCTGCATTCCATTCTATGGGCCTCTGCTGCATTCCATACTATGGGGCTGGCTGCATTCCATTCTATGGGCCTCTGCTGCATTCCATACTATGGGGCTGGCTGCATTCCATTCTATGGGCCTCTGCTGCATTATATTCTATGGGGCTGGCTGCATTCCATTCTATGGGCCTCTGCTGCATTCCATACTATGGGGCTGGCTGCATTCCATTCTATGGGCCTCTGCTGCATTCCATACTATGGGGCTGGCTGCATTCCATTCTATGGGCCTCTGCTGCATTCCATACTATGGGGCTGGCTGCATTCCATTCTATGGGCCTCTGCTGCATTCCATACTATGGGGCTGGCTGCATTCCATTCTATGGGCCTCTGCTGCATTCCATACTATGGGGCTGGCTGCATTCCATTCTATGGGCCTCTGCTGCATTCCATACTATGGGGCTGGCTGCATTCCATTCTATGGGCCTCTGCTGCATTATATTCTATGGGGCTGGCTGCATTCCATTCTATGGGCCTCTGCTGCATTCCATACTATGGGGCTGGCTGCATTCCATTCTACGGGCCTCTGCTACATTATATTCTATGGGGCTGGCTGCATTCCATTCTATGGGCCTCTGCTGCATTCCATACTATGGGGCTGGCTGCATTCCATTCTATGGGCCTCTGCTGCATTCCATACTATGGGGCTGGCTGCATTCCATTCTATGGGCCTCTGCTGCATTCCATACTATGGGGCTGGCTGCATTCCATTCTATGGGCCTCTGCTGCATTATATTCTATGGGGCTGGCTGCATTCCATTCTATGGGCCTCTGTGCATTATATTCTATGGGGCTGGCTGCATTCCATTCTATGGGCCTCTGCTACATTATATTCTATGGGGCTGGCTGCATTCCATTCTATGGGCCTCTGCTGCATTATATTCTATGGGGCTGGCTGCATTCCATTCTATGGGCCTCTGCTGCATTCCATACTATGGGGCTGGCTGCATTCCGTTTTATGGGCCTCTGTTGCATTATATTCTATGGGGCTGGCTGCATTCCATTCTATGGGCCTCTGCTGCATTATATTCTATGGGGCTGGCTGCATTCCATTCTATGAGCCTCTGCTGCATTATATTCTATGGGGCTGGCTGCATTCCATTCTATGGGCCTCTGCTGCATTCCATACTATGGGGCTGGCTGCATTCCATTCTATGGGCCTCTGCTGCATTCCATACTATGGGGCTGGCTGCATTCCATTCTATGGGCCTCTGCTGCATTATATTCTATGGGGCTGGCTGCATTCCATTCTATGAGCCTCTGCTGCATTATATTCTATGGGGCTGGCTGCATTCCATTCTATGGGCCTCTGCTGCATTCCATACTATGGGGCTGGCTGCATTCCATTCTATGGGCCTCTGCTGCATTCCATACTATGGGGCTGGCTGCATTCCATTCTATGGGCCTCTGCTTCATTCCATTCTATGGGCCTCTGCTGCATTCCATTCTATGGGCCTCTGCTGCATTCCATACTATGGGGCTGGCTGCATTCCATTCTATGGGCCTCTGCTGCATTATATTCTATGGGGCTGGCTGCATTCCATTCTAAGGGCCTCTGCTGCATTATATTCTATGGGGCTGGCTGCATTCCATTCTATGGGCCTCTGCTGCATTATATTCTATGGGGCTGTGCTGCATTCCATTCTATGGGCCTGTGCTGCATTATATTCTATGGGCCTGTGCTGCATTATATTCTATGGGGCTGTGCTGCATTCCATTCTATGGGCCTGTGCTGCATTATATTGTATGGAGGCTGTGCTGCATTACATTCTATGGGGCTGTGCTGCATTACATTCTATGGGGCTGTGCTGCATTATATTGTATGGGGCTGTGCTGCATTACATTCTATGGGGCTGTGCTGCATTATATTGTATGGTGGCTGGCTGCATTACATTCTATGGTGGCGTGCTGCATTACATTCTATGGGGGCTGTGCTGCATTACATTCTATGGGGGCTGTGCTGCATTACATTCTATGGGGGCTGGCTGTATTACATTCTATGGGGGCTGGCCGTATTACATTCTATGGGGCTGTGCTGCATTACATTCTATGGGGGCTGTGCTGCATTACATTCTATGGGGGCTGTGCAGCATTACATTCTATGGGGCTGTGCTGTATTATAGTCTATGGGGGCTGGCTGTATTACATTCTATGGGGGCTGGCTGCATTACATTCTATGGGGGCTGGCTGCATTACATTCTATGGGGGCTGGCTGCATTACATTCTATGGGGGCTGTGCTGCATTACATTCTATGGGGGCTGTGCTGCATTACATTCTATGGGGGCTGGCTGTATTACATTCTATGAGGGCTGGCTGTATTAGGGTATGTTTCCACGGTCAGGAAACGCTGCTTGTTTGACGCTGCGCAGAGCTGCAGCGTCAAACAAGCAGCGTCCAGATGTTCCAGCATAGTGGAGGGGATTTTATGAAATCCCGTCTCCACTATGCGTGGAAACCCGCACGCGGCGGCCCTGCGACTCCGGACATGCTGCGCGTCTTTTCAGATCGCAGCATGTCCGTACACCTTGCGGGGACGCAGCGTCCCCACAAGGCATATCACAGGGCCCTATGGGAGAGAGTGATCATCCCGGATGTGAAGAGTTAACACATCCGGCATGATCGCGTCCCAGAAAGGGGGTGGGGCTTAGCGCCGAGCGGCTTCGCCGCTGCGGCGATACCGCCGGCCATCCTGACCGTGGAAACATACCCTTACATTCTATGGGGCTGTGCTGCATTACATTCTATGGGGGCTGTGCTGCATTACATTCTATGGGGGCTGTGCTGCATTACATGCTATGGGGGCTGTGCTTTATTATAGTCTATGGGGGCTGTGCTGTATTATAGTCTATGGGGGCTGGCTGTATTACATTCTATGGGGGCTGAGCTGTAATGCTGGATACAGCTGTGATTATATGTTATATAGTCGTGTTACACTCCCCTCACTTCTTGTAGCCTACAAGTGTACAAAGATATTATACAGTCAGCATGTGACAAGTGGGCCTGTGTGACTTCAAATGCCAGGGCTGAATTTTAGTCCCAGTCCGGCCCTGGGTTGGAGTGACCACTCAAAGAGATGCCAGAATAGCACAATGAGAGACATGAAGCAGGTCATGGAAACAAGATGATATGTAAGAAAGCGTACTAAAAAAGGATTATATGTGCTGCACCAGGACACTCAGATCCAGGGAAAGCATAGAAAAATCAATGCAATATACAGAGACATTCAGGAGCCAGGGAGAGCTGGAGAAAGTCAGTGCATACCATAGAAAATCAGTGCAATATACAGAGACATTCAGGAGCCAGGGAGAGCTGGGGAAAGTAAGTGCATACCATAGAAAATCAATGCAATATACAGAGATATTTAGGAGCCAGGGAGAGCTGGAGAAAGTCAGTGCATACCATAGAAAATCAATGCAATTTACAGAGACATTAAGTACAAAGAAAGATATGCAGGAGCATATAAACTCCATGATGGAGGTTCGTAACACAGCTGAGATCAGTCGGTGAAGACATTAAGGAAAGCCATATAGCAGCAATATTATTGTGCAGTTTACCAGATTCATACACTTCTCTGATAAATGCATTAGAGACAAGACCTGAAGCAGACATTACACTAGAGTTTGTAAAGACAAGACTTTTAGATGAATATCATAGAAGGAATGAGCAAACAAACAATTTCACTGAAAGGGATAGTGAAAATGCTCTTAAAACGACAGACAAGAAGCCCCATAATACAGAGACAAGAAAATGTTTCAGATGTAAGAAAAAGGGACATTTAAAGAAAGACTGTACTATATGGAAAGCAGAACACCAGAAATTACACCAAAAGGAGAATAAACAAAAAGTAAAAAGCACAATTTCTAACCCACATGCAGATCACTGGAATGGTACGTTTAAAGTAACTGAAGAGTCATTGTCAGGCTGGTTGTTGACTCAGGAAAAAGTCACATGACTAGTGATAAAAGCTTCTTTACTGAACTTGATGAAAAGAAAGAAGCAATTTATCTTGCAGATGGGAGTAAAATAACCGCAGAAGGTATGGGACAAGGAATGCTAATCTGTCCTGATAGATTTGGGCATAATTCAAAATTACTAGTAAAGGATGTGTTATAAGTTCCAGGACTAGAAGGAGGATTGTTATCCGCAAAAAATCTGACAACCAAAGGACTTACTGTATAATTCAAAGATGTTAATTTTACAATCGGATGATAAGGTAATAATTAATGTCAAAGCAGGTGAACAATTATATCATCTAGACGCATTAAAGGAACAGCTGAAGTTATGTGCACATGAACACAAGAATTGTATTCACATGTGGCATAGATGTCTAGGACACAGACATCCTGAGAGTATAATGGCATTGCAAAAGAAGAATTTGACAAAAGACCTATTGATATCTGATTGCTCAATTACCGTAAAATGTGAATGTTGTATAAAATCTAAAGCTACAAGAGTATACCTAAAGAGAGTGAGACAAAAAGCACAAGATCACTTAACTTGGTACACACTGACATATGTGGACCCATGAAAGTGACCACATCAGGAGGTAATAGATATATGGTGACCGTGAAGGACTATTCAAGATACACATTCACGTACTTAATAAAGAACAAAAGTGAAGTTTTGGAAAAATTAGAAGACTATGTGACAAAGTAAAATAACAGGTTTCAGAGGAAGCCAATCATCATCAGAAGTGATAATGGAGGTGAATTTACAGGACACCAAATAGAAAATTATTTAAGACGGAATGTAATAGAGCATCGAAAG
Source organism: Ranitomeya variabilis (assembly GCF_051348905.1). Lineage (NCBI taxonomy): Eukaryota > Metazoa > Chordata > Amphibia > Anura > Dendrobatidae > Ranitomeya > Ranitomeya variabilis. Next base: position 992,915,210 of record NC_135233.1, on the reverse strand, counting down.
ATTGTTCCATACACACCTGAACAAAACGGGATAGCAGAAAGAAAAAATAGAACTCTGACTGAAATGATAAGATGTATGCTAACAGACTCCAAACTATCAGAGAAATACTGGGGTGAAGCAGCAATGACAGCTATTTATCTGCAAAACAAACTTTTTTCAAGAAAACTGAAAAAAAAACATATGAACTGTGGCAAGGTAAGAAATCAAGTATGAATCATTTAAGAGTTTTTTGGTTGCAAAGTTTTTTTGTTTATTCCAGAAGAAAAATGCTCCAAACTTCAAAACAGAGCCATTGAAGGAATATTTGTTGGATATATCGACAATCGCAAAGGATACAGAATCCTAGATCCCAAGACAGACAGAATCACAGTGAGTAACAGTGTCACATTCAGTGAAGATCTAAATGATGACATAATGACATCACTGGAAGCAAAAAATGAGAGAAATTACAGTCATATAACTGCAGAAACATCTGATGAGAAAGAAGTGGAAATAAATGAAAATAAAAAATCTGAAAGTCAAGAGATACAGCTCCATACAGACACAGAACCAAGACGCTCAATAAGAGAAAACAAGGGAAGACCACCTCAACGTCTTTCATACAAGGCAAGTACAAATAACATTTATGAACCTGCAGCTTGGGAGGACATATCTCCACTTTCAGAAGAAGTGGCCAACAAATGGATAAAGGCTGCAGAAACAGAAAAAAAAATCCATGCATGATTCAAAGACATGGACACTGACAGAACTACGGTACCAAAAGAAAAAAGGCTATAAGATATGAATGGGTTTTTAAAGCAAAATACCAAGCAGACGGCATAGCTGATTGATACCGAGCAAGACTTGTAGCTAAAGGCTTTTCTCAGAAAGATGGAGAAGACTATGATGAGAAATTTGCTCCAGTTGTCAAACACACCACAATCAGAACTTTGTTTGCAGTTGCAGCAACGAAACAAATGCAGTTGAAACAACTGGATGTAAAGGCAGCATTTCTGAATGGAGACTTATCAGAAGACATTTACATGGAACAACCCCCAGGATTCAAGGATAAAAGGAAACCAAACATGGTGTGTAAGCTATGGAAAAGTATATATGGTTTAAAACAAGCCGCTAAAGCATGGAATAATAAAATCACAGAAGTACTCATAAATGGACATTTTCAAAGAATCAAAGAGGATCCTTGTCTATATACAAGGAGACTGACAGACAGATGGATCTGTGTGCTGATAAATGTGGACGATATTTTAGTTTGTATTGAAAAAGAAAGGGATGAAGTGAAAATTTTGGATCAACACTTTGAGATCAAAGATCTGGGAAATGTGAAACAGTACCTAGGAATACAGATAGACAGAGAAGAAGATAGGAGTTTCCTTCTTAATCAAAATCACGTGATTCAAGACATAATCGAAACATTTGGATTGAAAGATGCAAAACCAGTAAAGTCTCCAATGGAAACCAAATATCTGAAGGAAATAAATAGTGGACAGAATCTGTTACCGAATAATGAAAAAATACAGAAAGGCAATGGAAAAATGTTTACCGTATATCTTGCAACTGTTACAAGGCCAGACATTGCAGCAGCAGTGGGAATTTTGAGCAGGAAGGTGTCAAAGCTAATCAAAATGGATTGGAATGCAGTGAAGAGTGTAATCCTTTATTTGAAAGGGACTAGCAGTATTAAACTGAAACTACCTGCAAGTGAGAAATTAATTTTAACTGGATACGTTGATGAAGACTGGGCTGGAGATCCAAATGAAAGGAAATTTACCAGTGGCTATCTTTTCTTGCTCCCAGGTAGACCAATTAGTTGGACTAGCAAGAAACAATTTATAGTAACTCTCGTAGACAGAAGCAGAATATGTCACCACAGCACATGCCAGTCAAGAAGTTCTACGGTTAAGACAACTGATAACAGACTTAAGGTACCGTCACATTAAGCGACGCTGCAGCGATAGCGACAACGATGTCGATCGCTGCAGCGTCGCTGTTTGATCGCTGGAGAGCTGTCACACAGACCGCTCTCCAGCGACCAACGATGCCGAGGTCCCCGGGTAACCAGGGTAAACATCGGGTTGCTAAGCGCAGGGCTGCGCTTAGTAACCCGATGTTTACCCTGGTTACCAGCGTAAAAGTAAAAAAAACAAACAGTACATACTCACCCAGCGTCCGCTTCCTGACACTGACTGAGCTCCGGCCCTAACAGCAGAGCGGCTTTCACTTTCACTTTAGGGCCGGCGCTCAGTCAGTGTCAGGAAGCAGACGCTGGGGGAGGTATGACGCTGGGTGAGTATGTACTGTTTGTTTTTTTTACTTTTACGCTGGTAACCAGGGTAAACATCGGGTTACTAAGCGCGGCCCTGCGCTTGGTAACCCGATGTTTACCCTGGTTACCAGTGTAAAACATCGCTGGTATCGTTGCTTTTGGTGTCAAACACAACGATACACGGCGATCGGACGACCAAATAAAGTTCTGGACTTTATTCAGCGACCAGCGACATCACAGCAGGATCCTGATCGCTGCTGCGTGTCAAACTAAACGATATCGCTAGCGAGGACGCTGCAACGTCACGGATCGCTAGCGATATCGTTTAGTGTGACGGTACCTTTAGAACAACAATTGGGACCAACAAAGATATATGAGGACGATCAAGGATGTCTAGTTCTTGCTCAGATGGAAAGAGTTAATCCAAGAACTAAACACATTGATGTGAATTTTCACTTCTTGAGAGATCACCAGGAACTAGGAATCCTAAATTTAGAGTACTGTTATTTTTACAAAGGCATTGAATGCTGAAAGACATCAGAGACTGATAGAGAAATTAGGCTTAACTGAATAAGTCCTTACTGTTGAGAAAGGGTGTTGGAAGATATGCAACAGATACATACTTATTTGTGTGCAGGAGGAGTTTACACTTTTCTGACAGTAGATGGTGATGTTGTTACTGTTATATGCTTAGTTGAATGTAATGCATATACTTGCTGTACTTTGGTTTCACTTTCTCTCTGGTAAAAGGTCCTTCAGACTTCCTGTTATGCTGTATTAAGAAGCTGATGCATGTACCTCATGTTTTATGAAGATAAAAGTTGAAATACCCCATATAATCTACCCTCACAAGTTTCTTCTGGGACCAAACTATGCAACATTTTTCCCACAACCTACCTTAATAGGGGACCGTGCAATAATACATAGTTAAAAACTTGAACAACACAGCTTAGTATGAATAGCATATTAATACACAATTACTGAAGGTTTTGTCATTTAAAAAATAATACCAAGAGCAATCATTTCAGAACTTTTTTCTACATTTAATGTCACCCATTATCCATATAAATCCATTGAGAAAAACTAAAAAAAATTGAGGAAGGGAATGGTGGGGAAATAAAAACAACAAAACTAAAATATTGTAGTTGCATAAGTGTGAACAGAATTTCTTGTATTCTTCATATATTTGGTTTCCGGGGTAGGGTGGCTAGACGAAAGTCTTTTCTTACAAAGAGAAACATCCAAGCCTGGCTATTTTTCATCAAAACCTACATCAAGTCTGCCAAAAACATCTGGGAAAGCATGTTTTGTTCTGATGAAACCAAGGTTGAACTTTTTAGCCATAATTCCAAAAGATATATTTGTTGCAAAGTCCACACTGCATCATTTCACCAAATGAACAACATGTCCACAATAAATCATGGAGGAGGCAGCATTATGCTTTGGGGATGTTTTTCAGCAGCTTCAACTTGGAATTTAATCAAGGTGGAGGGAATTATGAGCAGTTCCAAATGTCAGTTAATTCTGCATCAAAATATTAAGGCTTCTGCTAAAAAGTGAAGCATAAGAGGAATTTCAGTGTGACAATAACCCTACAATACCTCCAAATCAAATATGAGTGACTTCAAAAGAAGATCAAGGTTTCGGAATGTACAGCCAGAGCCCAGTCCTGAATCCAATTTAAAAAATCTATCAGTTGACCGGAAGTGGGCGCTTGTCATGTGAGATTACCTCGCAATCCAACAGATTTGAAGATCTACTGTAAGGAAGAGTGGATGAAGATTGCCAATTCTAGATGTACCGTGCTGACAGACTGGAATCCAAAAAGACATAAATTAGAAGGGTGCTTAAGCAAAGTATTGGTTTAAGGATGTGCATATTTATGCCACCACATTAGTTTAGTTGTATTTTTTTCCTTTTCCTGCCGAAACGATTTTAGGTTACTCTTCAATTGAATTGTACCAATTATGGGTGACATGAGGTGGACAAAGTTCTGAAATTATTCTTCTTGGTATGATTTTTTACATAACAAAACCATGGTATTGTTACATGAGTGTACACTTTTTATACCTACTGTATTATAAGAGCACAATCAACATATGCATATATTTGTCTTTCTACTAGCAAAATGTAATGAACTATTCCAATACTGAATATATGAATAACATGCTTGCTGCAAATACAAATGTGATCACTGTGAATGAGCCCATCTGTCAAAATCATTAAGATGGGACAAAATGCTAAATGGACTCATTTCCTTTTGAAAAAAACCCACTGTTGTATAATATGTGGACAATTTTACATGATGGCACTTTTCCACGTGTACATCTTTCTGGCATGCATTTATGATAGAGGGGTTGTTTCTGTGAGTAATTTTCATGTTTGCTTTTTTCATAGAACAGTCCCAGCAATAAGTAACACCTTCATCACATCATGATGACCACTCAGAACCCAATTATGGCCTTATCCCCACCTTAGCTTTCCAAGTCATATCCCATTTAATCAGTGTTTCAAAATATAGCAAATTTTGGAAACCCGTGTACAGTGTGAAATTGAGAATCTTTTTGAGATTTGTACTACCAACAAGAATTAAAGAATATACAGTATGTGTAAACCCTTACCCCCGCCCCACTGAATACAAACATTGCACACATATAGGATGACTCAAGAATAAACAGTGTTGTTAGGCAGCATGGTATAATAAGAGGCAGATAGGAGCTATATGCTGCAGGAAGACAGGTGTCACTGCCAGATAACAAGAATCTCATTAAAACCTATATTTACTAGGCAGCTATAGCTAGCTGCACAGGTTAATGAATTATAAGATTTTTTGCCGGATGTTTATGGCACTTTATAACTTGATAAAATGCTGCTTAACTTTTATAGTATACAGGTAATAATACAATAAAATGCTAATAAAATAATAAGCTTAATAATATCAATCTAATAACTGAGGTACTGGTACATTCAGCCATCCGGTATTAATGATTGGTCAAATAATTGAGTTGCCACCATATGGTGTCATGTATTAACACTACCCCCGGTGGCGGTGGCATGGGGGGGTTAGAACAGCTAATAATCCTAATAATTTAGGAAAGAATAGAGGTACACAGAGATACATAAAGTGCATGTATACTAATGCCAGAAGCCTCGCCAACAAAATGGAGGAATTAGAATTAATGTTGTTGGAGCATAATTATGACATGGTGGGGATATCTGAGACATGGCTGGATGAGAGCCATGACTGGGCTGTTAACTTGCAGGGCTATAGCCTTTTCAGAAATGACCGTACAGCTAAGCGAGGGGGAGGGGTGTGTCTATATGTAAAATCATTAGTGTTGAGCATTCCGATACCGCAAGTATCGGGTATCGGCCGATATTTGCTGTATCGGAATTCCGATACCGAGATCCGATACTTTTGTGGTATCGGGAATCGGTATCGGGATCGATATTAATGTGTAAAATTAAGAATAAAAATAAAAAATATTGATATACTCACCCTCTGACGCGCCCTGGTTGTAACCGCCAGCTTCCGTTCATAAGAATGAGCGCTTGCAAGTCCTTAGATGACGTCGCGGCCTGTGATTGGTCGCGGAGCGGTCACGTGACCGCAACGCGACCAATCACAGGCCGCGACTTTCAAGCGCAATTTCTACTGAGTACACCGATACCTCACATGTGGGGGTAAACCACTGTTTGGGTATATAGTAAGGCTCGGAAGGGAACGAGTGCCATTTGACTTTTTGAATTAAAAATTATCTCCATTGTTAGCGGACACCATGTCGCGTTTGGAGAGGCCCTGTGTGCCTAAACATTGGAGCTCCCCCACAAGTGACCCCATTTTGGAAACTAGACCCCCCAAGGAACTTATCGAGATGCACAGTGAGCACTTTAAACCCCCAGGTGCTTCACAGAAGTTTATAACGCAGAGCCGTGAAAATAAAAAATAATTTTTCTTTCCTCAAAAATGATTTTTTAGCCCGGAATTTTTTATTTTCCCAAGGGTAACAGGAGAAATTGGACCCCAAATGTTGTGGTCCAGTTTGTCCTGAGTACGCTGATACCCCATATGTGGGGGGTAAACCACTGTTTGGGCGCACGGCAGGGCCGGTAGTGAAGTAGTGACATTTTGAAATGCAGACTTTGATGGAATGCTCTGCGGGCGTCACATTGCGTTTGCAGAGCCCCTGATGTGCCTAAACAGTAGAAACTCCCCACAAGTGACCCCATTTTGGAAACTAGTGTGCACCGTGTGCACATAGCCTAATTCTAACCGTAATTCCACCCCTAGCCCTAATTTTAACCCTAATTGTAACCCTAACCCTAATTGCAACCCTAACCCTAATTCTAACCCTGATTCTAACCCTAACCTTAATTCTAACCCTAATTCTAACCCTAGCCCTAAGTGCAACCCTAGCACTAAGTGCAACCCTATCCCTAAGTGCAACCCTATCCCTAAGTGCAACCCTAACCCTAAGTGCAACCCTAACCCTAGGTGCAACCCTAAGTGCAACCCTGTTGTGATTTTGCTTTTTGCTCCCTCTAGTGGTCATTAGTGATTTGACTCTGGAGCTTCTGTCTTTTCCTATATCCTCACCTGGGCCGTTAGTTCAGGGGCGTTGCTATATAAGCTCCCTGGACCTTCAGTTCAATGCCTGGCATCGTTGAAATCAGAGCTAATCTGTTGTGCTCTTGTCCTATGATCCTGGTTCCTGTATTTCAAGCTAAGTCTGCTTCCTTGCTTTTTGCTTTTGTTTAGTTTGGTATTTTTGTCCAGCTTGTTCCAATCTGTATCCTGACCTTTGCTGGAAGCTCTAGGGGGCTGGTGTTCTCCCCCCGGACCGTTAGACGGTTCGGGGGTTCTTGAATCTCCAGCGTGGATTTTTATAGGGTTTTTGTTGACCAGATAAGTTATCTTGCTATATTCATTATTAGTAAGCTGGCCTCTCTTTGCTGAACCTTGTTCATTTCTGTGTTTGTCATTTCCTCTTACCTCACCGTTATTATTTGTGGGGGGCTTGTATCTTGCTTTGGGGTCCCTTCCTCTGGAGGCAAGAGAGGTCTTTGTTTTCTTCTCCTAGGGGTAGTTAGATTCTCCGGCTGGCGCGAGTCATCTAGCGATCACCGTAGGCATGATCCCCGGCTACTTCTAGTGTTGGCGTTAGGAGTAGCTATTTGGTCAACCCAGTTACCACAGCCCTATGAGCTGGATTTTTGAATCTCGCAGACTTACACGTTCCTCTGAGACCCTGTCCACTGGGGTCATAACAGTATGCCAGGCCAGTATTAAATGTTTAATGCATTGCAGAAGTGGGATTATAAGAAAGAAAATTTTGAGGTTTTTTTTTTCCCTCTCTCATTTTTTTTTTTTCTTTTCCCCTTTACCTCAGAGTGGCTTAAGCTTGCTGCAGACATGAATGTCCAGACCTTGATTACAAGTGTGGACCAGCTTGCCGCTCGTGTGCAGGGTATACAAGATTATGTTACCAGAAATCCTAGGTCTGAACCCAAGATTCCGATTCCTGAACTGTTTTCAGGAGACCGATTTAAGTTTAGGAATTTCAGGAATAATTGTAAATTGTTTTTGTCCCTGAAACCTTGTTCGTCTGGAGACTCTGCTCAACAAGTAAAAATTGTTATTTCATTCTTACGGGGTGACCCTCAAGATTGGGCTTTTTCGTTGGCGCCAGGAGATCCGGCATTGGCTGATATTGATGCGTTTTTTCTGGCGCTCGGTTTACTTTATGAGGAACCCAATCTTGAGATTCAGGCAGAGAAAGCCTTGCTGGCTATGTCTCAGGGCCAGGACGAGGCTGAGGTGTATTGCCAAAAATTTCGGAAATGGTCCGTGCTGACACATTGGAACGAGTGTGCACTGGCCGCTAATTTTAGAAATGGCCTTTCTGAGGCCATTAAGAATGTTATGGTGGGTTTTCCCATTCCCACAGGTCTGAATGATACCATGTCCCTGGCTATTCAAATTGACCGGCGGTTGCGGGAGCGCAAAACCGCAAATTCCCTCATGTTGTTGTCTGAACAGACACCTGATGTGATGCAATGTGATAGAATCCTGACTAGAAATGAAAGGAAAATTCATAGACGCCGGAATGGCTTGTGCTACTACTGTGGTGATTCTACACATGTTATCTCAGCATGCTCTAAACGTATATCTAAGGTTGTTAGTCCTGTCACCGTTGGTAATTTGCATCCTAAGTTTATTCTGTCTGTAACTTTGATTTGCTCACTGTCATCTTATCCTGTCATGGCGTTTGTAGATTCAGGTGCTGCCCTGAGTCTTATGGATCTCTCATTTGCTAAGCGCTGTGGTTTTATTCTTGAACCATTAGAAAATCCTATCCCTCTTAGGGGTATTGATGCTACGCCATTAGCAGAAAATAAACCGCAGTATTGGACACAGGTTACCATGTGCATGACTCCTGAACACCGCGAGGTGATACGTTTTCTCGTTCTACATAAAATGCATGATTTGGTTGTTTTGGGGCTGCCATGTTTACAGACCCATAATCCAGTCCTTGACTGGAAGGCTATGTCAGTGTCTAGTTGGGGCTGTCGTGGTATTCATGAGGATTCCCTGCCTGTGTCTATTGCTTCTTCTACGCCTTCGGAAGTTCCGGAGTATTTGTCTGATTATCAGGATGTCTTTAGCGAGTCCAGGTCCAGTGCATTGCCTCCTCATAGGGAATGTGACTGTGCAATAGATTTGATTCCAGGCAGTAAATTTCCTAAGGGAAGACTGTTTAATCTGTCGATACCTGAACATACCGCTATGCGTTCATATATCAAGGAGTCTCTGGAGAAAGGACACATCCGTCCGTCTTCTTCCCCTCTTGGTGCGGGATTCTTTTTTGTGGCTAAAAAGGACGGATCTTTGAGGCCTTGTATTGACTATCGGCTTTTAAATAAGATCACTGTCAAATTTCAGTATCCTTTGCCGCTGTTGTCTGACTTGTTTGCCCGGATTAAAGGTGCCAAGTGGTTTACCAAGATAGACCTTCGTGGTGCGTACAACCTTGTGCGCATTAAGCAAGGGGATGAATGGAAAACCGCATTCAATACGCCCGAAGGTCATTTTGAGTACTTGGTGATGCCTTTTGGGCTCTCTAATGCCCCTTCAGTTTTTCAGTCCTTTATGCATGACATTATCCGGAACTATCTGGATAAATTTTTGATCGTTTATCTGGATGATATTCTGGTTTTTTCTGATAATTGGGACTCGCATGTGGAGCAGGTCAGGATGGTCTTTAAAATTTTGCGTGAAAATTCTTTGTTTGTCAAGGGCTCAAAGTGTCTTTTTGGTGTACAGAAGGTTCCCTTTTTGGGGTTCATTTTTTCCCCTTCTGCTGTGGAGATGGACCCAGTCAAGGTCCGAGCTATTCTTGATTGGACTCAGCCCTCGTCAGTTAAGAGTCTTCAGAAGTTCTTGGGTTTCGCTAACTTCTACCGTCGTTTTATCGCTAACTTTTCTAGCATTGTGAAACCTTTGACGGATATGACCAAGAAGGGCTCCGATGTGGTTAATTGGGCTCCTGCTGCCGTGGAGGCTTTCCAGGAGTTGAAACGTCGGTTTACTTCGGCGCCTGTTTTGTGCCAGCCTGATGTCTCGCTTCCCTTTCAGGTTGAGGTGGATGCTTCAGAGATTGGAGCAGGGGCCGTTTTGTCGCAGAGAGGCCCTGGTTGCTCTGTTATGAGACCTTGCGCCTTTTTCTCTAGGAAGTTTTCGCCTGCGGAGCGAAATTATGATGTGGGCAATCGGGAGTTGTTGGCCATGAAATGGGCATTTGAGGAGTGGCGTCATTGGCTCGAGGGTGCTAAGCATCGTGTGGTGGTCTTGACTGATCACAAAAATCTGATGTATCTCGAGTCTGCTAAACGCCTGAATCCTAGACAGGCCCGCTGGTCATAGTTTTTCTCCCGTTTTGACTTTGTTGTCTCGTATTTACCAGGTTCAAAAAATGTGAAGGCCGATGCTCTTTCCAGGAGCTTTGTGCCTGATGCTCCTGGAGTCGCTGAACCTGTTGGTATTCTTAAGGATGGTATTATCTTGTCAGCTATTTCTCCAGATCTGCGACGTGTGTTGCAGAGATTTCAGGCTGATAGGCCTGATTCTTGTCCACCTGACAGACTGTTTGTGCCTGATAAGTGGACCAGCAGAGTCATTTCCGAGGTTCATTCCTCGGTGTTGGCAGGTCACCCAGGAATTTTTGGCACCAGAGATCTGGTGGCCAGATCCTTTTGGTGGCCTTCCTTGTCTAGGGATGTGCGGTCATTTGTACAGTCCTGTGGGACTTGTGCTCGAGCTAAGCCTTGCTGTTCTCGTGCCAGCGGGTTGCTCTTGCCCTTGCCTGTCCCTAAGAGACCTTGGACACATATCTCCATGGATTTCATTTCTGATCTTCCGGTGTCTCAAGGCATGTCTGTTATCTGGGTGATATGTGATCGCTTCTCCAAGATGGTCCATTTGGTTCCTTTGCCTAAGCTGCCTTCCTCTTCTGATCTGGTTCCTGTGTTTTTCCAGAACGTGGTTCGTTTGCACGGCATCCCTGAGAATATTGTGTCAGACAGAGGATCCCAGTTCGTTTCCAGATTCTGGCGATCCTTTTGTAGTAGGATGGGCATTGACTTGTCGTTTTCGTCTGCTTTCCATCCTCAGACTAATGGACAGACGGAGCGAACTAATCAGACTTTGGAGGCTTATTTGAGGTGTTTTGTCTCTGCTGATCAGGACGATTGGGTGACCTTCTTGCCGTTGGCTGAGTTTGCCCTTAATAATCGGGCTAGTTCCGCCACCTTGGTTTCGCCGTTTTTCTGCAACTCTGGTTTCCACCCTCGTTTTTCTTCGGGTCATGTGGAACCTTCTGACTGCCCTGGGGTGGATTCTGTGGTGGATAGGTTGCAGCGGATCTGGAATCTTGTGGTGGACAACTTGAAGTTGTCACAGGAGAGGGCTCAGCGCTTTGCCAACCGCCGCCGCGGTGTGGGTCCCCGACTACGTGTTGGGGATTTGGTGTGGCTTTCTTCCCGCTTTGTTCCTATGAAGGTTTCCTCTCCCAAATTTAAACCTCGTTTTATTGGTCCTTACAAGATATTGGAAATCCTTAATCCTGTATCCTTTCGCCTGGATCTTCCTGTGTCGTTTGCTATCCACAACGTGTTTCATAGGTCCTTGTTGCGGCGGTACGTTGTGCCTGTGGTTCCTTCTGCTGAGCCTCCTGCTCCGGTGTTGGTTGAGGGCGAGTTGGAGTACGTGGTGGAGAAGATCTTGGATTCTCGTCTCTCCAGGCGGAGGCTTCAGTACCTGGTCAAGTGGAAGGGCTATGGTCAGGAAGATAATTCCTGGGTGGTCGCCTCTGATGTTCATGCGGCCGATTTAGTTCGTGCCTTTCACGCCGCTCGTCCTGATCGCCCTGGTGGTCGTGGTGAGGGTTCGGTGACCCCTCACTAAGGGGGGGGTACTGTTGTGATTTTGCTTTTTGCTCCCTCTAGTGGTCATTAGTGATTTGACTCTGGAGCTTCTGTCTTTTCCTATATCCTCACCTGGGCCGTTAGTTCAGGGGCGTTGCTATATAAGCTCCCTGGACCTTCAGTTCAATGCCTGGCATCGTTGAAATCAGAGCTAATCTGTTGTGCTCTTGTCCTATGATCCTGGTTCCTGTATTTCAAGCTAAGTCTGCTTCCTTGCTTTTTGCTTTTGTTTAGTTTGGTATTTTTGTCCAGCTTGTTCCAATCTGTATCCTGACCTTTGCTGGAAGCTCTAGGGGGCTGGTGTTCTCCCCCCGGACCGTTAGACGGTTCGGGGGTTCTTGAATCTCCAGCGTGGATTTTTATAGGGTTTTTGTTGACCAGATAAGTTATCTTGCTATATTCATTATTAGTAAGCTGGCCTCTCTTTGCTGAACCTTGTTCATTTCTGTGTTTGTCATTTCCTCTTACCTCACCGTTATTATTTGTGGGGGGCTTGTATCTTGCTTTGGGGTCCCTTCCTCTGGAGGCAAGAGAGGTCTTTGTTTTCTTCTCCTAGGGGTAGTTAGATTCTCCGGCTGGCGCGAGTCATCTAGCGATCACCGTAGGCATGATCCCCGGCTACTTCTAGTGTTGGCGTTAGGAGTAGCTATTTGGTCAACCCAGTTACCACAGCCCTATGAGCTGGATTTTTGAATCTCGCAGACTTACACATTCCTCTGAGACCCTGTCCACTGGGGTCATAACACAACCCCAGCCCTAAGTGCAACCCTAGCCCTAAGTGAAACCCTAGCCCTAAGTGCAACCCTAAGTGCAACCCTATCCCTAAGTGCAACCCTATCCCTAAGTGCAACCCTAACCCTAAGTGCAACCCTACCCCTAAGTGCAACCCTACCCCTAACCCTACCCCTAACCCTAACGGAAAAACAAAAATAAATATATTTTCTGCATTTTATTATTGTCCCTACCTATGGGGGTGATAAAGAAGGGGGTTTATTTACTATTTTTTTATTTTGATCGCTGTGATAGAACCTATCTGTTGTGAATTAGACTTTTTTGGCTCCCTCTAGTGGTTACTAGTGATATGACTCTGGGATTTCCTTCCCTCTGTCTGCACCCAGCTGGGTCGTTACTTCAGGGGTGTTGCTATATAAACCTCCTGGAACCTTAGTCTAGTGCCTGGCATCGGTGTTATCAGACACATTCTGTTTGCTCCTGTTTGCTGGTCCTGGTTCGTGCTAAATTAAGCTAAGTCTTGCTTCTTTGTTTTTTGGGTTATTTGTTTGCTATCATTTTTTGTCCAGCTTGTACTAAATGTGATTCCTGACCTTGCTGGTAGCTCTAGGGGGCTGGTGTTCTCCCCCCGGGCCGTTAGACGGTTCGGGGGTTCTTGAATTTCCAGTGTGGATATTTTTGATAGGATTTTTTGCTGACCATATAAGTTATCTTTCTATATTCTGCTATTAGCTAGTGGGCCTCTCTTTGCTAAATTCCTAGCTCATTCTTATGTTTGTCTTTTCCTCTTACCTCACCGTTATTATTTGTGGGGGGCTTCTGTCCAACTTTTTGGGGTATTTCCTCTGGAGGCAAGAAAGGTCTTTCTTTTCCCTTCTAGGGGTAGTTAGCTCTCCGGCTGGCGTGAGACGTCTAGGATCAACGTAGGAACGTTCCCCGGCTGCTGGTATTTGTGGTGCTAGGATTAGTTATATGGTCAGCCCAGTTACCACTGCCCTATGAGCTGGTTTTCTGAATTTACTGACTTAGCATTATTCCTGAGACCCTCTGCCATTGGGGTCATAACAGTATGCCAGGCCAATATTGAATGTTTAAAGCATTGCAGAAGCGGGATAATAAGAAAGGAAATTCTGAGTTTTTTTTTTTTTTCCTTCCTTCTCTTCCTCCCCTTTACCTTTGAGTGGCGTGTGCTTGCTGCAGACATGAATGTGCAGACCTTGATTACAAGTGTTGACCAGCTGGCAGCTCGTGTGCAGGGTATACAAGATTTTGTTACCAGTAGTCCTATGTCTGAACCTAAAATACCTATTCCGGAATTGTTTTCTGGAGATTGATTTAGGTTTAGGAATTTCAAGAATAATTGTAAATTGTTTCTTTCTCTGAGACCCCGTTCATCTGGAGATTCTGCTCAGCAAGTTAAAATTGTTATTTCTTTTTTACGGGGCGACCCTCAGGATTGGGCTTTCTCGCTAGCGCCAGGAGATCCGGCATTGGCGAATATTGATGCGTTTTTTCTGGCGCTCGGATTGCTTTACGAGGAACCCAATCTTGAAATTCAGGCAGAAAAAGCCTTGTTGGCTATTTCTCAGGGTCAGGATGAAGCTGAAGTGTATTGCCAAAAATTTCGGAAATGGTCCGTGCTTACTCAGTGGAATGAGTGTGCTCTGGCCGCAAATTTCAGAAATGGCCTTTCTGAAGCCATTAAGAATGTGATGGTGGGTTTCCCCATTCCTACAAGTCTGAATGATTCTATGGCGCTTGCTATTCAAATTGACCGGCGTTTGCGGGAGCGCAAAACCGCTAATCCTCTGGTGGTGTTGTCTGAACAAACACCTGATTTAATGCAATGTGATAGAATTCAGACTAGAAATGAACGGAAAAATCATAGACGTCAGAATGGGTTGTGTTTTTACTGTGGTGATTCTACACATGTTATATCAGCATGCTCTAAACGCCTAACAAGGGTTGTTAGTCCTGTCGCCATTGGTAATTTGCAACCTAAATTTATTTTGTCTGTGACTTTAATTTGCTCTTTGTCTTCTTACCCTGTTATGGCGTTTGTGGATTCAGGTGCCGCCCTGAGTCTTATGGATCTGTCATTTGCCAAGCGCTGTGGTTTTGTTCTTGAACCGTTAGTAAATCCTATTCCTCTTAGAGGTATTGATGCTACGCCATTGGCGGAAAATAAACCGCAGTTTTGGACGCAGGTGACCATGTGCATGACTCCTGAACATCGGGAGGTGATTCGTTTTCTTGTTCTGCATAAAATGCATGATTTGGTCGTTTTGGGTCTGCCATGGTTACAGACCCACAATCCAGTCCTGGATTGGAAGGCAATGTCTGTGTCAAGTTGGGGCTGTCAGGGATTTCATGCTGATTCCCCGCCGGTGTCTATTGCTTCCTCTACTCCTTCGGAAGTTCCTGAGTATTTGTCTGATTATCAGGATGTATTCAGTGAGTCCAGATCCAGTGCTCTGCCTCCTCATAGGGACTGTGACTGCGCCATAGATTTGATTCCAGGTAGTAAATTTCCTAAGGGAAGATTATTTAATCTGTCAGTACCTGAGCATGCCGCAATGCGTTCATATATCAAGGAGTCTCTGGAGAAGGGGCATATCCGTCCATCCTCTTCCCCTCTTGGTGCGGGATTCTTTTTTGTGGCTAAGAAGGACGGATCTTTGAGACCTTGTATTGACTATCGGCTACTGAATAAAATCACTGTAAAATTTCAGTATCCTTTGCCTCTCTTGTCGGACTTGTTTGCCCGGATTAAGGGTGCCAAGTGGTTCACCAAGATAGATCTTCGTGGTGCATACAACCTTGTGCGCATTAAGCAATGTGATGAATGGAAGACTGCATTTAATATGCCCGAAGGTCATTTTGAGTACTTGGTGATGCCTTTTGGGCTTTCTAATGCTCCCTCAGTATTTCAGTCCTTTATGCATGATATTTTCCGGAAGTATCTGGATAAATTTATGATTGTTTATCTGGACGATATTCTGGTTTTCTCTGAAGATTGGGACTCACATGTGGAGCAGGTCAGGATGGTGTTTCAGGTTTTGCGTGAGAATGCCTTGTTTGTTAAAGGCTCAAAGTGTCTCTTTGGAGTACAGAAAGTTCCCTTTTTGGGGTTTATTTTTTCCCCTTCTACTGTGGAGATGGACCCAGTCAAGGTCCGAGCTATTCATGAGTGGACTCAACCCACGTCGGTTAAGAGTCTTCAGAAGTTCTTGGGTTTTGCTAACTTCTACCGTCGTTTTATCGCTAATTTTTCTAGCGTTGTTAAACCTTTGACGGATATGACCAAGAAAGGTTCTGATGTTGCTAACTGGGCTCCTGCAGCCGCGGAGGCGTTCCAGGAGTTGAAGCGCCGGTTTACTTCGGCGCCTGTTTTGTGCCAGCCTGATGTCTCACTTCCCTTTCAGGTCGAGGTGGATGCTTCTGAGATTGGGGCAGGGGCCGTTTTGTCACAGAGAGGCCCTGGTTGCTCGGTAATGAGACCATGTGCTTTCTTCTCTAGGAAGTTTTCGCCTGCTGAGCGGAATTATGATGTGGGCAATCGGGAATTACTGGCCATGAAGTGGGCATTTGAGGAGTGGCGTCATTGGCTCGAGGGTGCTAAGCATCGTGTGGTGGTCTTGACTGATCACAAAAATTTGATGTATCTCGAGTCTGCTAAACGCTTGAATCCTAGACAGGCCTGCTGGTCATTGTTTTTCTCCCGTTTTGACTTTGTGGTCTCGTATTTACCGGGTTCAAAGAATGTGAAAGCTGATGCTCTTTCAAGGAGCTTTGTGCCTGACTCTCCTGGAGTCACAGAACCTGTTGGTATTCTTAAAGAAGGAGTTATTTTGTCAGCCATTTCTCCTGATTTGCGACGTGTGTTGCATAGATTTCAAGCTGGTAGACCTGACTCTTGTCCACCTGACAGACTGTTTGTTCCTGATAAATGGACCAGCAGAGTCATTTCCGAGGTTCATTCCTCGGTGTTGGCAGGTCATCCGGGAATTTTTGGCACCAGAGATCTGGTGGCTAGGTCATTTTGGTGGCCTTCCTTGTCACGGGATGTACGGTCATTTGTGCAGTCCTGTGGGACTTGTGCTCGAGCTAAGCCTTGCTGTTCCCGTGCCAGCGGGTTGCTCTTGCCCTTGCCTGTCCCGAAGAGGCCTTGGACACATATTTCCATGGATTTCATTTCTGATCTCCCGGTGTCTCGGGGTATGTCTGTCATCTGGGTGGTATGTGATCGCTTTTCAAAAATGGTCCATTTGGTGCCTTTGCCTAAGCTGCCTTCCTCTTCCGATCTGGTTCCTGTGTTCCTTCAGAATGTGGTTCGTTTACACGGCATTCCTGAGAATATTGTGTCTGACAGAGGATCCCAGTTTGTTTCCAGGTTCTGGCGATCCTTTTGTGCTAGGATGGGCATTGATTTATCGTTCTCGTCTGCCTTTCATCCTCAGACTAATGGACAAACTGAGCGAACTAATCAGACTCTGGAAGCTTACTTGAGGTGTTTTGTTTCGGCAGATCAGGATGATTGGGTGACCTTCTTGCCGTTGGCTGAGTTTGCCCTAAATAATCGGGCTAGTTCCGCTACTTTGGTTTCGCCATTTTTCTGCAACTCTGGTTTCCATCCTCGTTTTTCCTCGGGACATGTGGAGCCTTCTGACTGTCCTGGAGTAGATTCTGTGGTGGATAGGTTGCAGCAGATCTGGAATCATGTGGTGGACAACTTGAAGTTGTCACAGGAGAAGGCTCAGCGTTTTGCCAACCGCCGCCGCGGTGTGGGTCCCCGACTTCGTGTTGGGGATTTGGTGTGGCTGTCTTCTCGATTTGTTCCTATGAAGGTCTCCTCTCCTAAATTTAAGCCTCGCTTCATCGGTCCTTACAAAATATTGGAAATCCTTAATCCTGTGTCCTTTCGCTTGGATCTTCCGGTTTCGTTTGCCATTCACAACGTGTTCTGTTGTGAATTTGCTTTTTGCTCCCTCTAGTGGTTACTAGTTTTTTGACTCTGGTTTTTCTGTCATTCCTTTTATCCGCACCTGGGTCGTTAGTTAGGGGTGTTGCTATATAAGCTCCCTGGACCTTCAGTTCAATGCCTGGCAACGTAGTTATCAGAGCTAGTCTGCTGTGCTCTTGTCTACTGATCCTGGTTCCAGTTATATCAGCTAAGTCTGCCTTTTGCTTTTTGCTATTTGTTTTGGTTTTGTATTTTTGTCCAGCTTGTTCCAAATCTATATCCTGACCTTTGCTGGAAGCTCTAGGGGGCTGGTGTTCTCCCCCCGGACCGTTAGACGGTTCGGGGGTTCTTGAATTTCCAGTGTGGATTTTGATAGGGTTTTTGTTGACCATATAAGTTACCTTTCTTTATTCTGCTATCAGTAAGCGGGCCTCTCTGTGCTAAACCTGGTTCATTTCTGTGTTTGTCATTTCCTCTTACCTCACCGTCATTATTTGTGGGGGGCTTCTATCCAGCTTTGGGGTCCCCTTCTCTGGAGGCAAGAAAGGTCTTTGTTTTCCTCTACTAGGGGTAGCTAGATTCTCCGGCTGGCGCGTGTCATCTAGAATCAACGTAGGAATGATCCCCGGCTACTTCTAGTGTTGGCGTTAGGAGTAGATATATGGTCAACCCAGTTACCACTGCCCTATGAGCTGGATTTTTGTATTCTGCAGACTTCCACGTTCCTCTGAGACCCTCGCCATTGGGGTCATAACAGTTTGCCAGGCATCTATTAAATGTTTAATGCATTGCAGAAGAGGGATTATAAGAAAGAAGATTCTGAGTTTTTTTTTTTTTTTTCTTTCTCCTTCCCCTTTACCTCAGAGTGGCTATGCTTGCTGCAGACATGAATGTCCAGACCTTGATTACAAGTGTGGACCAGCTGGCTACTCGTGTGCAGGGCATACAAGACTATGTTATCAGAAATCCTAGGTCAGAACCTAAAATACCGATTCCTGAACTGTTTTCCGGAGACAGGTTTAAGTTTAGGAATTTCGTGAATAATTGTAAATTGTTTTTGTCCCTGAGACCCTGTTCATCTGGAGATTCTGCTCAGCAAGTAAAAATTGTTATTTCGTTCTTACGGGGCGACCCTCAGGATTGGGCTTTTTCGCTGGCGCCAGGAGATCCGGCATTGGCTGATCTTGATGCGTTTTTTCTGGCGCTCGGTTTACTTTATGAGGAACCCAATCTTGAGATTCAGGCTGAAAAGGCCTTGCTGGCTATGTCTCAGGGGCAGGACGAGGCTGAAGTGTATTGCCAAAAATTTCGGAAATGGTCCGTGCTGACACATTGGAACGAGTGTGCACTGGCCGCTAATTTTAGAAATGGCCTTTCTGAAGCCATTAAGAATGTTATGGTGGGTTTTCCCATTCCCACAGGTCTGAATGATACTATGGCACTGGCTATTCAAATTGACCGGCGGTTGCGGGAGCGCAAAACCGCAAATTCCCTCATGGTGTTGTCTGAACAGACACCTGATTTAATGCAATGTGATAGAATCCTGACTAGAAATGAGCGGAAAATTCATAGACGCCGGAATGGCTTGTGCTACTACTGTGGTGATTCTACACATGTTATCTCAGCATGCTCTAAACGTATAGCTAAGGTTGTTAGTCCTGTCACCGTTGGTAATTTGCAACCTAAATTTATTCTGTCTGTAACTTTGATTTGCTCACTGTCATCTTATCCTGTCATGGCGTTTGTAGATTCAGGTGCTGCCCTGAGTCTCATGGATCTCTCATTTGCTAAGCGCTGTGGATTTACTCTTGAACCATTAGAAAATCCTATTCCTCTTAGGGGTATTGATGCTACACCATTGGCAGCAAATAAACCGCAGTATTGGACTCAGGTTACCATGTGCATGACTCCTGAACACCGCGAGGTGATACGTTTCCTGGTTTTACATAAAATGCATGATTTGGTTGTTTTAGGGCTGCCATGGTTACAGACCCATAATCCAGTCCTGGACTGGAAGGCTATGTCAGTCTCAAGTTGGGGCTGTCGTGGTATTCATGAGGATTCCCTGCCTGTGTCTATTGCTTCTTCTACGCCTTCGGAAGTTCCGGAGTATTTGTCTGATTATCAGGATGTCTTCAGTGAGTCTGAGTCCAGTGCACTGCCTCCTCATAGGGACTGTGACTGTGCTATAGATTTGATCCCAGGCAGTAAATTTCCTAAAGGAAGACTGTTTAATCTGTCGGTACCTGAACATACCGCTATGCGTTCATATATCAAGGAGTCTCTGGAAAAAGGACATATTCGTCCGTCTTCTTCCCCTCTTGGTGCGGGATTCTTTTTTGTGGCAAAAAAGGACGGATCTTTGAGACCTTGTATTGATTATCGGCTTTTGAATAAGATCACTGTCAAATTTCAGTATCCTTTACCGCTGTTGTCTGACTTGTTTGCCCGGATTAAGGGTGCCAAGTGGTTCACCAAGATAGACCTTCGTGGTGCGTACAACCTTGTGCGCATTAAGCAAGGTGATGAATGGAAAACCGCATTCAATACGCCCGAAGGTCATTTTGAGTACTTGGTGATGCCTTTTGGGCTCTCCAATGCGCCTTCAGTTTTTCAGTCCTTTATGCATGACATTTTCCGGAAGTATCTGGATAAATTTTTGATTGTTTATCTGGATGATATTTTGGTTTTTTCTGATAATTGGGATTCGCATGTGGAGCAGGTCAGGTTGGTCTTTAAAATTTTGCGTGAAAATTCTTTGTTTGTCAAGGGCTCAAAGTGTCTCTTTGGTGTACAGAAGGTTCCCTTTTTGGGGTTCATTTTTTCCCCTTCTGCGGTGGAGATGGACCCAGTCAAGGTCCGAGCTATTCTTGATTGGACTCAGCCCTCGTCAGTTAAGAGTCTTCAGAAGTTCTTGGGCTTCGCTAACTTCTACCGTCGTTTTATCGCTAATTTTTCTAGCATTGTGAAACCTTTGACGGATATGACCAAGAAGGGCTCCGATGTAGCTAACTGGGCTCCTGCTGCCGTGGAGGCTTTCCAGGAGTTGAAACGCCGGTTTACTTCGGCGCCTGTTTTGTGCCAGCCTGACGTCTCACTTCCCTTTCAGGTTGAGGTGGATGCTTCGGAGATTGGGGCAGGGGCCGTTTTGTCGCAGAGAGGCCCTGGTTGCTCTGTTATGAAACCTTGTGCCTTTTTCTCTAGGAAGTTTTCGCCTGCCGAGCGAAATTATGATGTGGGCAATCGGGAGTTGTTGGCCATGAAATGGGCATTTGAGGAGTGGCGTCATTGGCTCGAGGGTGCTAAGCATCGTGTGGTGGTCTTGACTGATCACAAAAATCTGATGTATCTCGAGTCTGCTAAACGCCTTAATCCGAGACAGGCCCGCTGGTCATTGTTTTTCTCCCGCTTTGATTTTGTTGTCTCGTATTTACCAGGTTCAAAGAATGTGAAGGCCGATGCTCTTTCTAGGAGCTTTGTGCCTGATGCTCCTGGAGTCGCTGATCCTGTTGGTATTCTTAAAGATGGAGTTATCTTGTCAGCTATTTCTCCGGATCTGCGACGTGTGTTGCAGAGATTTCAGGCTGATAGGCCTGAGTCTTGTCCACCTGACAGACTGTTTGTCCCGGATAAGTGGACCAGCAGAGTCATTTCCGAGGTTCATTCCTCGGTGTTGGCAGGTCACCCGGGAATTTTTGGCACCAGAGATCTGGTGGCCAGGTCCTTTTGGTGGCCTTCCTTGTCAAGGGATGTGCGGTCATTTGTGCAGTCCTGTGGGACTTGTGCTCGAGCTAAGCCTTGCTGTTCTCGTGCCAGCGGTTTGCTCTTGCCCTTGCCTGTCCCGAAGAGACCTTGGACACATATCTCCATGGATTTCATTTCTGATCTTCCGCTATCTCAGGGCATGTCCGTTATCTGGGTGATATGTGATCGCTTCTCCAAGATGGTCCATTTGGTTCCTTTGCCTAAGCTGCCTTCCTCTTCCGATCTGGTTCCTGTGTTTTTCCAGAACGTGGTTCGTTTGCACGGCATCCCTGAGAATATTGTGTCAGACAGAGGATCCCAGTTCGTTTCCAGGTTCTGGCGATCCTTTTGTAGTAGGATGGGCATTGATTTGTCGTTTTCGTCTGCTTTCCATCCTCAGACTAATGGACAGACGGAGCGAACCAATCAGACTTTGGAGGCTTATTTGAGGTGTTTTGTCTCTGCTGATCAGGACGATTGGGTGACATTCTTGCCGTTGGCTGAGTTTGCCCTTAATAATCGGGCTAGTTCCGCCACCTTGGTTTCGCCTTTTTTCTGCAACTCTGGTTTCCATCCTCGCTTTTCTTCGGGTCATGTGGAGCCTTCTGACTGTCCTGGGGTGGATTCTGTGGTGGATAGGTTGCAGCAGATCTGGAATCATGTGGTGGACAACTTGAAGTTGTCACAGGAGAAGGCTCAGCGCTTTGCCAACCGCCGCCGCGGTGTGGGTCCCCGACTACGCGTTGGGGATTTGGTGTGGCTTTCTTCCCGCTTTGTTCCTATGAAGGTCTCCTCTCCCAAATTTAAACCTCGTTTTATTGGGCCTTATAAGATATTGGAAATCCTTAATCCTGTATCTTTTCGTCTGGATCTTCCTGTGTCGTTTGCTATTCACAATGTATTTCATAGGTCCTTGTTGCGGCGGTACATTGTGCCTGTAGTTCCTTCTGCTGAGCCTCCTGCTCCGGTGTTGGTTGAGGGCGAGTTGGAGTACGTGGTGGAGAAGATCTTGGATTCTCGCCTCTCCAGGCGGAGGCTTCAGTACCTGGTCAAGTGGAAGGGCTATGGTCAGGAGGATAATTCCTGGGTGGTCGCCTCTGATGTTCATGCGGCCGATTTAGTTCGTGTCTTTCATGCCGCTCATCCTGATCGCCCTGGTGGTCGTGGTGAGGGTTCGGTGACCCCTCACTAAGGGGGGGGTACTGTTGTGAATTTGACTTTTGCTCCCTCTAGTGGTTACTAGTTTTTTGACTCTGGTTTTTCTGTCATTCCTTTTATCCGCACCTGGGTCGTTAGTTAGGGGTGTTGCTATATAAGCTCCCTGGACCTTCAGTTCAATGCCTGGCAACGTAGTTATCAGAGCTAGTCTGCTGTGCTCTTGTCTACTGATCCTGGTTCCAGTTATATCAGCTAAGTCTGCCTTTTGCTTTTTGCTATTTGTTTTGGTTTTGTATTTTTGTCCAGCTTGTTCCAAATCTATATCCTGACCTTTGCTGGAAGCTCTAGGGGGCTGGTGTTCTCCCCCCGGACCGTTAGACGGTTCGGGGGTTCTTGAATTTCCAGTGTGGATTTTGATAGGGTTTTTGTTGACCATATAAGTTACCTTTCTTTATTCTGCTATCAGTAAGCGGGCCTCTCTGTGCTAAACCTGGTTCATTTCTGTGTTTGTCATTTCCTCTTACCTCACCGTCATTATTTGTGGGGGGCTTCTATCCAGCTTTGGGGTCCCCTTCTCTGGAGGCAAGAAAGGTCTTTGTTTTCCTCTACTAGGGGTAGCTAGATTCTCCGGCTGGCGCGTGTCATCTAGAATCAACGTAGGAATGATCCCCGGCTACTTCTAGTGTTGGCGTTAGGAGTAGATATATGGTCAACCCAGTTACCACTGCCCTATGAGCTGGATTTTTGTATTCTGCAGACTTCCACGTTCCTCTGAGACCCTCGCCATTGGGGTCATAACAGTGTTCCATAGGTCTTTGTTACGATGCTACGTTGTGCCTGTGGTTCCTTCTGCTGAGCCTCCTGCTCCGGTGTTGGTTGAGGGTGAGTTGGAGTACGTGGTGGAGAAGATCTTGGATTCTCGTCTCTCCAGGCGGAGGCTTCAGTATTTGGTCAAGTGGAAGGGTTATGGTCAGGAGGAAAATTCCTGGGTGCTTGCCTCTGATGTGCATGCGGCCGATTTGGTTCGTGCCTTTCACGCTGCTCATCCTGATCGCCCTGGTGGTCTTGGTGAGGGTTCGGTGACCCCTCCTTAAGGGGGGGGTACTGTTGTGAATTAGACTTTTTTGGCTCCCTCTAGTGGTTACTAGTGATATGACTCTGGGATTTCCTTCCCTCTGTCTGCACCCAGCTGGGTCGTTACTTCAGGGGTGTTGCTATATAAACCTCCTGGAACCTTAGTCTAGTGCCTGGCATCGGTGTTATCAGACACATTCTGTTTGCTCCTGTTTGCTGGTCCTGGTTCGTGCTAAATTAAGCTAAGTCTTGCTTCTTTGTTTATTGGGTTATTTGTTTGCTATCATTTTTTGTCCAGCTTGTACTAAATGTGATTCCTGACCTTGCTGGTAGCTCTAGGGGGCTGGTGTTCTCCCCCCGGGCCGTTAGACGGTTCGGGGGTTCTTGAATTTCCAGTGTGGATATTTTTGATAGGATTTTTTGCTGACCATATAAGTTATCTTTCTATATTCTGCTATTAGCTAGTGGGCCTCTCTTTGCTAAATTCCTAGCTCATTCTTATGTTTGTCTTTTCCTCTTACCTCACCGTTATTATTTGTGGGGGGCTTCTATCCAACTTTTTGGGGTATTTCCTCTGGAGGCAAGAAAGGTCTTTCTTTTCCCTTCTAGGGGTAGTTAGCTCTCCGGCTGGCGCGAGACGTCTAGGATCAACGTAGGAACGTTCCCCGGCTGCTGGTATTTGTGGTGCTAGGATTAGTTATATGGTCAGCCCAGTTACCACTGCCCTATGAGCTGGTTTTCTGAATTTACTGACTTAGCATTATTCCTGAGACCCTCTGCCATTGGGGTCATAACACTATCACAGCGATCAAAATGTACAGGGAACAAATCTGCCGGCCGGCAGATTCGGCGGGCGCACTGCGCATGCGCCCGCCATTTTCCAAGATGGCGGCGCCCATGCGAGAAGACCGAGGACACCGAGAGGGATACCTGGACTAGGTAAGTATGGGGGGTGTGATCGGACACCGGGGGAGGCGGAGGGGAGGACGGGGGAGGGTTTGAGGGGAGAGGAAGGCACTTAGGACAGGACGGAGGGGTAGGGAACACTGATGGTGGCTGCAGATCGCCACCGTCAGTCGGTGGGGGGGCCAGATCGGGGTCTCCAGCCATGGCCGATGCTATTGCAGCATCGGCCATGGCTGGATTGTAATATTTCACCAATTTTCATAGGTGAAATATTACAGATTGCTCTGATTGGCTGTTTCACTTTCAACAGCCAATCAGAGCGATCATAGCCCCCCCCCCCCGGGTTGTAATACCACTCCCCCTGTCCCTGCAGATCGGGTGAAATTACAGTTAACCCTTTCACCCGGCCTGCAGGGACGCGATCCGACCATGACGCATATGCTGCGTCACAGGTCGGATTGGCACTGGTTTTCATGACGCATACGCTGCGTCAAAGGTCGGGAAGGGGCTACTGTGGGTAAAATCCTGGAGGGCATTTTAAGGGATGTTATACTGGAGTATCTGAAGAGGAATAACCTCATGACCCAGTATCAGCACGGGTTTACTAGAGACCGTTCCTGTCAGACTATCTGATCAATTTCTATGAAAAGGTAAGTTCCGGACTGGCCCAAGGGAACGCAGTGGACGTACATTTGTGGCCAAAAGTATTGACATCCCTGCAATTCTGTTAGATAATACTCAGTTTCTTCCTGAAAATGATTGCAATCACAAATTCTTTGGTATTATTATCTTCATTTAATTTTAAAACGAAGGCTAAGGGGTGATCTTATGTTAATGTATAAATATATGAGGGGACAGTACAAAGACCTTTCTGATGATCTTTTTACTCATAGACCTGAGACAGGGACAAGGGGGCATCCTCTACGTCTGGAGGAAAGAAGGTTTAAACATAATAACAGATGCGGATTCTTTACTGTAAGAGCAGTGAGACTATGGAACTCTCTGCCATATGATGTTGTAATGAGTGATTCATTACTAAAATTTAAGAGGGGACTGGATACCTTTCTTGAAAAGTATAATGTTACAGGTTATATATACTAGATTCCCTGATAGGGCGTTGATCCAAGGAACTAGTCTGATTGCCGTATGTGGAGTCGGGAAGGATTTTTTTCCCCAATGTGGAGCTTACTCTTTGCCAAATGGATTTTTTTTTTGCCTTCCTCTGGATCAACATGTTAGGGCATGTTAGGTTAGGCTATGGGTTGATCTAGATGGACTTAAAGTCTTCCTTCAACCTTAATAACTATGTTACTATGTTACTGCGGCAAAAAATAGCAGATTGGTTTCTAATTGGGGTCTACGGTCTACAAGATATAAGTTAGTCACTTAACAAGTCACAGATTTACGTACCTCCCAACTTTCGAGGAAGGGAAAGAGGGACAAAGTTGCGCGCGCCGCTGCAAATTTTAGGCCACACCTCTGACCACACCCATTTCACAACTAGTCACGCCCAGGGTTGGCTCCATGTTTTTGTGGGCCCCGGGCAAAAGAGTCTCAGTGGGCCCACATACCACAATTTATGATGCACAGATACGGTGGAGAAATATTGATATACTACACAGGACTTAGCCTTCCCCCTCATCCTTCACATAGGCAGATATGCACACACACAATACGCAGACATGTGCACATACAATACGTAAACATACATACATACAGTCCGCAGACATGCACAAACACACAATAAGCAGACATGCACACTCATGCAGTACGCAGACATAGACACACATACAGTATGCAGATATGCACATATACAGTACTTAGACATGCACACACATACAGTACTCAGACATGCACACACATATAGTACTCAGACATGCACACATACAGCACAGACATACACACACACACAGTACTCAGATATGCATATACAGTATGCAGACAAGCACACACATACAGTACTCAGACATACAAACACATACAATACGCAGACATGCACACGCATACAGTACAATACGCAGACATGCACACGCATACAATACGCAGACATGCACACGCATACAGTACAATACACAGACATGCACACATGCAATACTCAGATATGTACATACATATTTGAAAACAAATACACAAAAATACATAAATATGTACAGTCATACACACTGATATACACAGATATGCACATCATACATGCATACACAGACATACAGACAGACACAAGCGTCACTCACCTCCCCCTGGCTTGTCGCCCATCAGGCTCCTCTGGCATGTGGCTATGGAGGGCGTGCTGCTTGATGGCCATCACTTAAACAGCTGTGTCTGCTACTAATGATGTGGTTGGCCTGGCACTGTGCCTTTAACTTTGCTTTTGTGTTGGCCCGGCCGCGTCATTACTAGCAGACACAGCTGCACAGTGCACTGTGCGCGGCCATGTTTGGCTAAGTGACGGCTGACCTAAAGTAGTGCCGAAGCTGCTGGGGGAGCAGCCTGGGCCCCCTGGTGTCCCGGCCACGAGTGGGCCCCCCATTTGTTCAGGGCCCCGGCACTTGCCCGGGTACGCAGGGTGCTGACGCCGGCCCTGGTCACGCCCCAACCACACCCATTTAGCACTTCTGTTCACAATGTTTCGTAAACAATAATTATAAACAAAAAAAAATATGGCCACACAGTGCTCCATACTGTATAATGGCCACACATGATGCTCCATACTGTATAATGGCCCCACATGATGCTCCATACTGTATAATGGCCCCAAATGATGCTGCGTACAGTGTACTGGCCCCACGTGATGCTCCATACTGTAAAGCGCTGCGGAATATGTTAGCACTATATAAAAATAAAGATTATTATTATTATAATGGCCACACATGACGCTCCATACTGTATAATGGCCACACATGATGCTCCATACTGTATAATGGCCACACATGATGCTCCATACTGTATAATGGCCCCAAAAGATGCTGCGTACAGTGTACTGGCCCCACATGATGCTCCATACAGTATAATGGGCCCACATGATGTTGCATACTGTATAATGGCCACACATGATGCTCCATACTGTATAATGGCTCAACATGATGCTCCATACTGTATCTTGGCCACACAGTGCTCCATACTGTATAATGGCCATACAGTGCTCCATACTGTATAATGGCCACACATGATGCTCCATACTGTATAATGGCCACATGATGCTCCACACTGTATAATGGCTACACATGATGCTCCATACTGTATAATAGCCCCACATGATGATGCGTACTGTATAATGGCCACATGATGCTGCGTACTGCATAATGACCACACATGATGCTCCATACTGTATAATGGCCCCACATGATGCTCCATACTGTATAATGGCCACACATGATGCTGCGTACTGTATAATGGCCACACAGTGCCCCATACTGTATAATGGCCACACATAATGCTCCATACTGTATAATGGCCACATTATGCTCCATACTGTATAATGGCCCCACATGATGCTGTGTACAGTATACTTGCCCCACATGATGGTCCATACAGTATAATGGCCCCACATGATGCTTTGTACAGTATAATGGCCCCACACGATGCTGGATACAGTATAATGGCCACACGTAATGCTGGGTACAGTATAATGGCCCCACACGATGCTCCATACAGTATAATGGCCCCACACAATGCTGGGTACAGTATAATGGCAGCCGGCAGCTTCCACTCCCACGGCGCTGAATGGTGTCATCCAGCTGCGCTGCTGACTGCTCACGTCGCTGCAACTGTGATACGCCACTGATAAAGACCTCTCCGTGTCTCCTGTGCCAGTCAGTGTCACAGTGAGGAGCAATATCTGCTCCGATCCGACACAGCCAGCGTCCGCTCCGTACACCTCGTACACATGCGACTCCACTCCATACACCTCAACACACACGGCTCCTCCCCATACACCTCATACACACACGGCTCCACTCCGTACACACGCAGCTCCACTCCATACACCTCATACACACACGGCTCCGCTCCGTACACCTCATACACACGGCTCCTCTCCATACATCTCGTACACACACGGCTCCGCTCCGTACACCTCATACACACACGGCTCCGCTCCGTACACCTCATACACACACGGCTCCTCCCTATACACCTCGTACACACACGGCTCCACTCCGTACACCTTGTACACACACGGCTCCACTCCGTACACCTCGTACACACACGGCTCTGCTCCATACACCTCATACACACACGGCTCCGCTCCGTACACCTCATACACACGGCTCCTCTCCATACATCTCATACACACACGGCTCCACTCCGTACACCTCGCACACACACGGCTCCAATCCATACACCTCGTACACACACGACTGCGCTCCATAGACCTTGCACATGTGGCTCCACTCCATACACCTCATACACACACAGTTCCGCTCCGTACACCTCATACACACACACAGCTCCACTCCGTACACCTCGTACACACACGACTCCACTCCGTACAACTCGTACACACACGGCTCAGCTCCATACACATTGCACATGCTTCTCCGCTCCGTATGCCTTGCACACACGGCTCCACTCCGTACACCTCATACACACACGGTTCCTCTCCATACATCTCGTACACACACGACTCAGTTCCATACACCTTGTACACACACGGCTCCGCTCCATACACCTCGTACACACACGGCTGCACTCCATACACCTTGCACATGCGACTCCGCTCCGTACTCCTCATACACACACGGCTCCTCTCCATACACATTGCACACGCTGTTCCGCTCCGTATACCTTGCACACACGGCTCCGCTCCGTACACCTCATACACACATGGCTCCTCTCCATACATCTCGTACACACACGGCACCACTAAGTACACCTCGTACACACATGGCTGCGCTCCATACACATTGCACACGCTGCTCCATATACCTTATGCACACATGGCTCTGCTCCGCACACCTCGTACACACGTGGCTCTGCTCTGTACATCTCGTACACACGTGGCTCCACTCCGTACACCTCGTACACACACGACTCCGCTCCATACACCTTTCACACTCTGCTCCAATCCGCACACCTCTTACACACAAGGCTCCACTCCGTACACGTCTTACACACACGACTCTGCTCCATACACCTTTCACATGCTGCTCCGCCCCGTACACCTCGTACATACGCGGCTGTGCTCCATACACCTCGTACACACGTCTCCGTACACCTCTTACACACACGACTCCGCTCCATACATCTTTCACACGCTGCTCCGATCCATACACCTCGTACACACACGGCTATGCTACATCCACACTGTAAACACCTCCTGACCTCACACATACGCTTACCCTCATCCAGTGTAATGACAACCAGCAGAGTCCTGTACACGGAGGTCCTCTCGATCATGTGACCCCCTGACTCCTCCCATCCTGTGACTTCATCACAGGTCCTGTGCGCACAGAGCAGCCAATATGTGGTGTGCTGCTCTGCGGGTGCAGGGACTCAGGGAGCTGACCGGGTGATATTACACACCTCCCAACCAGTGCGGGACAACTAATGTCCCGCCCGGGATCGCGGGGCTGACTGTCAAAATCGGGACAGTCCCGCTGGATCCGGGACGGTTGGGAGGTATGGATTTATCATATACAATGGGGAAAATAAGTATTTGATACACTGCCAATTTTGCAAGCTTTCCTACCTACAAAGAATGGAGAGGTGTGTAATTTTTATAGTAGGTACGCTTCAACTGTGAGAGACAGAATCTAAAAATCGCATGATTTTTACAAAATTAAATTGCATTTTATTGCATTAAATAAGTATTTGATCGCCTACCAACCAGCAAGAATTATGACTCTCACAGACCTGTTTTTCTTTAAGAAGCCCTCCTACTCTGCACTCATTACCTGTATTAATTGCCCGTTTGAAGTTGTTACCTGTATAAAAGACACCTGTCCACACACTCAATCAATCACACTCCAACCTCTCCACCACGACTAAGGCCAAAGAGCTGTCTAAGGACACAAGGGACGAAATTGTAGATCTGTACAAGGCTGGAATGGGCTACAGGACAATAGGCAAGCAGCTTGGTGAGAAGGCCACAACTGTTGGAACAAGTATCAGAAAATGGAAGGAATACAAGATGACTGTCAATTTTCCTCGGTCTGGTGTTCCATGCAAGATCTTGCCTCGTGGGGTACGGAAGATTTGGAGAAAGGTCAGAATTCAGCCCTACTGGGAGGACCTGGTCAATGGCATGAAGAGAGCTGGGACCACAATCTCAAACATCACCATTAGTAACACACTATGCCGTCATGAATTAAAATCCTGTAGGCCACGTAAGGTCCCCCTGCTCATGCCAGCACATGTCCAGGCCTGTTTGAAGCTTGCCAATGACCATCTAGAGCAGTGTTTCTCAACTCGAGTCCTCAAGACCCATCAGCAGGTCATGTTTTCAGGATTTCCTTAGTATTGCATAGGTGATGGAATTCATGCTTGAGCAGGTGATGGAATTATCACCTGTGCAATATTAAGGAAATCCTGAAAAGTTGACCTGTTGGTGGGTCTTGAGGACTGGAGTTGAGAAACACTGATCTAGATGATCAAGAGGAGGCATGGGAGAAGGTCATGTGGTCAGATGAGACCAAAATAGAACTTTTTGGTATTGAGTATTGAGTAGAAGAACCCTTTTGAGGTAGTACAGCATGAGTCTTCTTGGGAATGATGCAACAAGTTTTTCACACCTCGATTTGGGGATCTTCTGTCATTCTTTCTTGCAGATCCTCTCCAGTTCCGTCAGGTTGGATGGTGAACGTTGGTGGACAGCCATTTTCAGGTCTCTCCAGAGATGCTCAATTGGATTTTGGTCAGGGCTCTGGCTGGGCCAGTCAAGAATGGTCACAGAGTTGTTCTGAAGCTACTCCTTTGTTATTTTAGCAGTGTGATTAGGGTGATTAAGGTGATCCTTCAGCCAAGTCTGAGGTCAAGAGCACTCTGGAAGAGGTTTCCAGCCAGGATATCTCTGTACTTGGCCGCATTCATGTTGCCTTCAATGACAGCCAGTCATCTTTTTCCTGCAGCTGAAAAACACCCCCATAGCATAATGTTGCCACCGCCATGTTTCACTGTTGGGATTATATTAGGCAGATGATGAGCAGTGTCTGGTTTTCTCCACACATACCATTTAGACTTATCAACAAAAAAAATCTATCTTCATCTCATCAGACCAGAGAATCTTATTTCTCATAGTCTTGCAGTCCTTCATGTGTTTTTTAGCAAACTCTATGCAGGCTTTTATATGTCTTGCACTGAGGAGATGCTTCCGTCAGGCCACTCCGCCATAAAGGCCCAACTGGTGGAGGGCTACAGTGATCGTTGACTTTGTGCAACTTTCTTCCATCTCCCTACTGCATCTCTGGAGCTTAGCCACAGTGATCTTGGGGTTCTTCTTTTACTCTCTCACCAAGGCTCTTCTCCCATGATTGCTCAGTTTGGCTGGATAGCCAGGTCTAGGAAGACTTCTGGTAGTCCCAAATTTCTTCCATTTAAGGATTATGGAGGCCACTGTGCTTTTAGGAACCTTGAGTACTGCAGAAATTCTTTTGTAACCTTGGCCAGATCTGTGCCTTGCCACAATTCTGTCTCTGAGCTCCTTGGCCAGTTCCATTGACCTCATGATTCTCATTTGGTCTGACACGCACTGTGAGCTCTTCTACAGACAGATGTGTGCCTTTCCAAATCAAATTCTATCAGTTTAAAGGGAACCTGTCACCCCGTTTTTTCCATATGAGATAAAAATACTGTTAAATAGGGCCTGAGCTGTGCATTACAATAGTGTATTTTGTGGACCCCGATTCCCCACCTATGCTGCCGAAATACGTTAACAAAGTAGCCGTTTTCGCCTGTCAATCAGGCTGGTCTGGTCAAAAGGGCGTGGTGTCTTCCCCCAGATCTTGCTTAGTTTTCCGTTGGTGGCGTAGTGGTGTGCGCATGCCCAAGGTCCCGAATCCACTGCACAGGGGAGTGAAAAGAGCGCGATGTGCGTTATTTCCCTGTTGATCGGTGGGGGCGGCCATCTTCCTTTGGCCGCGCGTGCACAGATGGAGTGCTCTGCTGCCCGCGGCTTCAGGAAAATGGCCGCGGGATGCCGCGCGTGTGCAGATGGAGATCGCGGCGGCCATTTTCCTGAAGCCGAGATGCGAATTCTGCTTCAGGAATTCTAATCCCACCCAGGACAACATCTGCAAAGAGTTTGTATGTTCTCTCCGTGTTTACGTGGGTTTCCTCCGGGTACTCCGGTTTCCTCCCACATTCCAAAGACATACTGATAGGGAATTTAGATTGTGAGCCCCATCGGGGACAGTGATGATAATGTGTGCAAACTGTAAAGCGCTGCGGAATATGTTAGCGCTATATAAAAATAAAGATTATTATTATACTTTCCGTACCCACTGTATTTCATGCAATAAAATGGAAATTAATCATGTAAAATTTATACAATGTGATTTTCTGGATTTTTTTTATAATTATGTTTCTCGCAGTTGAAGTGTACCTTGATAAAAAAATTACAGCCCTCTCCATTATTTGTAGGTAGGAAAACTTGCAAAATCGGCAGTGTATCTAATACTTATTTTCCCCAGTGTATGTACACTATATGAGCAAAAGTATTGGGACATATCTCTTAATCATTGCATTCAAGTTTTTTATTCAGTCCCATTGCCACCGGTGTATAATGTTCAGCTGCTATCTATACATCTGCCTTTAAAAACACTTGTGAAATATTACCTGTGACGAAGCCAAGTACTGGAGGGGAGATAGGGTTCACTGAGGCTGTTAGCTTCACTGATTTGAAAGCTAGAAGTTTGCTCCAGCACACTATGTGTTGAGAGGGGTTCATTGGCCGTTTTAAGGGCTGGGTCTTTGTGGACAACCATACAGCAGGTGGGAGGTTCTCCACCTTATCTCCAACTCAGGGTGTGGTCTGGGGTTTAAATAGTCTTCTGGCATTCCGTGTTCAGTGTGTCTGGGGAAGTTAACTCCAGAGAAGTGTTCATGTTTATGCTAACCTGAACCATGCGTTTTGCTAACTGTGAGCAGGCAGATCAACACTATTACAAGGACTGTGCTTTGTGTTACCACTTTGTTTTGTTTTTCCTGGTTTTGTCTAAGGGTACCTTTACACAGTGCAATTTTGATCGCTACGACGGCACGATTTGTGACGTTCCAGCGATGCATTTACGATATCGTTCTGTCTGACACGCTACTGCGATCCGGATCCCCGCTGAGAATCGTACGTCGTAGCAGATCGTTTGAAACTTTCTTTCGTCGTCTAGTGTCCCGCTGTGGCGGCATGATTGCATCGTGTGACACAGGTTGTATACGATGTGCGCACGGTAACCAACGGCTTCTACATCACAAATACGTCATGAAATTATCGCTCCAGCGCTGTGTATTGCAACGTGTGACCGCAGTCTACGACGCTGGAGCGATAATCATACGACGCTGCAACGTCACGAATCGTGCCGTCGTAGCGATCAAAATTGCACTGTGTAAAGGTACCCTAAAGGGCCATGTTTATTTTTACTTCACCATGGTTTATGCCACATATATAATAAAGCAGTGGAGATCTTAAAGATACAGTGTTCCCATGTCTACCTCCATGTACAGCTGAGTGAGCCGATCTACTACACATCATTGAAGCAAGTAAGTTTGTAAAATATTTAGGAGGGAAGAAATTTCACAATCATCTGTGACTTGTAATATTAGAAAGTAATGGAATAGAAACCAGCGCACATCAGCCACAAAGTGAGAGATGACGTAAAGTTACAGAGCGGTGAGCGCCAGGAAAACATTACCTGCCTGACTGCAGTGTGCCAACTGTAAAGTTTGGTGGCATAGGGATTATGCTATAGGGTTGTTTTTCAGGGATTGGCCTATACGCCTTAGTTTCAGTGAAGCCAAATCTTATTGCTTCAGCATAACTAAACCTGTTGGACAGTTGTAGCTTCCAACTTTGTGGGAACAGTTTGCCCTGTGCAAAAAGCAAAGTCCATAATGGCATGGTTGGGCGAGTTTGGTGTGAAAGAACTTGACTGACTACGTCCTACAATTTTGGGATCAATTAGAGTGGATATTGTGAAGCAGACCCTCTCATAATCAGTGTCTGATCTCACAAATTCTCTTCTGGATGAATGGTCAAAACTTCCCACACACCACCAAAATCTTGTAGAAAATGTTCCCAGGAGTGGGATTTGTTATGCCTATAAAAGAAAGACCAATTCCATATTAATGCCTACAGACTTAAGGTACCTTCACACTAAACAACTTTACAACGAGAACGACAATGATCCGTGACGTTGCAGAGTCCTGGTTAGCGATCTCGTTGTGTTTGACACGCAGCAGCGATCTGGATCCCGCTGTGATATCGCTGTTCGGAGCTTAAAGTCCAGAACTTTATTTGGTCGTCAGATCGGCGTGTATTGTCGTGTTTGACAGCAAAAGCAACGATGTCAGCAATGTTTTACATGGAGCTAACGACATGTGAGAACGATAAGTGAGTCACCGCTACGTCACTGGATCGCTCCTGCATCGTTATGGAGCTGATGTGTTTGACATCTCTACAGCGACCTAAACAGCGACGCTGCAGCGATCGGATCGTTGTCTATATCGCTGCAGCGTCGCTGAGTGTGACGGTACCTTTAGAATGGGATGTGATAAATCTCCTGTAGCTATAATGTGTATAATACTTTTGTCCATATAGTGTACATGGATAGTAAGAAGAATAGACATAATAAAGGTGTCGTCCACTGCTCGGACAACCTCATTTTAATCACTATTGTTATACCAATGTCAATGGCAGAGCCAGTGCTGACATTGCATGTACAGGACCAAAGGTGAGTATAGGTAGTAATATTTTACTGGGGTTAACATAATGATTGACCCCATAATGATTGTCCCCTTTTTAAAGGGGACAACCCCTTTAAGAAAAACTTCAAAATGATTATGAATAAATTGGGGAGAACATACTGTTGTTACCTATTAGAATCTTAAGGCTCCAATGTGCATTAGACTATGTTTGGCCAAACCACCAACATCAGTGAGTCTGACCCATTCTTCCCTTAGGCCTGTTTCACACGTCAGAGGCTCCGGTACGTGTGGTGACAGTTTTCTCACGTACCGGAGACACTGACTCACGTAGACACATTAAAATAAATGTGTCTCTGCACATGTCAGCGTGTTTTCACGGACCGTGTGTCCGTTTGAAAAACACGGAGACATGTCAGTGTTCGTGGGAGTGCACGGATCACACGGACCCATTAAAGTCAATGGGTCCGTGTGCTGTCCGTGTGCCGACTGAGTACCACACAGACGTTGCAGGAGACAGCGCTAGAGTTAAGCGCTGTCCCCCCAGCGTGTGGTGCTGAAGCCTATGGGTGGTGGAGCCGCATATTCATCACTGTAATGAGTGGCACCACTGCGGCGCTGAGAGGAAGCATCGAGGGAGCTGGGTGAGTATTTTAATGCCAGCGGGCTGGCGCACAGGGGGTGGGAGGCGGGATGTAACCAGGAACTTTATTTTAACCACACAAAAAAATAAAAAAACATTGATTTTTCATTCCTTCTCTCCAGCGAACGCTGCTGGAGAGAAGGAATGAATGGCGGCTTCAGCACCACACGCTGGGGACAGCGCTTACTGTAGCGCTGTCTCCTGCAAGGTACGTGTTGTCCTCAGTTGGCACACGGGTGGCACACGGCTGCCGCACGTGTGCCACACTGATGTGCCAAGTGAGCACACGGACACGGATAACACCGGTACCGATTTTTCCTGTACCGGAATTATCTGGACTTGTGAGACTGGCCTTACAGAGGATGTTCTGGGAGAGAAGGAATGGAATGAGCTTTAAAAATACAACATCAAATCTTTTCATATTTCTTGAAGATAAGCCTTTGCCATAAGTGTCTATTAGCTGCTTACTCCACTATCCCAACTGAAAACCCCTGGATGCTTGGACATGCCGATTATACAGCAGTGACTTATCTCTAGTAATGCACATAACCTGTAATAATATTATATTTTGAATTTGTTATCAGTTGTGGACAAAAGTTTTGAGCCTGAAACACATTTTGCTTTTAAAGTTTGCTGCTTCAGTGTTTTTAGATCTTTAGTCAGATATTTCTATGGTTACTGAAGCAACATTGTAATAATTTCATAAGTTTTAAACTTTCAATGACAAATAGATCAAATTTATGCAAAGATTTAATATTTACAGTGTTGATTCCTATTTTTCAAGACTTTTTCCCCGCCATGCTGAATTTTCGCTTCTGGGCAAAGACTGATAACAACCTATCCTTGCCTAATTAGTGCTTGCAGTTTATCACAATTTCTGCGTTTTTGTTTATCCACCCACTTTTTGAGAACTGACCACAGGTTCTCAATAGAATTGAGATCTGGGGAGTTTTGTGGCCATGGTCCAAAAATTTCAATGTTTTGCTCACTAAGCCACTTAGTTATCACTTTTGCCTTGTGGCATGTTGACAATTTTGCTGGAAAAAGCGTTGTTCATCACCGAATTGCTCCTGGATCATTGGGAGAAATGGTTGGGAGAATATGTAGATCCCTTTCTTTAATCATAGCCGTGTTCTTAGACAAATTGTGAGCGAGCGCACTCCTCTGGAGGAAAGCAACTCCAAACATGAATAGTATCAGGATATGTTACTTTTGGCATGTTACAGGACTCATCTTTTCTGTTTAAGACAATCATACTTTCAGATGTGCCATAAGTCTGAAGAAGGCTTCATAAAAGAAAACAACTTTACCCCACTTCTATGCAGTCCAATCCCTGTTCCTCCTGTAGAATGCCGGTCAGTCTTTGATGGTTTTTATGGAGGAAGGGATTCTTTTCTGTGCTTCTGGACACCAGGCCAGCCTCCAAAAGTCTTCACCTCACTACGCTTGTAGATCCACTGATGCCTGCCTGCTGCCATTCCTAAGCAAGCTCTGCACTAGTGTTGAACTGATGCCATGCATGAATCCTCGAGGAGCCAATTGGCATTTTTGTACTATCCTCACAACAATTTAACGTCTCTCTTTAAAGTTCTTGACAATCTGATGAATGGATGATTTAGGGGCAGAGGCGTAGCTAAGAGTTCAGCTCAGGGGGGGGGGGGCAAAAAATCTGAGTGGGCCCCTAACCGGTAATCCTGATTACAACTCAGGTGGCGCACTCTAGTCGTGGGTATTGGGGAATATCAGCAGATGACAGCGCTGTAACTGGAAAAAATCTCTATACAATGGCCAAGACTGATATTACCGCCATATAGTGACCATATACTTCTAGATACCAGTGCTGCAGAATATACAAGAGTTTGCAATACAGTTACAGATAATAACTTACAGGTGATGTTCTTTCTGATAGTCGTTCACTTTGACATCTTACTCAGACCGACATGACAACTTCTCCAGCCAGTACTCCTATGCACAGATTATAACAAAGACACATCTGACTTCTCACATTTCCAGCACCGTGCCCATCTATTCCCAACCTGCTGATACCCCAATGCTGAGCCGATGCTGCTGTATGTGTTTCTATTAGTGCACCTGCTGTGTGGTACATGCACTGGGATCCTCTTTCTGCCTCACATACTAATGCCACCACTGTGCCCTTTACATAGTAAAATGTCTCTTTTGTGCCCTCAGAGTAGCTCCGACACTGTATATAGACCCCAGTTTATGACAGCCCCCACAGTAACTCCGTCACTGTATATAGGCCCACATACTGTATGATGGCCCCCACAGCAGCCTTTAAACTGTACTGTATAATGGCCCTCGCATTAGCTCCAACACTGTATAATGGCCCCCGCGATAGCTATCATTCAGCATACTGGCCCCCGCATTAGCTCCCATACTGTATAATGCCCCCAATTTTCTCTCATGCTGTATAATAACCCCAGGCATTAGCTTCCATGCTGTGTAATGACCACCATATTTGCTCCTCCGCTGTATAATGGTCCCCGAATTAGCTCTATCACTGTATAATGGCCCCCGCAATAACTAACATGCTGTATACTGGCCCCCGCATTATCTCTCATGTTGTATAATAATGACCTCCGAATTAGCTCATCCGCTGTATAATGGCCCCCGAATTAGCTCTAACACTGTATAATGGCCCCTGCAATAGCTATCACGCTATATACTGGCCCCTGCATTAGCTCCCACACTGTGTAATGGACCCAGCAGTAGCTCCCATGCCTTTGATTCTGGTCTGTCTGTCCCTGTCTGTGTGCTACAACTTGCACAGGCCTGATACAGTATATATGACAAAGAGCTAAATATAAGAAAATAGAAACAGCTAGTAGGTGCGTATAGAATCCAGTTTATGGGTATAGCTCCCTGAATGTATCCAGGTAACCCTAAAAGAAGTACTCTTGTCTAGACAACATCTCAAAGAGGGAAATGGAAATGAGGAAATTAGAAGAGGGGGAGGTAGAATGTTACTCATGTAAAGAAGAAAGTGCACCCCTGGTACATCTTCTCTTTTTTTCCTTTTTCTGCCTTTCGGTGTGTTGTTGCCCAGACTGAATATAAGTTCAGGGGCCTACACCTATATGTGAATATTTATACGCACCTACTGGCTGTTTCTATTTTCTTCTATTTGGCTCTTTATCATATATATTCATCCTCAACTTTATTGGATTTATTTTAATAAAAATAATTGGGTTTTCATGCTTGTCACCCTGGATTTACAATATATGAGATGATAGGACCCTGACCCCAACTACAGAACTACATCACATGGTGTGTGTATACTGTACATACGGTATATATAATATATATATATATATATATATATATAGTAAAGAAAGTTTTGAGTTTTTGAGTCTCTATATATGTATATATATATATATATATATATATATATATATATATATAGTATATAAAGCTGAATGTGTGTGTGTATGTGTGTATGTGTGTATGTATGTCCGGGATTGGCATCTGCACCGTCGCAGCTACAGCCACAAAATTTTGCACAGTCACACGTCTGGACCCCGAGAGCGTCATAGGCTATGTTGTGAGGCGAAATTTTAACCCCGCGCTTTCCAATTCACCAAACAATTTTTCCCCTATCTACATAATGGGGAAAGGAAAAGTGTTGGAGGCAAATTGACAGCTGCCAGATGTGAACAAGGGGGACTTAAAGAATGAGAGCGATGGCGCCAAAGAGTATATACCGTACAGTTGCTAAGGTGGGGCCCCGATATAGGATACTCACCACACACGGGGATATGAACACACACACAAAATGCGCCTCACACTACCACGTGCTTGAACACATATCACCCTCAGCACACATTTCACCACACATACACCAACCTCGCCACATAAAAGTCGAAACACAAAAGTCACCGCTCAAAACTCGCCACACGCAAAATTCGCCACATGCAAAACTAGGCTCACGCAAAACTCACCTCATGGAAAACTCGGCACACGCAAAACTTGCATACGCGGAAAAATTGCCACATGCACAAAAGTTGCCTCACACAAAACTTGCACATACTCAAAAAGCACCACACATAAAACTCGCCACACGCAAAACTTGCTACACACAACTTGCTACACTAACCTGTCACATGCAACTTGACACACAAAAAGTTGCTACACACGTGTCACCACACAACTCATCTCACAAAAGTCTCTACATGCATGTCGCCACACGCAACTCAACACACACAACGTGATACATGAAACTTGCCCTAAAACACACACAAGTCTGGTATTATCCTTCCAAAATAAAAATCTGATTAA
The DNA here is from genome assembly GCF_051348905.1 of Ranitomeya variabilis. Taxonomy (NCBI): domain Eukaryota; kingdom Metazoa; phylum Chordata; class Amphibia; order Anura; family Dendrobatidae; genus Ranitomeya; species Ranitomeya variabilis. The sequence goes on along the minus strand of NC_135233.1, from coordinate 992,875,100 downwards.
TAAGCAGACAAACTACAAGAGCAACAAATGTACCATATTGGAAATACGGCAGCTGTCAGTCACATGACCTGTCTATTATGTGTATGTGTGAGCTAATATATACTGCCAGGGGGGAGGGCTTCCTGTTGGCTGGGGATTTATCAGGCTGCCAATTTAGCTTACAAATACTGAGGTAAAAATACTGACCAAATAACGTGTGAACGAGGTCTAATACAGGAGGAGATGACATACAGGTACATACTATATACAGGGGAGATGACATACAGGTACATACTATATACAGGGGAGATGACACACAGGCATATACTATATACAGGAGCAGATGACTCACAGGTATATACTATATACAGGAGGAGATTAATTTACAGGTATATACTATATACAGGAGGAGATGACATACAGGTATATACTACCGTATATATAGGAGGAGATGACATACAGGTATATACTATATACAGGAGGAGATGACACACGTATATACTATATACAGGAGATGACATACAGCAGTTAAATACTATATAAAAGAGGAGATGACTCATAGGTATATAGAGGAGGAGATGACATACAGCAGGTATATACTATATACAGGGGAGATGACATACAGGTATATACTATATACAGGAGATGACATACAGGTATATACTATATATAGGAGGAGATGACATACAGGTATATGCTATATACAGAAGAGATGACATACAAGTATATCCTATATACAGGAGGAGATGACACATAACAAAAGAAAAAAGGAATGTAGTCAGCTTACCGGTCTTAGACGAAATCCCCAGACCTGCCAACGCCCAGCAAGGTTCGGGGTGAGCGCCCACAGCAAATGAAGACAAAAAGAAAAATGATCCAGCTGGAGGTGGAGGCGGTTCAGACTTTGTGAGACTTTATTAGACAACTAAAGCGATAAATCGTTCTTCAAAAAGAAAAATCTTTACATTGCAAACACCTGGCACACCAGTGAGGAGGATCAACGCGTTTCAACTATGAAGTCTTACTCATGATCTCATGAGATGACGCATAGGTATACATAATATACAGGAGGAGATGACATACAGCAGGTATATACTATTTACAGGGGAGATGACATGCAGGTATATACTATATACAGGGGAGATGACATACAGGTATATACTATATACAGGAGATGACATACAGGTGTATACTATATATAAGGGAGATGACAAACATGTATATACTGAGGGGAGAATGAGAGGCGTGAGGTGAAAATGATAGGTGTAAGGTGAAAATGAAAAGGTGTGAGTGCAAAATGAGAGGAGTGAGGGAAAATAGTGGAGTGATCGGAAAATGACAGATGTGAGGTCGAAATGACAAGTGTTAGGAGGGAATGAGAGGAGTGAGGGGGGAATGAGAGGAGTGAGGGGGAAAATAAGAGGAGTGAAGGGGAAAATGAGAGGTGTGAGGGGGAAAATGAGAGATGTGAGGGGAAAATGAAAAGATGTGAGGGGGAAAATGAGAGGCGTGATGGGAAAATAAGAGAAGTGAGGTGCTATAACTAACCACAGATATTTACTATGCCCAGGCAACGCCGGGCTCTTCAGCTAGTGTATATATATATATATATATATATATATATATATATATACACACACACATACAGCAAAAAAGAGGTGTGAAAGCAGCACTAGCAAACTGTGTGCTATATGGCTGCCAAACCTTCCAGGCATTTACTGATCCTCAATATAGTAGCAAAAAAATGAAGGCAGCACACACTTTAGAGAAAATGAAAAAATAGCGTTTCAGTTCTCCTGGAAAAAGGTTCTCAGTAGAACTGAAATGTTGTTGAGCCTCAATGGGCTATTAAAACACTTTTTTCACTTTGTCAATGGTGTGCTGTTTTAATTTTTTTGCAACTATATATTTTTACATTTATCTATATACAGTATATATATGAAGAGTGAAAGAGACATATTGTCATGTGTGCAGTCCTGCAGTCGGGGTCACGTCTTTCAGTGCAGTGCATGATATGGACTACTCATGTCAGTCCCTCTATCTGGGGCACTGTGAGATTTATGGCAGCTGCATTGGAGTCTTTTACCGATCTGCAAATTGTCTCCTCTTGAGAGATCTAGAGGACTAGAACTCTAGTGCCACCTATTGGAAGTAGCAATCCTAACAGTCAATGTCAACCCTTTAACAAGCCTTGTCACATGACTTAGGGTACCGTCTCACAGTGGCACTTTTGTCGCTACGACGGTACGATCCGTGACGTTCCAGCGATATCCATGCGATATCGCTGTGTCTGACACGCAGCAGCGATCAGGGACCCTGCTGAGAATCGTACGTCGTAGCAGATCGTTTGGAACTTTCTTTCGTCGCTGGATCTCCCGCTGTCATCGCTGGATCGTTGTGTGTGACAGCGATCCAGCGATGCGTTCGCTTGTAACAAGGGTAAACATCGGGTTACTAAGCGCAGGGCCGCGCTTAGTAACCCGATGTTTACCGTGGTTACCAGCGTAAAAGTAAAAAAAAACAAACAGTACATACTTACATTCCGGTGTCTGTCCCCCGGCGTTCTGCTTCTCTGCACTGTGAGCGCCGGCCGGCCGGAAAGCGAGCACAGCGGTGACGTCACCGCTGTGCTTTCCGGCTGGCGCAGACACAGTGCAGAGAAGCTTTACGCCGGGGGACAGACACCGGAATGTAAGTATGTACTGTTTGTTTTTTTTTACTTTTACGCTGGTAACCAGGGTAAACATCGGGTTACTAAGCGCGGCCCTGCGCTTAGTAACCCGATGTTTACCCTGTTTACCCGGGGCCTTCGGCATCGTTGGTCGCTGGAGAGCTGTCTGTGTGACAGCTCCCCAGCGACCACACAACCACTTACCAACGATCACGGCCAGGTCGTATCGCTGGTCGTGATCATTGGTAAATCGTTTTGTGAGACGGTACCCTTAGGATAAGAGCCAAACCAGATCTCGATTTGCAGACACTGTGTTTCGGGGTACTGTCCCTCATCAGTGCAAAGTGGAGATCTGGTTTGGCTGATTGAGAGGCATCTGACCGGGATCCAAGAAGTATCGTTTCTCCTTGTGGAGAGTGACATGTTAAGCATGTCGAGGCGAGGAGACTTAAAGCCGCAATGCTCCTCTGGGAAGACCTCGCGAGACTGCTACGTCATCACAGGTCATTGTCTTGCTATGCATCATTGGGAACTCCAGTACTCCCGGACTGGGAAAGGAAAAGAAACATAAACAACAGGTTACTTTAACCCCTTAATCCCATCTGACGTACTATACCGTCGAGGTGGGGTGGGCCTTAATTCCCACCGACGGTATAGTACGTCATAGCGATCGGCCGCGCTCACGGGGGGAGCGCGGCCGATCGCGGCCGGGTGTCAGCTGCCTATCGCAGCTGACATCCGGCACTATGTGCCAGGAGCGGTCACGGACCGCCCCCGGCACATTAACCCCCGGCACACCGCGATCAAACATGATCGCAGTGTACCGGCGGTATAGGGAAGCATCGCGCAGGGAGGGGGCTCCCTGCGGGCTTCCCTGAGACCCCCGGAGCAACGCGATGTGATCGCGTTGCTGTGAGGGTCTCCTACCTCCTTCCTGGCTGCAGGTCCCGGATCCAAGATGGCCGCGGCATCCGGGTCCTGCAGGGAAGGAGGTGGCTTACCGAGTGTCTGCTCAGTGCGGACGCTGGTAAGCCTGCACCGATGTAAGTGAGATCGGTGATCTGATAGAGTGCTGTGCACACTATCAGATCAATGATCTGTGATGTCCCCCCCTGGGACAAAGTAAAAAAGTAAAAAAAAAAATTTTCCACATGTGTAAAAAAAAGAAAAAAAAAATCCTAAATAAATAATAATAAAAAAATATATATTATTCCCATAAATACATTTCTTTATCTAAATAAAAAAAACAAAACAATAAAAGTACACATATTTAGTATCGTCGCGTCCGTAACGACCCAACCTATAAAACTGCCCCACTAGTTAACCCCTTCAGTAAACACCGTAAGAAAAAAAAAAAAAAAAAACGAGGCAAAAAACAATGCTTTATTACCATACCGCCGAACAAAAAGTGGAATAACACGCGATCAAAAAGACTGATATAAATATCCATGGTACCGCTGAAAACGTCATCTTGTCCCGCAAAAAACAAGCCACCATACAGCGTCATCAGCAAAAAAATAAAAAAGTTATAGTCCTGAGAATAAAGCGATACCAAAATAATTATTTTTTCTATAAAATAGTTTTTATCGTATAAAAGCGCCAAAACATAAAAAAAATGATATAAATGAGGTATCGCTGTAATCGTACTGACCCGACGAATAAAACTGCTTTATCAATTTTACCAAACGCGGAACGGTATAAACGCCTCTCCCAAAAGAAATTCATGAATAGTAGGTTTTTGGTCATTCTGCCTCACAAAAATCGGAATAAAAAGTGATCAAAAATGGTCACGTGTCCGAAAATGTTACCAATAAAAACGTCAACTCATCCCGCAAAAAACAAGACCTCACATGACTCTGTGGAGCAAAATGTGGAAAAATTATAGGTCTCAAAATGTGGAGACGCAAAAACTTTTTTGCTATAAAAACCGTCGCTGGTTTCACACTTGCGTTTTTGTCTGCAGCGTTTTTTGCACAAAAAAACGCATGCGTTTTTTCCCTATATTTAACATTGAAAACGCATGCGTTTTTTGTACGCGTTTGGTCACGTTTTCAAACGCATGCGTTTTTTTTCTGCATGCGTTCATTTTCAGAAATACAACCTGCAGTATTTTCTTGCGTTTTTAAGCACATGCGTTTGTTTGTGTTAAAAACGCATGCGTTTTTATCGAAAAAAAACAGAAAACACTGAAAAGCCACCCACCACCATCAAGGTGATAAAGGGATCCAAACCCTAACCCTAACTCTACCCCTAACCTCACCCCTAACCGTTTAATGAACATTTTCTGACAGTCATAGTGCCACGTATTTAAGTGCCACGTATTTAAGTGCCACGTATTTAAGTGCCACGTATTAAAGTGCCACGTATTTCAGTGCCACGTATTTCAGTGCCACGTATTTCAGTGCCACGTATCACGTATTTCAGTGCCACATATTTTAGTGCCACGTATTTCAGTGCCACGTATTTAAGTGCCACGTATTTCAGTGCCACGTATTTAAGTGCCACGTATTAAAGTGCTACGTATTAAAGTGCCACGTATTAAAGTGCCATGTATTTCAGTGCCACGTATTTCAGTGCCACGTATTTCAGTGCCACGTATTTCAGTGCCACGTATCACGTATTTCAGTGCCACGTATTTAAGTGCCACGTATCACGTATTTCAGTGCCACGTATTTCAGTGCCACGTATTTCAGTGCCACGTATTTCAGTGCCACGTATTTCAGTCACGTTTAGGGTTAGGGTTAGGGGTAGGGTTAGGGCTAGGGTTGGAGGTAAAGTTAGGGTTAGGGTTGGGGCTAAAGTTAGGGTTGGGGCTAAAGTTAGGGTTAGGGTTTGGATTACATTTACGGTTTGGATTAGGGTTGGGATTAGAATTATGGGTGTGTCTGGGTTAGAGGAGTGGTTAGGGTTACCGTTGGGATTAGGGTTAGGGGTGTGTTTGGGTTAGGGTTTCAGGTAGAATTGGGGAGTTTCCACTGTCCAGGCACATCAGGGGCTCTCCAAGCGCGACATGGCGTCCAATCTCAATTCCAGCCAATTCTGCGTTGAAAAAGTAAAACAGTGCTCCTTCCCTTCCGAGCTCTCCCGTGCGCACAAAAAGGGGTTTACCCCAACATATGTGTTATCAGCGTACTCGGGACAAATTGAACAACAAATTCTGGGGTCCAAGTTCTCTTGTTATCTCTGGGAAAATAAAAATTTGGGGGGCTAAAAATCATTTTTGTGGGGAAAAAAGATGTTTTATTTTCACGGCTCTGCGTTATAAACTGTAGTGAAACACTTGGGGGTTCAAAGTTCTCACAACACATCTAGATAAGTTCCTTGGGAGGTCTAGTTTCCAATATGGGGTCACTTGTGGGGGGTTTGTACTGTTTGGGTACATCAGGGGCTCTGCAAATGCAACGTGACGCCTGCAGACCAATCCATTTAAGGCTGCATTCCAAATGGCGCTCCTTCCCTTCCGAGCTCTGTCATGCACCCAAACAGTGGTTCCCCCCCACATATGGGGTATCAGCGTACTCAGGACAAATTGGACAACAACTTTTGGGGTCTAATTTATCCTGTTACCCTTGTGAAAATACAAAACTGGGGGCTAAAAAATCATTTTTGTGAAAAAAAATAATAATTTTTATTTTCACGGCTTTGCGCTATAAACTTTAGTGAAACACTTGGGGGTTCAAAGTTCTCAAAACACATCTAGATAAGTTCCTTGGGAGGTCTAGTTTCCAATATGGGGTCACTTGTGGGGGGTTTGTACTGTTTGGGTACATCAGGGGCTCTGCAAATGCAACGTGACGGCTGCTGACCTATCCATTTAAGTCTGCATTCCAAATGGCGCTCCTTCCCTTCCGAGCTCTGTCATGCGCCCAAACAGTGGTTCCCCCCCACATATGGGGTATCAGCGTACTCAGGACAAATTGGAAAACAAATTTTGGGGTCCAATTTATTCTGTTACCCTTGTAAAAATACAAAGCTGGGGGCTAAAAAAATCATTTTTGAGAAAAAAAAAAATAATTATTTTCACGGCTCTGCGTTATAATCTGTAGTGAAACACTTGGGGGTTCAAAGCTCTCAAAACACATCTAGATAAGTTCCTTAGGGGGTCTACTTTCCAAAATGGTGTCACTTGTGGGGGGTTTCAATGTCTAGGCACATCAGGGGCTCTCCAAATGCAACATGGCATCCCATCTCAATTCCAGTCAATTTTGCATTGAAAAGTCAAATGGCGCTCCTTCCCTTCCAAGCTCTGCCATGCGCCCAAACAATGGTTTACACCCACATATGGGGTATCAGCGTACTCAGGACAAATTGCACAACATTTTTTGGGGTCCAATTTCTTCTCTTACCCTTGGGAAAATAAAAAATTGGGGGCGAAAAGATCATTTTTGTGAAAAAATATGATTTTTTATTTTTACGACTCTGCATTATAAACTTCTGTGAAGCACTTGGTGGGTCAAAGTGCTCACCACACATCTAGATAAGTTCCTTAGGGGGTCTACTTTCCAAAATGGTGTCACTTGTAGGGAGTTTCAATGTTTAGGCACATCAGGGGCTCTCCAAACGCAACATGGCGTCCCATCTCAATTCCAGTCAATTTTGCATTGAAAAGTCAAATGGCGCTCCTTCCCTTCCAAGCTCTGCCATGCGCCCAAACAATGGTTTACACCCACATATGGGGTATCAGCGTACTCAGGACAAATTGCACAACATTTTTTGGGGTCCAATTTCTTCTCTTACCCTTGGGGAAATAAAAAATTGGGGGCGAAAAAATCATTTTTGTGAAAAAATATGATTTTTTATTTTTACGGCTCTGCATTATAAACTTCTGTGAAGCACTTGGTGGGTCAAAGTGCTCACCACACATCTAGATAAGTTCCTTAGGGGGTCTACTTTCCAAAATGGTGTCACTTGTAGGGGGTTTCAATGTTTAGGCACATCAGGGGCTCTCCAAACGCAACATGGCGTCCCATCTCAATTCCAGTCAATTTTGCATTGAAAAGTCAAATGGCGCTCCTTCCCTTCCAAGCTCTGCCATGCGCCCAAACAATGGTTTACACCCACATATGGGGTATCAGCGTACTCAGGACAAATTGCACAACATTTTTTGGGGTCCAATTTCTTCTCTTACCCTTGGGAAAATAAAAAATTGGGGGCGAAAAGATCATTTTTGTGAAAAAATATGATTTTTTATTTTTACGGCTCTGCATTATAAACTTCTGTGAAGCACTTGGTGGGTCAAAGTGCTCACCACACCTCTAGATAAGTTCCTTAGGGGGTCTACTTTCCAAAATGGTGTCACTTGTAGGGGGTTTCAGTGTTTAGGCACATCAGGGGCTCTCCAAACGCAACATGGCATCCCATCTCAATTCCAGTCAATTTTGCATTGAAAAGTCAAATGGCGCTCCTTTCCTTCCGAGCTCTGCCATGCGCCCAAACAGTGGTTTACCCCCACATATGGGGTATCAGCGTACTCAGGACAAATTATACAACAACTTTTGGGGTCCATTTTCTCCTGTTACCCTTGGTAAAATAAAACAAATTGGAGCTGAAATAAATTTTGTGTGAAAAAAAGTTAAATGTTCATTTTTATTTAAACATTCCAAAAATTCCTGTGAAACACCTGAAGGGTTAATAAACTTCTTGAATGTGGTTTTGAGCACCTTGAGGGGTGCAGTTTTTAGAATGGTGTCACACTTGGGTATTTTCTATCATATAGACCCCTCAAAATGACTTCAAATGAGATGTGGTCCCTAAAAAAAAATGGTGTTGTAAAAATGAGAAATTGCTGGTCAACTTTTAACCCTTATAACTCCGTCACAAAAAAAAATTTTGGTTCCAAAATTGTACTGATGTAAAGTAGACATGTGGGAAATGTTACTTATTAAGTATTTTGCGTGACATATGTCTGTGAATTAAGGGCATAAAAAATCAAAGTTGGAAAATTGCGAAATTTTCAAAATTTTTGCCAAATTTCCATTTTTTTCACAAATAAACGCAAGTTATATCGAATAAATTTTACCACTAACATGAAGTACAATATGTCACGAGAAAACAATGTCAGAATCGCCAAGATCCGTCAAAGCGTTCCAGAGTTATAGCCTCATAAAGGGACAGTGGTCAGAATTGTAAAAATTGGCCCGGTCATTAACGTGCAAACCACCCTCGGGGCTTAAGGGGTTAAGACATACAAATTTTTGAGATGCATAATAACAGGTATAAACTAATTAATATGAACTTTAGCTTCCCTTTATGGGAGTAATTCATTTCTTTTAACGTTGCAAACATATTTACTATAAAATGGCTATTACCCCTGCGGGTATACTACTTAGAATTCTCCTTTAATTACTGTGCAAAAACGATCATTAGCTTTTCTGACTATCTAACAACTTCTGTCTCTTCAAACAATATCAATTACTTTCAAATACAGTGTAGTTACCCTCTAAGGGTATTACTATCTTCACAATTAGAGTGCATAACTTCCCTCATAACTGTCAACTACCTTTTCAGGTATGCTACATCACATATATATATTTTATTACAAAAGTGCAAAACTCTCTCTAGCTAATTCTCTAACATATCAAAATTAATTCTAACTTTTCTCAATACTGAGGTAGTGCAATTGTTTCATCCAAACTAATATTCAAGTCTATCAAATAACATTCTTGAACAGCAGCAACGATGTGAGGGACCCGTTATGAACCCCCAACGTAGGATTTGGCCGTGCTACAAGGCGTATCCAGACCCAGGGTTCTGCCGCGCCAACGGGTTTTGCTTCAGGTCTTTATGTAAACAATCAACAATTAAAGGCAACTTTGGAACAGTTTTCTTAAAGGTTCTATGTAAAACCGGTAGGAAGCACCTAAGCAGGTGCCAACTATTTACAGGAAAGTTTTTGAATCATTCACTGTCCATGATTCTGATGTCCTTTTAAACAAATTACTGAACTTTCAAATCAAGAACCTGATCGGGTTCCACAAAGCACTGGAACTGGAACTTTAAGGGTTAAACTTTTGCAGTCATTAATCAAATTTTAGAAAGACTGTCTATTTCTTTTTCCAGGGTAACTGGGAAGGATTGCCACTCCCTGGTCGGGAATACACTGGATCATATTTCTCCATGGGTACTGTACACCGAGGTCTGTTGGCTAGTTCCACTATTGGAGTCTGTGTAGATTGGTCATGTAGGGGCATTGGCCTGGCCTGGGCTGTGACTTTTAGAGGGGCTGAGGGTGGTACACGCTTTTTGCAGTCTAGTGCATACCACCCCTTTTGCCCTATGTGATGGGTGTAGGTTACACGGTCTCCAGCATTTAGGTCCCTGTCAGGATGTCCTTCCAGTAGATGGGACTCCATATCCATCCGGTTGACATAGATCCCATTTATCATAGCAGTTTCCTTTAGGAAGCCCCAGCCTCTCCGCTGGTTGAAGACCACTATTTGCCGCTGTCGCAGTGGTCCCCTTTCTGCCCGAGGGAGTTTGAGCATTCGGGCCTTCCCTTCTAAGTTCTTTTCCTCAAATGCTGCTTTGCAGGCCTGGGACTCCTGTCTCTCTTTCTCCTCCCGCCGTCTGCAATGCTCCCTCCAGGTTATCATAAAGATTTCCCCTGGGAGTGCAACCATTCCCTCTTCCGCGGGTCTCAGCATCGGCGGGGTCGGTAAGAGGCCCAGCAGGGTGTCATCTAGCCCAGGGATTGCTACGGGGCTGGCGGCCTGATCGGGGGTGTACGCGGTGGTGGTGACTCAGGCATAGCTGTTGGGCCTTCCGCTCGTGGGGTCAGGGTCATGCCCCTTACCTTTTCTACCGGAGCGTCAGATCTTCTTTCCCGCTCTGGACCAGATGAGGCTGCAGACGAACGTCCGGTAAGGCTCGCGATGAAGGCCTCCTTCCACCCGGTCACGGTGCTCAGCTGCATCCGCACGAGCTGCCAGATGAGTTCTTCTACCTCTCTCCGCAGGAGGTCCAGATCCAGCATCGGTGGCGGGTGCAGTTCTCTCAGGTCCCGGCTGGGAGAGTCTTCTTGCCCCATCCCATCCGCTCACCTCCCTCCATCATGTTGATTACCGGCACTTTCTCCTCGGTCTCGTTTCCCGCAGTCTCTCTGCACCATACCCATCTTCGTGGGCGGTTCTTTCTGTTTTCTCCGCCATCCCAGATCAGGAGGCGGACCTCTCTAGTTGATGGGCATATTTCTCGGACATAGTAATACTGATGAGGGGCGGCCATAGTTTTCGCGCCGTTCCTCCAGGTGCCACCCACGACAATGCGCCCATTCCCTTCTGCATGCCACATGGTGCTATAATGGCGTCAGTTTTGGCGCAATTTACAGTCCACAAGTCACACAGTTAGGCACAGTCTCTAAGGCGCACATGATCCATTTCAATGGGTCAGTCCATCCTGTTCGTGACGCCAAATTGGAGCACCCCACCAGAACAGCGGGGTACTCGGCACCAGGTCTAGTCTTAAAGGGGATGTCACGTGGCTGCAACCCGGTCCGTGGCCCTGGGTGCCCAATTAAAGGGAAAGGTCTTTAAAAGGATTTGTAATGTCTATTGTTCATGACGTCACCTGTGGTACTCGGTCAGTAGCGACCGACGCTGCTTAAAGGGGTCCTCTGGGGTGATGTTGTTGCAGCAAGATGGTAATGCTTCCCACAGGTGAAGCGGGGTCCCCAGGGCTCCCAAGGTGTGTGGCAAAGATGGTGTATGCTGATGAATAAGTGTAGGACACAGAGTTTGCAGTCTTTTGCTTGGTTTACTGATGGTAGCAGTCCTCAGTCCAGGGTACCAGGTGTAGGGTAGCTGTAGTCCGGCTGGCTTGGAGGCAATAAAGGATCCCACTTCAGGTGAGGTCCGTAAGCCTTTCCTACTTGTGCCAGATGGCGAGGTCTCTGCAGCTTAAAGCTTGCTGACAGGGTCCCCTCTCTCCTGTCCTAAGACAGATGTCTGTATGATAGGCAGTTTTAGCCTGTTTATAGGATCTCTTAGATGACCCGGCTCTTAAGGTCACTGCTTCACCTCAGACTTGTTACAGGCAATTGACATATAGTACTATGCCTTCCGATTCTGTCACACATCCTGAGAACAACATGACCTAGGGCTCCCGGTAGCTGGCTTCTGCACTCTGGCTCTGAGGCTGTCCTTCTGCTGTTCCCCTCCTGAGCCTTTTCCTCCACTGTGCTTCTTCCCTCTAAGCTCCTCCACAATTCAACTCCTCACGTTATCTCTCTTTCCAGAGGCTGCAGCTCCCTCGTGGCTGCACGGCCTCTACGTCTGCTCCATGTCATGATCTGTACTTTTGCCCTGTCCTGTATTTGAATCATATGTATTTTCTTGTGCTTTGAGTCAATCTGTAACAAAATGTCTCCTTCCCCCAATACTTGCAGCCCTAAGCTATAATGTAATTAAGCTTTGTCAACATCACTAGGAAGGAATAGCCATTGTTCCTCACAGCAGGTGGCTAGTCAAATGTACATATTACTTAGACTATGTGGAGCTGACCAAAATAGAATCTTCTGGTGAACTCAACCATTGAACAGAAGATGTGACCCCTACCCCCTTCATGGGCGGATCCCAGGAGCTCAGACAATCCATTCTTATGTTGAGATCAGATGTGAGTTGATGCTGGAAGAAGAAGGAGTGGGGATTCTTAGCTGAGGCAAGACCCCACGTACATCTGTGACTGCGGAAGCGAACGGGACGAGACTTGAGCTGAGGACATATCTCGTCGTTCGTGAGATTGTTTGGGATCTCTTGGACTCGTGTGGACTATAATTTTGTTAGCTGGCACAAGGATTATCGGGAGGTGCCCCCAAACCTGTTCCGTTGGACTAATTGTGGACTCTGTAGATCTACCTGCCTGTGTTGTTCCAGCGTTCTTGATAATAAATCTGTGGAATCATCCCTTGGCCTGTTGTCCCTCCTTGCTCTGCCGTACACCCCGTCACACTCCAGACGTCCTTCTCCTCTCCTCACTGCTCTACAACTCGCTCAGACTCACTAAGACTGACTGGCTCCTCCTCCAGACCAGGATACATAAAGTGTCAGGAAGCTCCCCTGAATTCGGGTCCTGAGCTCCCCCTCCTGGCCTAGATTCAGATGTGTTGAATGTAAGTGCCTGACCTGATAGAAAGAATCCCCCTTGCTTCCAAGCATGATATCACCCTCCCCGAAGGGAAGGCAACATCACTGCAGCAACCGGCTACCTGGGATGCTGCACCTGCGCTGTCTGTCGTTGGCTATAATGGAAGCCTATGGAAGCAGGATCCGTCGCTGACTGTGAAAAGCAGGAATCCAGCGACAGATGCCGTCTTTTCAAACTGAGCATGCGCGGAAGAATTTCCTGTCATGGAAATTCTCTCTCGCTCTCTCTTTTTACTATTGATGCTGCCTATGCAGCATCAATAGTAAAAAGATATAATATTAAAAATAATTAAAAAAATAAAAAATCGTGATATTCTTACCTTCCGACGTCCCGCGCGGCGCCCGCAGCTTTCGCGATGCTGCCGGCAGCTCCGGTTCCCAGTGATGCATAGCGAAATTACCCTATGATGTAGCGGTCTCGCGAGACCGCTACGTCATCACAGGTCATTGTCTTGCTATGCATCATTGGGAACGAAGCATCGCGATCATCAGGAAGGCTGCAGGGGCTGCGCGGGACACCGGAAGGTAAGAATATCACGATTTTGTTTTTTATTTTATTATTTTTATCATGGGTTGTGTTGTGTATGCGTTTTTGCAGCGAAAAACCGCGGCAAAGACATACACAACGTGTGCACATAGCCTTCTAGGATGCACTGGAACTGTAAAAAAAAAAAACGACTCCAGTGCATCCATTTTTTACAATCAGCACAGGATACCTCTTTTCAACATTTTGATGAATTGTGACTGATTGTAAAAAACGTGTGAAAGAGGCCTAACCCTTCATAACAGGGCACAGCAGTCAGGGACATACAGTCAAAAACTGGGATACCCTACACAAAGAAAGGGGAGGGACGGTGGGTAATAATCCTGCTTGTTGCATATAAGGGAAGTAAGCTCTCTGTCCATGGCTAGTGTTTTATAGACCCCTTCCTGATCCTCCCTCACCTATTTATCCAGTCACAATCCCTGTAGATCCTCACAGACCCTGCACATCCACATCCTGCTAATTGTAATTTCTATTGTGTTACTTTTCTCCTTCTGTTAACCCCTTGCAGTCTTTGGCACCTATGATAGGATGCTTTGATGCCTCCAAAGAAGAAACCTTGTGAAAGCCAAAACGTCTATCAGCCTCAAAACTTTTGCTCACAGCTGTACATTAATTGATGATGATTGATATTCCTCAATATTGAAAACTGTTTTGACTAACTGTCGGAAATCATCCCCTAATTAGTGCAACTTATTGCACAGACTATGCATATATAAATGAGCAGACGTTAAGAGCATTGGCCAAGCAGTTGCAAGCATCCATATATGTGCTGGGAAATTATAGACAAGTAGCTGGTGCAACCTCACTAGTATCCTATATACAGTTTCTGTACTTATGTACAAACAGGAAGTCTCTTGTCCCTTTATCATTTCACTCTTCAACTCCTGACTCAGCTGCTCCCTCAACCCTCCTATCAGGGACTTTTGCAGTGACTTATCATTCGATTCATACAGGGAAAACTGATTTCCTGTTTCTACATAGAGCTTAGAAGGATTCAGCTACCGTAGTCAGTTTTTAATCATGTGATGTCATAGACCTAATGTAAAACAGAAGAATTACCTGTGTAGAAAGGCAAAATGAGCAATTGCAATTATAATATGATGTTTGCAATATATTAAGAGGATAAGAAGAACATATACAAACTGTGAAGCCACTTGAAAAGATGCTGATAGAGGTACTGAATACTGATGCCTTCTCTCAAGTATGAAGAGGAAATTTATTATACTGCGGTTGCTTTTGTGTTGGTCAGCTAGAAGGCTATCACAAAGTGGAGGAAATAGTGAACCAGACAGTTTACCATGCCATCAGTAATAATTTAGTGTACATTTCTTCATAGAACAGAAATGTTGAAGCATATTTCTTCTGAGCATCCCTGTTCTTGGCTTTACCCAGCACACAAGCATTCCCAGACACTGCCACAGGGAACTGAAGAACACAAGTGCCTGCACATCTGCAAGGTGAGGAACTGTGCAAAGACACTGAAGGGGCGGCAGCTCTGCTGAACTGCTGAAAGTGATGACAAATCCTCGTGATGCATAATCACTTCATTAGATGAGAATTCCACTTGAAGAAGGTGGATCTTTAGAAAGTATTTTTCTAAGGTATCACTCAACCAACAGTATTTTTTGGCTAAATTCTGTCCGTGATAAAAAAAAAGGGACATAATTCTGACCGATGTTATTTAATGTAGATGAGCGATTTTTTTTTTGCTGACCATCTGCATGTGAAGAAAAAAAAATTACATAATTACATAAAGGAGCCACAGTATAGCAGTAATAAACTGTGAATGGTCTTGAAAATGACCGTAATGGTTTCTGCTAAAGAAAAAAAAAAAAAAAATGTCATACAGACTGCACACGGATGACACAGGAGGAAAAAAATAATCATCTCACTTTTTTTGGATGACACTTGGTAATGGATGGCACTTATGGTAATATTAATATTGTGGTATTTTATTAATGATCAGTATTGTAGTATTCAGTCACTATGTGGCGGTAATATGTGGTCTGGTAATGGTGTGGTGGTATTTTTCCCTTGTATGTGGTACTATTCAGCCACTATGTGGTGGTAATACGCGATCTGAAATACAAACTGCACTTGGTAAGGCTGCTTCTTTTTCTGGTATTTTTTTTTTTTAAATGTATGTCTTTTAGTGAACTATTATTGATTTTCATGTTAGGACTTGCAAGCGTGAGGACCCTTGATATGCAGTAGTGTAGCATAGCTACTGGGGGCAGAGGGGGCCATTGCCCCAGCCCTGTCACCTGAAGGGGCCCACCAGGAGATCCACTGCCGCATTTGAGGTGTCAGGGAGAGAGCAGCACAATGCCGGCTCCCCTGTCTGATAGACTCTGCTCAGTGGCAGGCTGCAGATCCTCCGTCCGTGCCGAGTGCGATGTGGTGTGGCCTCTCCCTAGGAGCCTCTTCCTGGCTGGGCTGGCAGCTTTAGTTACTTTCTGGCTGTGCATGCTTGGATTGGCTGAGGCACGCTGGGTCCTAGTGCCCTTCTTGCATCTATCTGGACACTTCCTGGTCCCCCTCACTGCCTGAAAACTTCATCAGTCAGTAAGTGGGGATGAATTGTTAGATTAATTCGATTTAGGCATATCATGGTCACTGTAGGGTGAAAGAGAGGATGGTGGTTTTGTGGGGGCTGAAGTGGGGGGAGAGGGACAGGGCACTGTGGGGTACATGTGAGAGGATGGGGGTTATTGTGGGTGTTGGAGTGTGTACGGCCTCTTTCACATTTCCGTCTTTTTCCTCCCGTCGAAATCCGTAGATTTTTGTAAAAACAGGATCCTGCAAATTTTTCTGCAGGATCCTGATTTTTTTCCCATAGACTTGTATTAGCGACGGATTGTGATGGATGGCCATCCTTTTCATCCGTCATGCACTGGATCCCAGAAAATAGTGGTCCGTCGTGCGGAGAAAACATTCAGAGGAAGGTTTTTTTCTGCACGGCGGAAAATCGCTCAGCGGCTGGTCCTGCACTGTCCGTCGTTGGCTATAATGGAAACCTATGGACCCAGGATCCGTCGCTGACCGTCAAACACAGGAATCCAGTGACGTATCACGTTTTTTCATTCTGAGCATGCCTGGAAGGATTTTCTACTTAGGGAAAAATTGTCTCTCTCTCTCTCTCTGGAATTCTATGCATTGAAATTCAGGTACTACCTAATTCGACGCATCCGTCAGGTTACTGGATGCGTTACATCCGTTTGCCAATCTTTTTACAACATCCGTCAATACGTCGCGCTGATGCATTATGACGGCCGTGTCAAGACGTGTGAAAGAAGCCTAAGGGGGACAGGGCACTGTGGGGTAAATGTGAGAGGATGGTGGTATTGTGACTTCAAATTACATTAATGAAAACACATTTCTCCGCAAAGCTGCATGTATTCTATTTTTCGCTCCATTTCCCACATTTAAGAAAATATTTGTATTTTAATTCATTTAAAAAAACAAAACATTAAAAAACATAAGATATACAGTAGCTTCGTGGTCCATTACACATGTATTCAATATTTTATTTACATTTCAATCACACAAAATACTGTACATTCACAAATTACATTTCAGTGCAAAATAAAACATGGAAAATAGATGCTACATCATGAACTATACCTGGTTTCATTAATGTCCTGCCCTTGTAGATATAAGAAGCCACAACAACCATTTTCAATACATCTGAGGTTTTTTTTTGCTAGTCAATCAGCAACATAAGCAAATTAGTTCCTGTCCTATGTGGAAGAAAAAAAAAAACCATGGTAATCTCGATAGTGCCACATATTTTTGGGAAGTCAAAAAGGCTCAAGTATCTCAGGTAAGCAGTACCGGCACAATGAGTGTTTTTGTCTGAAATCTTTTCACACATATGTGAGGGGACAGCTTTTTTACCCCCCATCTGGGAGAGAATATTTATTTTTCTCCCACTACACAATATGTGAAAATAGTAATATAGTTTTTTTTTAATTTTATATATATATATATATATATATATATATATATATATATATATAGTGTCTCACCAGCAGAATTATTTTCCCTATCCGACCCAATTACCTACAGTCTGACATCTCCTTCATTGTGGTATGACAAAATGAAGAACGATATACCCTTTCTAGATCAAAAACATTTTAGCAAATAACAAAAAAATATATTCAAAAGTACGTAGCCATAAAGGCCATTACAGCAAAGTCTTTACATTCCAATGACAAAATAAAAAAAAAATGCTTCCTGCAAACATTTTACAAATGACTGCAATAAATTAAGAAATAATTTAAATATCAGCAATGGTGGAGCCTGTTCGCCTCTTGGAGATTACACAGAAACGGCTCCGGTGACGATCCTACGGATGTGCGTGTATGATTTTCTTATGGTGACGCTGCTATGATGGGAGACGCCACGAGGGAGGACACACTCCTCAGTCAGTTTCCCGCTCTCGACGTTCCAGCACAGAACGGTAGCAATCACCTCGTTCCTCTCATCTCGCCCACCCGTGATAAATATCTTATTACAACATGCAGCGATCCCGCAGCTTGCCCGTTCATGGCTAAACTTCGTTACCAGACTCCAAGAGTCATCGAGAGGGTTGTAGGAATACAAAGCCTTCATGGCGCCACCTGTACAAGAAACAAATATATATATTGTGATTTTTTTTTTTTCTTCTATTGCCTGGTATTGTACTGAACTTTGTGTAAATGCTTAATTACATTGCAGAATGAACAAACACATAATTGCTATGTGCAAAAAGAAAAAAAAAAAGAGCATGAACCGCACATCCCAAAATCATACGTTGATCTAAAGCCGCTAGGCAAAAATTTAAATACTGAACATGAGGTTTTCAGTTTAACATTCTGATCAGACTGTATGAAGCCCACTGCCCCTTCACGGCAAACCTCGTAGTGGGTCCTAACGCCCTAACGGAGCGGAGCCGTGCGGCGACACATAATTGCACATCGACTACAACTAATTATCTACTGGACTAATGTATCTAAGTAAAGTAACTCCCACTTAAAGGGAACCTATTATGTGAAAAAACGCCATTAACCTGCAGATATGGGGTTAATCTGCAGGTTGATAACTTTCTGAAGCTTTGCGGCTGCCAGGAGGAAGAGAGTTGTGCCGATGCTGCTTCAGTCACCACTCAGTACATAGTGAGCGGTGAGACTGTAACAGAAAGGGGCTTCAGCCAGCTCTCCAGTATCCACCGCAGGTGCTCGCAACTCCGTGCAGATAAACGTAGAGTCCATGAAAATGATGTGTAGTTCCAGCTCCTTAAAAATAATCTTTATTGAATCATAAAGCAGATTATTTTTAAGGAGCTGGAACTAAACATTTTCTTGGTGAGACTGTAACCATGGGCGTATATAGAAATCATGGGGCCCCATAGCAGAAATTCTAATTGAGCCCCCCCAATAAACAAATAATTGCTGAGGTCACAGAAGAGAATATATCTCAACTTTACATAGTAATTTCCCTCCTGCTCAAGTCCTAGATTCCTCTTTCATTGCCCCCATAAAGTATGATGCCAACAAAAGTGCCCATCAAACAACACAGTATGATACCCCCATGGTGAATTCCTCCACATGCACAGTATAAATTACCCTACTGTAACAAACCTCAACTCCCAAGGCAAAGTATGGTGACCCTAACAGTATGTTCCCCCAACTGTGACCCCCGCACAGTCCTCTATACAGTATAATGGCCCCCACCCAAACCTTCACACTGTACAACTACTTCCATACAGTATAATACGTGCCCCCCTATGGTCCTCGACACTGTATAATGTGCGCCCCCCCAATGGTCCGCCACACTGAATAATGTGTGCCCCCCATGGTCCTCGACACTGTATAATGTTCGCCGCCCATGGTCCTCGACACTGTATAATGTGCGCCCCCCATGGCCCTCCACACTCTACAATGTGCGCCCCCCATGGCCCTCCACACTGTATAATGTGCGCCCCCCATTGCCCTCCACACTGTATAATGTGCGCCCCCCATGGCCCTCCACACTCTACAATGTGCGCCCCCCATGGCCCTCCACACTGTATAATGTGCGCCCCCCATTGCCCTCCACACTGTATAATGTGCGCCCCCCCCATGGCCCTCCACACTGTATAATGTGCGCCCCCCATTGCCCTCCACACTGTATAATGTGCGCCCCCCATGGTCCTCCACACTGTATAATGTGCGTCCCCCATGGTCCTCCATACTGTATGATATACCCCCCCATGTTCCCCAATACTGTATAATGCGCCCCCCATGGTCCTCCATACTATATAATGCACCCCCCATGGTCCATCATATAGTTATTGAAAAAGATGGGACCTGACACTTTTGCCATAAATATTTTCTTAACTTGCTGCAAATACTGCTGTTCTTCGATTCCTTTCTTTTGTTCCTGCGCTTCTTCGCTTGATGCATGTACCAATGGCATCTAGAAGACATTGTGTCCCAATACCAGAACAGTTTTAGGCCGGTTTCACATGTCAGTGATTCCGGTACGTGAGGTATCAGTTTTCTCACGTACCGGAGACACTGACACACGTAGACACATTAAAATCAATGTGTCTCTGCACATGTCAGCGTGTTTTCGCGGACCATTTGTTCGTGTGCAAAACACGGAGACATGTCAGTGTTCGTGGGAACGCACGGATCACACGGACCCATTAAAGTCAATGGGTCCGTGTAAAACACGTACCGCACACGGATGCTGTCCGTGTGCAGACCGTGTGCCGTGCAGGAGACAGCGCTACAGTAAGCGCTGTCCCCCCAGCGTGGTGCTGAAGCCGCCATTCATTTCTTCTCTCCAGCAGCGTTCGCTGGAGAGAAGAAATTAAAAATCTTAGTTTTTTGGGGGTTTTTTGCTGTTGAAATAAAGATCTTTGTCACCACCCCCCTCCCACCCCCTGTGCACCCCCCCCCCCCGCTGGAAATAAAATACTCACCCGGCTCCCTCGAAGTGTCCTCTCCGCGCCGCAGCTTCTCCTGTATGAGCGGTCGCGTGGTGCCGACAATTACAATGATGACTATGCGGCTCCACCCCTATGGGAGGTGGAGCCGCATATTCATCACTGTAATAAGCGGCACCACGTGACCGCTCATACAGGAGAAGCTGCGGCGCTGAGAGAAAGCATTGAGGGAGCCGGGTGAGTATTTTATTTCCAGCGGGGGGGCGCACAGGGGGTGGGAGGGGGGTGGTGACAAAGATCTTTATTTCAACAGCAAAAAAAAAACAAAAAACAAAGATTTTTCATTTCTTCTCTCCAGCGAACGCTGCTGGAGAGAAGAAATGAATGGCGGCTTCAACACCCAAAGCAGGGGACAGTGCTTACTTTAGAGCTGTCTCCTGCACGGTCCGTGTGGTACCCGGGCGGCACACGGCTGCCGCACATGTGCCACACTGATGTGCCACGTGAGCTCACGGACACACGGACACGGATAACTCCGTTACCGATTTTTCCGGTACCGGAATTATCTAGACGTGTGGGACAGGCCTTACACACGATGCTGAAGTTGATTTCTTATGCAGTGAGGTCCCATGATGTGAATACACTTAAAAGCAGCTACAAAAATGATAAAATTGGCACAAAAATGGACATCACAGGGCGTTATTGAAAGGATTAATTGACTTCGGGCCACTGATCTCATCTCACATTTTTGTGCCAGTTTTATAGTTTTTGCAGCTCCTTTTACTTGTAATCACATCAGGGGACCTCGCTGCATTGTATTTTATTATTGTGTTTTTTTATTTTTGTAGTTAAAACTGTAAGAAAAACAAACAAATTGCCAAATAAGAAACCAACTTCAGCATCGTGTTTTATACAATCTGAATAAAACTGCTGTGCAGATAATATGAAGGTTTGTGGAGGTTCCTGTATCGGTATATAGCGGCTGAGGTTACCTGTGCAACCACATACCCAAAGGCTAGTCCTGACCAGACAATGCCACAAGGCGTTAACCTGCCTGCCAAGTGAAGTAGGGGATGAAGGATTTTAATCCCATGTTATAAAATGCTAAAACAACTCACCCACAACGTAGATCTGATCATGGAAGCTTACAGCATTAATACATTTTGCTTCGACAGGCATTGGGGACTTTACACTCCACTTGTTGGTAGACGGGTCATAGCACTGAGTTTTGTCGGTGGCCAGTTTTCCATTGGGTCCACCCCCAATAACATAGAGCTTGTTGTGGAGACTGGCTGCTGCAAATGAACTGACGCTGATCATTAATGGAGCCACCTGTCAGAAAACAGAGAGAGTTCCTTTCAATGGGCTATAAGAGCTTGTTCACAAGTAGCGTTTTCTTTCCCCATGTGAAAAAAAAACCACAGCATTTTACAGAAGCAGCAAAATATAGAAAATGTCTATTAAAGTCTTGTGCACATGGTGCATTTGCTCATTTTCCTTGCTTTTCTTAACTGCAGCATGTCAACTCTTTCACCAGTTTAAGCTCAACTGAATGAATAAAAGAAAAACTCATGAAAAAAATACTTTAAAAATGTGTAGAAAGTACCCAGCGTTTTCCCTGCCAACATTATTCTTTAGGCAGAAAAAAGACCGCAAAAAGCACTGTGTGAACATACTGTTAGGCCAAATTCAGATGGCAGTTTTTTAAGTACAAGTTCTTTTTGTGCTTTTCGCGCATAGAACATGTACCTTTTATAGTGCCACGTCAGAGTGAGAGGTTCGCACCAATATAAGGAGGCATATCCATTTTTTATAGGAATCAAGGGCCAAACTCGCCAATGCAAGTCTATGGGCCTGTAAAAAAACATCAGCCCGCACTTGGATGCCTTGTGTAGTTTCCATATTTCTCTGACTGTTTGATAGGCTAAACTCACTTGAGCATAGATATAAAAAAAAATATTTAAAAAAAAACTTGACCGACTTTCATCCACATATTTTTCATCTGTTCTGCCATCCGTATGCAAACTATATGGCATCCATTTTTACATCAACAGTTATTAAAATGCACAAGCTCAAATACTGTCTGATGCTAATGAACTGCAATATATTATTAAAAGCGGCTCCAATACATATGATCCATATGGCATCCAATTTGGGGTTTTTTGTGCGCACCCATGGACATGAATGGGAGAGTCTCATCCAAAATACAGAAGCGAATGCTGCAATTTTTTTCATGCAGACATCAGGACTGCATGAAAAAAAAAAAACAGTCATCTGAACAGCCCCATTGAAGAACATGAGAGTGCGGTCAGGTTTTTTTTTCAGCAGCAACTGGATCGAGAATATGGTTGTGTGAACAAAGCCGTGTGACACCATCTGTGTATTTGCTTGCTCAGAATTGCATTAGAAAAGCACTTTGTGACCTTGCCTGCAGCATAAAGATGAAACCTCAAAGTTGTCTGCAACTATTAATCATTGTCAACACGGGTCAGCAGAGTTTCAGCCATACAATAAGCCACATCATGTCATCTTACCAAACCTCCAGCTAGCCACATGGCTAATGCTCCAGTCACTTGATTGTGAAAAAAAATTGTGCAGCCATAGGCTCCTCATGGGTGGGCAGCATATCAGCCGTGCAATTAGCCCCACCTTGTGGCCACACTCACACGGTGCCTAACAGCACAGCTAGTTTGCAGGGTGAGGGTATGTGTCCACATTCAGGATTGCATCAGGATTTGGTCAGGATTTTTCATCAGTATTTGTAAGCCAAAACCAGGAGTGGGTGATAAATGCAAAAGTGGAGCATATGTTTCTATTATACTTTTCCTCTAATTGTTCCACTCCTGGTTTTGGCTTACAAATACTGATGAAAAATCCTGAACAAATCCTGATGCAATCCTGAACGTGGACACATACCCTGAAACGGATGTTTCCTATGAAAAATGAATTATTTGTTAATAGTGATGAACAAACGTGCTCAGATAAGATGTTATCTGAGCACACTTGTGTACTAAGGCCTGTCCCACACGTCTAGATAATTCTGGTACCGGAAAAATCGGTACCGGAGTTATCCGTGTCCGTGTGACCGTGAGCTCACATGGCACATCAGTGTGGCACACGTGCGGCAGCCGTGTGCCGCCCGTGTTCCGACTGGGTACCACACGGACCGTGCAGGAGACAGTGCTACAGTAAGCGCTGTCCCCTGCTTTGGGTGCTGAAGCCGCCATTCATTTCTTCTCTCCAGCAGCGTTCGCTGGAGAGAAGAAATGAAAAATCATTTTTGTGTGTGTGTGTTTAAAATAAAGATCCTTGTCACCACCCCCCTCCCACCCCCTGTGCGCCCGCCCGCTGGAAATAAAATACTGACCCAGCTCCCTCGATGCTTCCTCTCCGCGCCGCAGCTTCTTCCTGTATGAGCGGTCACGTGGTACCGCTCATTACAGTGATGAATATGCGGCTCCACCCCTCCAGCGGGCGGGCGCACAGGGGGTGGGAGGGGGGTGGTGACAAGGATCTTTATTTTAAACGCACACACAAAAAAAAATATTTTTAATTTCTTCTCTCCAGCGAACGCTGCTGGAGAGAAGAAATGAATGGCGGCTTCAGCACCATGCTGGGGGACAGCGCTTACTGTAGCGCTGTCTCCTGCATGGGACACGGACTGCACACGGACAGCATCCGTGTGCGGTACGTGTTTTACACAGACCTATTGACTTTAATGGGTCCGTGTGATCCGTGCGCTCCCACGAACACTGACATGTCTCCGTGTTTTGCACACGGACACACGGTCCGCAAAAAATCAATGACATCTGCAGAGACACATTGATTTTAATGTGTCTACGTGTGTCAGTGTCTCCGGTACGTGAGAAAATTGACACCACACGTACCGGAGCCACTGACGTGTGAAACCGGCCTCACTGAGTGTCTTCGGCGTGCTCGAAAAATATGTTTTAGTCCCCACGGCTGCATGTCTCAGTGTGTTCGACAGGCAAAACGCATGCAGGGATTGCCTGTTTGGTAGCCGCAAGACATGCTTGTGTTGCAGCTGTCGAACAGTCACAAGACATGCGGCTGCGGGGACTAAAACATCTTATTCAAGCACGCCGAAGACACTCGGTTAGCACTTAAGCATGCTCAGATAACACCTTATCTGAGCCCATTTGCTCATCACTATTAAGAAGTCATTTAAAGACCACAGAGGGAGCTGCCTGCTGAGGGTATCAGCAATATGGCCACGAGAGTAACACCATGGCTGGCTGTGTAGTGACAGAGTATCTGACAATACAGGAATTATTCTAGTAGAACACTGAAATATTTTATATTAGTATATGTGAATTGCCAATGTACCTACAGTACAACTTTACTCCAATGCTACAGTCAAATTTGCAAATTTTAGGCCTCATTTGTTAAAATTTGTGTTCACACTGCCCATAGCAACCAATCAGAGATCAGCTTTAGTTTAGTAAACCGCTCTGGTAAAATGAAAGCTTTATTGTGATTGGTTGCTATGGGCAAAACACGTAGGCCCCGATTCATCACATCACTTTCCTTGTTTTGTCTAGTGCTATTATTAGTTGATGTTTTTTATTTATCAAAATGGCACACGAGATTCATGAATTTGGTGCAAAGTCAAACATAGGGTTTTTTCTTGCCTTTAACTGTTTTTGACACTTTTCAAAAATACTCGGGGAGGACTGGGGTGAAGTTGTGCCACATTTTTAATCAGACGAAAATCTGCAATTGCTAGACTCCACCGACAAAGAGAAAAAAAAACAGGCTAAGGCCGGCGTCACACTCAGCGTATGAAAATCCGGTCCGTTTTTTACGGCCGTAATAAGCAGAAATGTTCCCAAAATAGTGATCCGTATGTCATCCGTAGGCAGGGTATGGCAGCGTATTTTGCGCATGGCATCCTCCGTATGTAATCCGTATGGCATCCGTACTGCGATATTTTCTCGCAGGCTTGCAAAACCGACATCTAATGGATTTATGTGCTCAAATGTTCGTTAAAACATATATACAGTATATATGTATATATATATATGTCATTGAGACACATATATATATATATATATATATATATATATACTGTATTTATATTTAATTCAGCGCGAGTTAGCTTAACCCCTTAAGCCCCGAGGGTGGTTTGCACGTTAATGACCTGGCCAATTTTTACAATTCTGACCACTGTCCCTTTATGAGGTTATAACTCTGGAACGCTTCAACGGATCTTGGCGATTCTGACATTGTTTTCTTGTGACATATTGTACTTCATGTTAGTGGTAAAATTTCTTCGATATAACTTGCGTTTATTTGTGAAAAAAACGAATATTTGGCGAAAATTTTGAAAATTTCGCAATTTTCCAACTTTGAATTTTTATGCCCTTAAATCACAGACATATGTCACACAAAATGCTTAATAAATAACATTTCCCACATGTCTACTTTACATCAGCACAATTTTGGAACCAAAATTTTTTTTTGTGACGGAGTTATAAGGGTTAAAAGTTGACCAGCAATTTCTCATTTTTACAACACCATTTTTTTTTAGGGACCACATCTCATTTGAAGTCATTTTGACGGGTCTATATGATAGAAAATACCCAAGTGTGACACCATTCTAAAAACTGCACCCCTCAAGGTACTCAAAACCACTTTCAAGAAGTTTATTAACCCTTCAGGTGTTTCACAGGAATTTTTGGAATGTTTAAATAAAAATGAACATTTAACTTTTTTTCACACAAAATTTATTTCAGCTCCAATTTGTTTTATTTTACCAAGGGTAACAGGAGAAAATAGACCCCAAAAGTTGTTGTACAATTTGTCCTGAGTACGCTGATACCCCATATGTGGGGGTAAACCACAGTTTGGGCGCATGGCAGAGCTTGGAAGCAAAGGAGCGCCATTTGACTTTTCAATGCAAAATTGACTGGAATTGAGATGGGACGCCATGTTGCATTTGGAGAGCCCCTGATGTGCCTAAACATTGAAACCCCTAACAAGTGACACCATTTTGGAAAGTAGACCCCCTAAGGAACTTATCTAGATGTGTGGTGAGCACTTTGACCCAACAAGTGCTTTACAGAAGTTTATAATGCAGAGCCGTAAAAATAAAAAATCATATTTTTTCACAAAAATTATCTTTTCACCCCCAATTTTTTATTTTCCCAAGGGTGAGAGAAGAAATTGGACCCCAAAAATTGTTGTGCAATTTGTCCTGAGTACGCTGATACCCCATATGTGGGTGTAAACCATTGTTTGGGCGCAGGGCAGAGCTCGGAAGGGAAGGAGCGCCATTTGACTTTTCAATGCAAAATTGACTGGAATTGAGATGGGACGCCATGTTGCATTTGGAGAGCCCCTGATGTGCCTAAACATTGAAACCCCTAACAAGTGACACCATTTTGGAAAGTAGACCCCCTAAGGAACTTATCTAGATGTGTGGTGAGCACTTTGACCCAACAAGTGCTTTACAGAAGTTTATAATGCAGAGCCGTAAAAATAAAAAATCATATTTTTTCACAAAAATGATCTTTTCACCCCCAATTTTTTATTTTCCCAAGGGTAAGAGAAGAAATTGGACCCCAAAAATTGTTGTGCAGTTTGTCCTGAGTACACTGATACCCCATATGTGGGTGTAAACCATTGTTTGGGCGCAGGGCAGAGCTCAGAAGGGAAGGAGCGCCATTTGACTTTTCAATGCAAAATTGACTGGAATTGAGATGGGACGCCATGTTGCGTTTGGAGAGCCCCTAATGTGCCTAAACATTGAAACCTCCCACGAGTGACACCATTTTGGAAAGTAGACCCCTTAAGGAACTTATCTAGATGTGTGTTGAGCACTTTGACCCAACAAGTGCTTCACAGAAGTTTATAATGCAGAGCCGTAAAAATAAAAAATCATATTTTTTCACAAAAATGATCTTTTCACCCCCAATTTTTTATTTTCCCAAGGGTAAGAGAAGAAATTGGACCCCAAAAATTGTTGTGCAGTTTGTCCTGAGTACACTGATACCCCATATGTGGGTGTAAACCATTGTTTGGGCGCAGGGCAGAGCTCAGAAGGGAAGGAGCGCCATTTGACTTTTCAATGCAAAATTGACTGGAATTGAGATGGGACGCCATGTTGCGTTTGGAGAGCCCCTAATGTGCCTAAACATTGAAACCCCCCACGAGTGACACCATTTTGGAAAGTAGACCCCTTAAGGAACTTATCTAGATGTGTGTTGAGCACTTTGACCCAACAAGTGCTTCACAGAAGTTTATAATGCAGAGCCGTAAAAATAAAAAATCATATTTTTTCACAAAAATGATCTTTTCACCCCCATTTTTTTATTTCCCCAAGGGTAAGAGAAGAAAGTAGACCACAAAAGTTGTTGTGCAATTTGTCCTGAGTACGACGATACCCCATATGTGGGGGTAAACCACTGTTTGGGTGCATAGCAGAGCTCGGAAGGGAAGGAGCGCTATTTGACTTTTCAATGCAAAATTGACTGGAATTAAGATGGGATGCCATGTTGCATTTGGAGAGCCCCTGATGTGCCTAAACATTAAAAAACCCCACAAGTGACACCATTTTGGAAAGTAGACCCCCTAAGGAACTTATCTAGATGTGTTTTGAGAGCTTTGAACCCCCAAGTGTTTCACTACAGTTTATAACGCAGAGCCGTGAAAATAAAAATTATTTTTTTTTTCACAAAAATGATTTTTTAGCCCCCAGTTTTGTATTTTCACAAGGGTATCAGGATAAATTGGACCCCAAAAGTTGTTGTCCAATTTGTCTGGAGTACGCTGATACCCCATTTGTGGGGAGGGACCACTGTTTGGGCGCATGACAGAGCTCGGAAGGGAAGGAGCGCCATTTGGAATGCAGACTTAAATGGATTGGTCTGCAGGCGTCACGTTGCATTTGCAGAGCCCCTGATGTACCCAAACAGTACAAACCCCCCACAAGTGACCCCATATTGGAAACTAGACCCCCCAAGGAACTTATCTAGATGTGTTGTGAGAACTTTGAACCCCCAAGTGTTTCACTACAGTTTATAACGCAGAGCCGTGAAAATAATTTTTTTTTTTTTTTCACAAAAATGAAATTTAGCCCCCAGTTTTGTATTTTCACAAGGGTATCAGGATAAATTGGACCGTAAAAGTTGTTGTCCAATTTGTCCTGAGTACGCTGATACCCCCTATGTGGGGGGGAACCACTGTTTGGGCGCATGACAGAGCTCGGAAGGGAAGGAGCGCCATTTGGAATGCAGACTTAAATGGATTGGTCTGCAGGCATCACGTTGCATTTGCAGAGCCCCTGATGTACCCAAACAGTACAAACCCCCCACAAGTGACCCCATATTGGAAACTAGACCCCCCAAGGAACTTATCTAGATGTGTTGTGAGAACTTTGAACCCCCAAGTGTTTCACTACAGTTTATAACGCAGAGCCGTGAAAATAAAAATTATTTTTCTTTTTCACAAAAATGATTTTTTAGCCCCCAGTTTTGTATTTTCACAAGGGTATCAGGATAAATTGGACCCTAAAAGTTGTTGTCCAATTTGTCCTGAGTACGCTGATACCCCCTATGTGGGGGGGAACCACTGTTTGGGCGCATGACAGAGCTCGGAAGGGAAGGAGCGCCATTTGGAATGCAGACTTAAATGGATTGGTCTGCAGGCATCACGTTGCATTTGCAGAGCCCCTGATGTACCCAAACAGTACAAACCCCCCACAAGTGACCCCATATTGGAAACTAGACCTCCCAAGGAACTTATCTAGATGTGTTGTGAGAACTTTGAACCCCCAAGTGTTTCACTACAGTTTACAACGCAGAGCCGTGAAAATAAAACATATTTTTTTTCCCACAAAAATGATTTTTAGCCCCCCAAATTTTTATTTTCCCAAGGATAACAAGAGAACTTGGACCCCAGAAGTTGTTGTTCAATTTGTCCCTAGTACGCTGATACCCCATATGTTGGGGTAAACCCCTTTTTGGACGCACGGGAGAGCTCGGAAGGGAAGGAGCACTGTTTTACTTTTTCAACGCAGAATTGGCTGGAATTGAGATTGGACGCCATGTCGCGTTTGGAGAGCCCCTGATGTGCCTGAACAGTGGAAACTCCCCAATTCTACCTGAAACCCTACCCCTAACCTCACCCCTAACCGTTTACTGAACATTTTCTGAGTCATAAGTGCCACGTATATAAGTGCCACGTATATAAGTGCCACGTATATAAGTGCCACGTATATAAGTGCCACGTATTTAAGAGCCACGTATTTAAGTGCCACGTATTTAAGTGCCACGTATTTCAGTGCCACGATATTTCAGTGCCACGATATTTCAGTGCCACGTATTTCAGTGCCACGTATTTCAGTGCCACGTATTTCAGTGCCACGTATTTCAGTGCCACGTATTTCAGGCACTGAAAAATACGTGGCACGTAAATACGTGGCACTTAAATACGTGGCACTTAAATACGTGGCACTTAAATACGTGGCACTTAAATACGTGGCACTTAAATACGTGGCACTTAAATACGTGGCACTTAAATACGTGGCACTTAAATACGTGGCACTTAAATACGTGGCACTTAAATACGTGGCACTTATATACGTGGCACTTATATACGTGGCACTTATATACGTGGCCACTGAAATATCATGGCACTTATATACGTATATAAACGTATATTTCAGTGCCACGTATTTCAGTGCCACGTATTTCAGGTTAGGGGTAGGGTTAGGGTTTTTTGTTTTTTTCTTGTTTTCTTGTGTTTTTCTATAAAAACGCATGCGTTTTACCGCGTTTACATGCATTTTTTCACACATGTGGTTTTTTTAAAAAACGCATGCAGATAAAAACGCAAGTGTGAAACCAGACTAAAAGACGCTTTTTATAGCAAAAAAGTTTTTGCGTCTCCACATTTTGAGACCTATAATTTTTCCACATTTTGGTCCACAGAGTCATGTGAGGTCTTGTTTTTTGCGGGACGAGTTGACGTTTTTATTGGTAACATTTTCGGACACGTGACCATTTTTTATCACTTTTTATTCCGATTTTTGTGAGGCAGAATAACCAAAAACCAGCTATTCATGAATTTCTTTTGGGGGAGGCGTTTATACCGTTCTGCGCTTGGTAAAATTGATAAAGCAGTTTTATTCGTCGGGTCAGTACGATTACAGCGATACCTCATTTATATCATTTTTTTATGTTTTGACGCTTTTATACGATAAAAACTATTTTATAGAAAAAATAATTATTTTGGCATCGCTTTATTCTGAGGACTATAACTTTTTTATTTTTTTGCTGATGATGCTGTATGGCGGCTCGTTTTTTGCGGGACAAGATGACGTTTTCAGCGGTAACATGGTTATTTATATCCGTCTTTTTGATCGCGTGTTATTCCACTTTTTGTCCGGCGGTATGGTAATAAAGCGTTGTTTTTTGCCTCGGTTTTTTTTTTTTTTTCTTACGGTGTTTACTGAAGGGGTTAACTAGTGGGCCAGTTTTATAGGTTGGGTCGTTACGGACGCGGCGATACTAAATATGTGTACTTTTATTGTTTTTGTTTGTTTTTTTTAGATAAAGAAATGTATTTATGGGAATAATATTTTTTTTTTTATTATTATTTATTTAGGAATTTTTTTTTTTTTTTTTTTTACACATGTGGAAATTTTTTTTTTTACTTTTTTTCTTTGTCCCAGGGGGGGACATCACAGATCGCAGATCTGATAGTGTGCACAGCACTCTATTAGATCTGCGATCATCCTTTCATCGGAGCAGGCTGCAGCTTTCATCTGCAGCCTGCTCCGACCCGGAAGTGCTCCCTGCAGGACCCGGATACAGCCCCTCGGCCATTTTGGATCCGGGGCCTGCAGGGAGAAGACGTTCGGTACGAGGTGAGTACATCACCTTGTACCGATCGTCTCAGGGAAGCCCGCAGGGAGCCCCCTCCCTGCGCGATGCTTCCCTGTACCGCCGGTACACCGCGATCATGTTTGATCGCGGTGTGCCGGGGGTTAATGTGCTGGGGGCGGTCCGTGACCGCTCCTGGCACATAGTGCCGGATGTCAGCTGCGATATGCAGCCGACACCCGGCCGCGATCGGCCGCGCTCCCCCCGTGAGCGCGGCCGATCGCGTATGACGTACTATCCCGTCACCGGGAATTAAGTCCCAGGTCACCTTGACGGGATAGTACGTCATACGGGATTAAGGGGTTAAAAGCCGGTAATTCAATTGCCGGCTTTTCATTTCTCCTTCTCAAACCCGACAGGATATGAGACATGGTTTACATACAGTAAACCATCTTATATCTCTTTTGTTTTGCATATTCAACACTACTAATGTTAGTAGTGTGTATGTGCAAAATTTGGGCGCTGTAGCTGCTAAAATAAAGGGTTAAATGGCGGAAAAAATTGGCGTGGGCTCCCGCGCAATTTTCTCCGCCAGAGTGGTAAAGCCAGTGACTGAGGGCAGATATTAATAGCCTAGAGAGGGTCCATGGTTATTGCCCCCCCCCCTGGCTAAAAACATCTGCCCCCAGCCACCCCAGAAAAGGCACATCTGGAAGATGCGCCTATTCTGGCACTTGGCCACTCTCTTCCCACTCCCGTGTAGCGGTGGGATATGGGGTAATGAAGGGTTAATGTCACCTTGCTATTGTAAGGTGACATTAAGCCAGATTAATAATGGAGAGGCGTCAATTATGACACCTATCCATTATTAATCCAATCGTACGAAATGGTTAATAAAACACACACACATTATTACAAAGTACTTTAATGAAATAAAGACACAGGGTGTTGTAATATTTTATTAGACTCTTAATCCACCTGAAGACCCTCATTCTGTAAAAAAGGAAAAAAAAAAAATCAACAATATCCCATACCTTCCGTCGTTACAGTCTTGTCCCATGATGTAAATCCATCTGAAGGGGTTAAATCATTTTACAGTCAGGAGCTCTGCTAAAGCATGTGTGCTGTCTGTAAAATGTTGTGAATGAATGGAGTGCAGGGGAATGTCCTGTAGTTACCTTGATTCGCGGTGATGCGCCCCCTGCTGGATGTCCTCATATGAGCTCGAGCCTGGGAAAAGTTCCCACGCTCGAGTTCATATGAGGACATCCAGCAGAGGGCGCATCACCGCTAATCAAGGTAACTACAGGACATTCCCCTGCACTCCATCCATTCACAACATTTTGCAGACAGGAGCGGGTGCATTAGCACAGCTCCTGGCTGTAAAATGATTTAACCCCTTCAGATGGATTTACATCGTGGGACTGACGGAACGACGGAAGGTATGGGATATTGTTGATTTTTTATTTTAACTTTTTTACAGGACGAGGGTCTTCAGGTGGATTACCAGTATAATAAAATATTACAACATCCTGTGTCTTTATTTTATTAAAATACTTTTAAATAATGTGTATGTGTTTTATTAACCATTTCGTACTAGTGGATTAATAATGGATAGGTGTCATAATTGACGCCTCTCCATTATTAATCTGGCTTAACGTCACCTGACAATAGCAAGGTGACATTAACCCTTCATTACCTCATATCCTACCGCTACACGGGAATGGGAAGAGAGAGGCCAAGTGCCAGAATAGGCGCATCTTCCAGATGTGCCTTTTCTGGGGTGGCTGGGGGCAGATGTTTTTAGCCAGGGGGGGGGCAATAACCATGGACCCTCTCTAGGCTATTAATATCTGCCCTCAGTCACTGGCTTTACCACTCTGGAGGAGAAAATTGTGCGGGAGCCCATGCCAATTTTTTCCGCGATTTAACCCTTTATTTTACAAGCTACAGCGCCCAAATTTTGCACATACACACTACTAACATTAGTAGTGTGGAATATGCAAAAAAAAAGGGATATGAGATGGTTTACTGTGTGTAAACCATGTCTCATATCATGTCGGGTTTGTGTAGGAGAAAGAAAAGGTCGGCAATTGAATTACCGGCTTTTCTATAGAACACCGCTGTGTATTTCTCGCAAGTCACACTGCTGGTCCGTGTGTAATCCGTATTTTTCTCACCCCCATAGACTTTGATTGGCGATTTTTTTGCGCAGTGCGGTGACAAACGCAGCATGCTGCGATTTTCTACGGCCGTAGAAGACCGTATAATATGGATCCGTAAAATACGGCTGATAGGAGCTGGACCATAGAGAATCATTGGGCCGTGTGTTATGCGTATTTTACGGATGTATTTTCTGCGCTCATACGTCCGTAAAACTCGCTAGTGTGACGCCGGCCTAATACACATAAAGCTATGTTGCCACAATGAGCTTTTGGCGAGTTTTTGATGATGCAGATTTTATGCAAGTCTGTGGGGAAAATCCGCACAGAAAACTAAGCGAATCTGTGACGCCCCAGGGGCCTGGTCGTCACAGTGGCATTGCTTTCTTCACGAAGAGAGTGATGTCATGCTTGGAAGCGATGAAAGATCTCTTTTATCAGGTAATCACATGCACACAACATGTGCATACTCAAGGCCAGAAGGGGGAGCTCTGAACCAGGTTTTCCGGGGAGCTGCTCTTATATTCTGGCAGGAGGGGAAGTCACTGAGCAGTCTGTCAGAGGACAGAGAAGAGAGCAGTTAGACTTTCAGTGCCAGAAAGACTGAAGGGACCGTGTAGCCAGAGTTGCTGCAGCTCCTGTAGAAAGAAAACTAAGAAGGAAAGGACAGTTTGTAGAAAGTGTGCAGGAGAGCAAAGCACAGGAGGAGAGACACCAGGAGAGGAGAGCTGCGACTGGGCTACCTCCCTGGAGAGCGCAGATTCCAATAGCCGTACGACCGAGGTTGTGCCGGACTCTAAGAGGCACAGCAGAAACCGGCAGGACAGCTGAACCACAAGTTACCTGCCCACCCTAATACCCAGGAGGCACAGTGGCACATAGAGCCCAGGTCATGATAGAGACCCTATAAAAAGGCTCGAGCCACCTGTCATATGGGTTTGTGTCTCACCTTTATGGAGGACAGAGAGGAACTGTGAGGACCTTATCAGAAGCCATATGCAGTAAGGGACTACAACTCCACCGCGCCTTGAGGAAGGCTTCTAACTCCACCTGGTAAAGGGGACTCTGGATTCGCTTCCAGACCGGCCGGACCCTGCCTGTCCCTGTGATCTGGTGCGCTGGACTGCGGTTGCCTGAAGCTTCAGTAAACCAGGTAGAGACTGCAAACCTGTGTCCTCGTTCTTTACTGCACCATTCACAATCTCCATCTACACACGGGAGCCCTGGGAACCTACTTCACCTTTGGGAAGTTATACCATCTAGCTGCCATACTGCAGCGCCCCAGAGTCCTGGTCGTTGCAGTACTGTGGCTCCGCCACTAAGGGGAGCTATGGTACGTCTGATGGCACTGAAGGGGTTAATCTGATCAGGTATCACAGACACCAATACATTTCACCGCCGGGCCTCCAGGGGGAGCTAAGGGTTCTATTTACTAGGCCACTCTCCACACACTGGTAAAACTGGGGGTCAGGCAGGAAGTTAGACAGAAAGCTGACTGGGTTGGAACCAGGCAACACCTTGTGGCAGAGGGTGTTGCAGGGGAAGATTCGGTAGGGTCCCTGTCAGGGGTGGGATCCTGACAGAGGCTTGGCAACCTGAGCGAACGTAACGGGACCGTGCCTGCACAGTATAGCGGCGGTGCCCAAGGAAGGATTAGAAGCGAGATAGATTGTGCTGAGTGAGAAACGAGATCAAAGCAAGAAGGAGAATACCAGTAGGGGTCGTGCTGTAAGACCGAGGCAACATCCTACTGAGGTGCAAACAACCGGTGGCCAGAACGCCGAAGGAAGTATTTCTATATACAGCTTCAGGCAATACTTCGAACCTACGGCAGGACAGTCAGTCTTAGGCGGGCTGTCTCACCTAAATCACCTATGCAGTCTTGGGGGGCAACTTGTGGAGAGGGGCGACTCTAGGGTCCCGGAAGAGCTCCGAGCCTACCCGTCAAACGGGTGCCGTCCTAACCGTAACAACAGGGAGGAACGGAAGATTAGCAGAACATCAACTAATCGTGTTGTGAGGGAACTTAAGAAACAGACACAACAGTTGTGGGGACTTTCCGTAAGCACAGCAGGGAAGGACCGCAACACATAGCGCTAGAAGGAAGGCACGGATTTCCACCTGTAGGGAGAACTCTGGAGGTGCCGTTGGACCGGCCGGACTTGCGCAGCCTGGGTATCCGGGTTCCGGACTGAGGACCCGGAGATCTTCAGTGAAGAGGTGAAGAGACTGCGGCCTGGTGTCCTCGTTATTTACTGCACCGCACCACCACCACTATCCATATCTATCATTCACTGTGCGCCCCTCGGCAGGGTCACGGACCGGGCCTAGCCACCGTGACAACCCCAGAGCAGAGACTCAGAGGCCCGGTACCGGGTACCCCTCGGCCCTGCGGCGGTGGGGGCGCTACAAACTTGGCGTCACGAACAGGATCTACTTAAGCCTGAAGAATCAGGTCATGTGTGCCTTGGAACTGTGATTTACTGTGCTTGGACTGTACTTTATTGCAAGAACTGTGCTGCGCCATTTACCGCCAAAATCCGCCGCCATTGCAGCGCTGGGGAGAGCGCAGGAGAAGAAGAGGGGCGTGGAATGGGCGTGGACAAACTAAAGAGCGCGAAGGACAATGACCACCCAGTCTAAATATTGTTGCATTCTAAGGGCGGGCCCGTCGACAGGAGAGATCCGCCTCTTGATCTTCTATGGCGGGCGGAGACCGAAGAAACGAAACTATGACTCAGATGAGGTGGAACTGGAGACCAGGGAAGGCCTGCAGAAAAGAATGGCCCCGCATCGACCCCCGTCACCAGCGGATTATTCCGATATGCCCCCGCTGGAAGACTTGTATCCTTGGGAGCTGCCGATGGGGCATCCCATGCCTGGACGGTCCCCGGTTCATACGCCTTCCACAGGAGAGGGGAGCGGCGCAGGAGGAGCTACCGCAAGCGAAGGTACCCAGTGCCGCGACCCCCGGGGAGGCCACCTCACCCCTGCACACGGCCCGGCCACTGCTGCGACCAGTGACGCCCCGGTGTCCCCGCCGTCTAGCACCAATGCACCGGGGGGGCATGACCTCGGGCCCTTCCCCTGGGGGGAATATCGAAACCACCTGATCGCAGAGTTCCAGCGAGAAGTGGAGCGGGAGGCGCGCGGAGAGCTGCTGGAGGGCTCCCTGCCGAAGTGGGGCGTCGTGATCGTTTACCTGCCCCAGACGGGAAAGGGCTTCGTGCAGGAGATCGGGACAACCCTGAGAGTCCGCATCACCCGGGATGAAGTGGAGCCCTGCCTGTGCGGGGACGGCGCCAAGTCCTTCCTGAAGCCGGGGGATGTGGTCATGTACCGCCGACACCTAAAAGGGAGCAGCTGGTGGGCCCGGGATATGCAGCGCTGCACCGCCGTTCTGGCGGTATCCCGCACCGAGGGGGAGGAGCTTGCCGCTGCTGCTGCTGCCGCCGCCGCTGCCAGCATCATCCATCGGCCCACGCAGACCCTCATTGCAGCGCACGACCTGGTCGTGCAGAAGACCCGAACCCACGGGGTACACCTGGCCGCGGGAGTAAACTTTGATTACAGCTTATCCGGTCCACAGAAAGCCACTTGCCAGGTAAAGCCTCGGTGGGGGCTGCCTCCTGAGTAAGATATTAATGCTCTGAACATGTAAATAGTTTCTTGCTTAACTGTTTCTACTGTTTTGCTGCTAAACCCATTTAGGGTTAACTCTTAAAGGGATCCCTTTGTTGACCCGGGATCCCTATTGTTTTGTTTGTTTTTCTAAGTTTGCACAAGTTTTCAGAACTGCCGCAATCATGAACAGTGCATGATACAAACTTTTTGTAAATAGTTTGCACCTTCTTAAAGGTGCACCCTACTGGTTTTACTTAAAGAGAGACTCTTTGCGAAGATACCGCACCGGAGCCTTTGATGAGTATGGACTGGTAGCCTGAGAAGATATGCTACCTCATAAAGAATTGGTCCCCTCTTAAAGGGGATGTTCATCTGTGTACTTATGAGTAATACTGCCTTAGAACAGTAAAGTGATAACGATGCCTTGAAAGAAAGTGATAATGTTGATATGTAATCGTTATTGTAACTAACTAGTTAATTGTAAAAGAATGCTGATAATGTTTCCCGAAGGAAAGTGAAAGTTAGAAGAAAGATGCAGTGGGCCCGTAGGGGTAGACGTAGTGTCCTGCATACATGTCAGTAAGAAAGTAATGAGAAAGTTTAATGTTTTATAGAAAGTGTTTAATAATGTGTTGAAGAACGAGGACAAGAAAGTGAACCCGTAGGGGTTAGTCAGTGAGTCCTCCTAGGAGCCATATAGAGATGGCTCAGTGCTCTCAAACTGAAAGTAAAGTTATGTTCTATACTGTGTATAGTAGTTGAAAAGACAGAAGGCTCGGGCTGAAAGGAGCGGTCCTGTAAGAAAGGAGAGGCAGTAGGTCTGGCGCCGTTAGGACAGGCGGTCCTGCAGATTTAAAGAAGGAGAATGTAAAAGTTAAGTTGCCTTATAATATGATTATAAGAAGGTCTTTAGCGGATTCAGAGTGTACGTCCTTAAAGGCAATGTTAAATTATTGTTCAAGAATTTGTACTAAGTAGAATACCCGGTTGGGTAAGAAAAGTTACTTATAGCATGTTGCTATGATATTTAACCTTGTTTGTAACGTTCAAGTGTCCTCACCTCCCATAAAGGGAAGCTCTGTTCAAGTATACTTATTGTTATTTGCACTCAACAAATTGTATGTCTTTTTGCTAATCTGTATTGTTGTTTTCTTCCCAGTCCCGGAGTACTGGATTTAACCGGGGGGGAGTGCAGCGCCCCAGAGTCCTGGTCGTTGCAGTACTGTGGCTCCGCCACTAAGGGGAGTTATGGTACGTCTGATGGCACTGAAGGGGTTCATCTAATCAGGTATCACAGACACCAATACATTTCACCGCCGGGCCTCCAGGGGAGCTAAGGGTTCTATTTACTAGGCCACTCTCCACACACTGGTAAAACTGGGGGTCAGGCAGGAAGTTAGACAGAAAGCTGACTGGGTTGGAACCAGGCAACACCTTGTGACAGAGGGTGTTGCAGGGGAAGATTCGGTAGGGTCCCTGTCAGGGGTGGGATCCTGACAGAGGCTTGGCAACCTGAGCGAACGTAACGGGACCGTGCCTGCACAGTATAGCGGCGGTGCCCAAGGAAGGATTAGAAGCGAGATAGATTGTGCTGAGTGAGAAACGAGATCAAAGCAAGAAGGAGAATACCAGTAGGGGTCGTGCTGTAAGACCGAGGCAACATCCTACTGAGGCGCAAACAACCGGTGGCCGGAACGCCGAAGGAAGTATTTCTATATACAGCTTCAGGCAATACTTCGAACCTACGGCAGGACAGTCAGTCTTAGTCTCACCTAAATCACCTATGCAGTCTTGGGGGGCAACTTGTGGAGAGGGGCGACTCTAGGGTCCCGGAAGAGCTCCGAGCCTACCCGTCAAACGGGTGCCGTCCTAACCGTAACAACAGGGAGGGACGGAAGATTAGCAGAACATCAACTAATCGTGTTGTGAGGGAACTTAAGAAACAGACACAACAGTTGTGGGGACTTTCCGTAAGCACAGCAGGGAAGGACCGCAACACATAGCGCTAGAAGGAAGGCACGGATTTCCACCTGTAGGGAGAACTCTGGAGGTGCCGTTGGACCGGCCGGACTTGCGCAGCCTGGGTATCCGGGTTCCGGACTGAGGACCCGGAGATCTTCAGTGAAGAGGTGAAGAGACTGCGGCCTGGTGTCCTCGTTATTTACTGCACCGCACCACCACCACTATCCATATCTATCATTCACTGTGCGCCCCTCGGCAGGGTCACGGACCGGGCCTAGCCACCGTGACAACCCCAGAGCAGAGACTCAGAG
The DNA here is from genome assembly GCF_051348905.1 of Ranitomeya variabilis. Taxonomy (NCBI): domain Eukaryota; kingdom Metazoa; phylum Chordata; class Amphibia; order Anura; family Dendrobatidae; genus Ranitomeya; species Ranitomeya variabilis. Next base: position 992,835,945 of record NC_135233.1, on the reverse strand, counting down.
GCCCGGTACCGGGTACCCCTCGGCCCTGCGGCGGTGGGGGCTCTACAATACCATCACCCCAGAGTACTCCTTTAAGCAGCGTCGGTCCCTACTGACCGAATACCACAGGTGGCGTCACGAACAATCTTTATTAAAACCTTAAAAGACATTCTCTTTAATTGTGCATCAAGGGCCACGGACCAGGTCGCAGCCACCGTGACATCTCCTTTAAGTACCGGACCCGGTACCAAGTACCCCACGGCCCAGGCGGCGACTCATATCCACGAGAGAAATTGACATGCTGTGGATATGAAACACGCACTCCAGGTCGGTTTATGCTGAGTTAAAAAAAATAACAGTGGGCAGGAGATTTCTATAAATTCCATCCTCTTTACTGGAAGTGTAAGACGCTGCGCTTTTGAGGCAGTGAAAATACTCAGTCAAAAACTCATCGTCTGCACACAGCCTACAACAGACTTAAAAAAAGGCGCAAATAGAATAAATTGTGTGCAAACAAAAAAAAAGGATCAAAACACACGAAACTAACAAATAACAGGCGCAAATGATGAATCGTGGCCATGTTTTTGTTTCTTTTAGCTAGTTTTGATAAATTTTATTTGTATAGTCTGACCTGGAACAGTAACACAAACCCAAGCAGACAACAACAACGTACCAACAGCCGAATGGCTTACATATATATTATAAAAATCAGAAAAGTAGCAGCCAGCCATGAGGCTATGTACATGTCATACCGCCCTATGATTAGCCTCCCAAGCTTTCCAAAGGTTAATGACCCCATTGCATCATTGTGACACAGTTGGATCTTGACGTTTGTTTGCTGTATCCCAGCAGTGACAGATTTGCAGAGGTCCACGGATCACTGTAGTTCTGTATTCTCAAACCACCGATGCATGAACAGCAAACATCAGCACTGATAATAATAGGCAATGAATGTGTGGACATAATTACATAATATTGGCACCAATGCTGTGCCCATGTCGTATCATGGCCTCTTACAGATGAACGAAGGGCAGCTGTAATTAATCGAGATACCCCCAGCCAGTGTGGTACTGTGGAGGAGGCAATACATTTTGTGCCCAATTACCCGTGAACCGTTGGTACTCCCCAACTCCATTACACCAGCATACAGTTGTGAATTTTAAGAATATACTAATGTAATTACTAGTGATGAGTGAGTGTGCTTGGATAAGGTGTTAACCGAGCGTGCTCATGTGCTAATAGAGCGTCTTCGGGCATTTGAATAATACTTTTGAGTCGCCGCAGTTGCTTGTCTCACGGCTGTTAGACAGCTGCAACACATGCAGGGGTTGACTAACAAACAGGACATCCAAGCATGTGTTGCGGCTCTCTAACAGCCATGAGACAAGCAACTGCGGCGACTCAAACGTATTATTCGAGCGCGCCGAAGACGCTCTATTAGCACATGAGCATGCTCGGTTAACACCTTATCCAAACACACTCACTCATCACTAATAATTAACCCATTGATGCTCAATGATATATCATGCAGTGTGTCAGGGTGTTTGGAGCGGGCTCAGAAACTGAGGCCAGTGATACTACATAGCTGGCATATGTATGTAACAGAAGCAATCAGTGCTGTGAACTACTTAAATGTCGCTGACAATCCCTGACAGCAGCATTTAAGCATCATGATCCAGCCCAGATGTCCGCTTGGGCGCCCATTTCCCCAAAGCGATCCCAGTCACCATTCAGAAATAAGTTCTTCGCATACAAATTCTATTCATGTTTTTTTACTGCACTTGCAGGCTGTAACGGGATGTGCGCAACAGTAATGGTATCTAATAATAATAATAATAATAAATTATAATAATCTTTATTTATATAGCGCCAACATATTCCGCAGTGCTTTGCAGTTTAACAATTTCAAACATAACAGTCATAAGTAACAATGTATGTTCCCACAGTCAGTAAACGCTGCAGGTTGGACGCTGCATACCTCTGCAGCGTCCAACCCGCAGTGGCCAGATGTTACAGCATAGTGGATGGGATGTCAAGAAATCCCATGACCACTATGCGTCCAGAGACACCCGTGGCTTCCCTGCGGAGACGGACATGTGGCGCGTCTCTATAGACCGCAGCATGTCAATTTATCTTGCAGGGACGCGAGTCTCCGCAAGATAAATGTCACCAGTACAATGTATTGGACACGGTGATTCCGCACGGTTCAATTAACACAGGCGGAATCACCTGCGTTCAAAAGCCGGCAGCGCTTTGGATGCAGCGGATGTGTTACTGACTGTGGGGACATAGCCTAAATCATAAATCAGTACATCTCAGGAACACTGCAAAATTAACAAAAAGTTTCTAATAAGAAATAGAAATACCGCACCTCCGTCCAGCAATTATGGAATGGGTCATAAGCTTCTACACTGTACATCCTCTGGCTGCCATCAAATCCACCAAGAGCATACACTTTGCCACACAGTGCCGCCATCTTGTGCCTCCATCTGCCCATATTTAAATATTCAATCTGTATCCACTTATTAATAGAGGAGTTATATTTCCACACTTCATGCTGTGTTTCTTTTCCGCCTATAAAAAGGAACATTTTTGAATTACTGAAAAATAAAAAAACCTCAACGGGTTCTTATGTTTAGAATTGCACAAAAACAGGGAATATGAAACTAAAGAGTTTGTCCTAAGAGAGTACTTGTAAGGGATAATGGGATTTAAAGGGGATCATTTTCTGACCCCCAATGGTAAGACACCCAGCAATCCTGAGACCGGGCTCTGGAACTCAGACTCTATAGAACCCTGGCTTGGAGCATGCTCGACCTCCAGTCCATTTAGGATTAGTTTTCACAATAAGAACATGGTGACTTTTTGATGTTGCAGATTTTTTAATTATAATTAATATTATAATATTAATATTGATCAGAATTAATTTCAGCCTCGTGTGGCCACTCAGGAAAATTAATTGCCCACCCCTACTACAGACATTAAATTGAGAACACACCTTCACTACATTTATGACTCGGCACTGCAGAGCCCAATTCCAAATTTCCAGAGCCCTGTCCCAGCAGTTGGCTCCCCAGTCACAAGTAAGTTATCACCTTTCACATTAGTTACCTTAAGATAAAAATATGTGCAATGTAATATTTAATTTCCACTGTGGTAGCACTGTTAGGGACATTGAACATTTTCTAAGTGGTTCCTTCAGATTGAATCTGATCACCGGAGATCCCAGTAGCAAAACAACAAGTAATCACTTTATGGCCTGTAATAAAAATTGATTGTCCAGAATAGAAAGCATTCAGCAGCACTCACAAGCTTTAGAGTGGTTGTTCCATGTAGACTGTTTAACATCACAGGGTAAGAAAGAAATGTGTGATGACTCAGGGTTCCAACACAGGGATCCCCACAACCACAAATATAGGGGTTTGTGAGCCTCATGATCCTCCAATCCAGGCTTGGACTGGCCCACAGCAGAAAAGGAGAATCTTCTGGTGGGCGCCTATGTATAAGTGAACCACCATCCTTGTGAGGACAGAGCATTGTATCTTAATTAACCAGACATCTATTTTCAGCAAGCCCAGTAGAATAGACTGTTATCTATATGTTGACTTTTGAATGTATGTGTTTTGTGTATGTCTTTTTTTTCTTCGGTTGGTCAAGAGTCTGAAATATTGACTCTTCTTTCATGCAGGGTCATGGAACAATGATGTTTGCTGATATGCTGATTACACATTGTCCAGGCCAGTTAATTTGTTGACTTCCAAAATAGAGGAGGAAAAGCTATGCAACTGGATCATCATTCTTCCCCTTTACCTGATATTGCTGGTTTTAATGACATTCATTAACTATAAAAAGGAGAGATACATCCGATATACAGCGAGAGAGCCAGAAATTCAGCCAAGACATCCAGATATCCAAACATCTAGAGACGCTCTGCAGGATAGCAGCCAAGACATCATCGCTCCATCATGAGGGACACAGATTTGTCAGTCTACAGGATGCTAGCTTAGGGGTCCACATCCCACGGCTGGAAGAATACAGATCTGCTCCATTGACCATCACTGAACCATAGATATGTTTGTGAAAGCCTGTGACTCTTCAGTCAACTGGTCTTGTACTTGAACGGACTGTCATCATCCTAAGCTTGTCAATACCTTCTCAATTTGTGAGCCACAAGTGGGGTAGTCAGCCCTGGAAGCTGAAGCCATGTTGTGACCCTCAGGTCAACTGGCCTTGTACCTAAATGGACTGTCATCTTCCTAAGCTTGTTGTCACCACCTCTCTGTGTGCGTGCCAAAAGTGGGGTAGTCGGCCCCGGAAGCTCTGAAGTCACAGCTACTCTTATTTCGGCGATTCAGCAGATGGGTGAGACTCTGTAATGTGCACCATCTTGGGTATTTTGCTGGGACTCTTCTATGTGTTATCTGCCTGTTTTGTGGTCCAATAAAGTATTGCCATACTGTTTTACCCTCACCCTGTGTTGCCTGATTAGTGTTATGCCCACGGGGAAAGGAGAGTGGGAGTTACATGGGATGATCCCTGGTCCATGCGGCTAGCGGACCAGGGCGCCCGCAGACCGTCCCATGTCTCCAACCCTCTTATATGAGTAGTACTTGACACACTATACTTGAAACACTGTCTACAAAGGTAGCATCTAAATAATTTAACAATCTACCCAGTTCATTGATATATCAAATTAAGATTGAGGTGTAATGTCATATTTGCATGTAGTTGAAAAGTGGGACCCTGGAGTTGGTTACTGGAGGGTCCTTGGCACCCAGTCTGACACTGCAGTCCTATCTGCATGTTTATCGGTCTGACAGACTCAGCCAAGACATTGGCCCCATAGACAATGAATGCAACAGAGCGTATATGTTACCCCTAAGCTTTTTAAACTACGGTACTTTTCACTTCAGTCGTGCAGTGAGGGAGAGTAAGTGGATCAGCGCCCTTATTTCAAATAGCAATGTGTGGCCCCAGCGATCAGACATCTCTCACCTATGCCACCATGGAGGGCTGCGTGATCCTGGTGGAGAATGGTCAAACACGTCTGTGTCTCTCTCCACAGAAGTCTGAGAATTATAGGGATAACCACACACCCAGCCGCTGGACCCTCTTTTGTCAGTATCATATATCTATCAAGATCTATCTCTTATGAACCCTTTTAAGAAGAAATATGACCTACGTAGACTATATATGCTGACCTCTGAGAGCACATACCTGATATGTAGACCTCATTTTTGAAGGTTATACACGCGAACTCCACCCATTTCTTAAACTCGTTTTCACCGTCTTGCTCGCACACTGGCAGTTTTGCCACCTCTAGACGACTTCTTCTTAAAGGATCGAGACAAGTGACCTCAGTGACAAATTTCTCATCTTTTGTGCAACCTCCGATTATCATAAACACTTCAGACTGAAATTCATGAATCCGCGGTTTTGTCCTCTCGGAAATTATCTAATTAAAAAAGTCAACTTCAGCGTTTAAAGGCGTTCACTCCGTGCGATAGTAATCACTATGTATATAAGAAACCAATACAGCAAAATATTAACAGCAGCTTTACGAAATATTATTATGCAAGTGCAGCACTAACTCGAAGCTGTCAGCAGGTGGCGACAAATGACACAGAACTATGATGTTTTTCTCAAGACATTTTTTGCGACCCTGTTTGTGACCATGTTGAATATTTACAACAAACTTTTTGATGGTTCTGTGATCTTGCTCCAGTATCTTAGCAACTTCAGCAGTGATACATCACTCTGTAAAGACTTTTCATGATTGTTGACTTTTCAGAGTCAGTTAAATCTTTTTTTGTCCCATTTTGCCCGAGGAAAACAAGCGGTCTAATAATTCTGCGCACCTTGATAAAGGTGTTGGGTCCTTAGGCCTCACTTTCCTCATTACACAAATACACCTCACCTGATCTGCTTCATCTAATAAGCATTCACATTTATACAGCGCGGAGTTGGAAAATCTGCAAAAAAATGATGATATGGTCAAAATACTCCCTGCCTAATAACTGTGCCCTGATGTAGACTTTTGATAGAATCTGCACCAGCGTTGCGGTTATTCACGCCAACATACATAAGCATTACTAACCTTGCCGATTCTTATTACAGCTGAATGCTGGCACAGTTTGGAGTCGCTTCACTGCCATGACACAATGTAGTAACATCACAGAACCGTCTCTATGTCCAGTTTACAACTGTTCTTTTCCATCCATGGAAATTATCACGTTTTGTTCCAGATTTGTGTGTGAGGAGGGAAACATGAGATAATGTGATAGCGGCTCTGTAAAGATGCCAGGCAGCATTCAGCTCGTCTCCATGTCTGATCTGCACATAAACAGATCTGTCAGTGAACTGGCGATCCGCATGGAAGGAGGGACTGACCCAGTCACTGGGATTACACAGAGCGATGCCTCTTCCAACTGGATATTTTTGTGTGGGACTTTCCAGAATTTCTTTCTCCAGTCCACGATGAGGTCACTTTCCTCCAGCGGGGTCAACTGGTCTTATTAAAGCCAATGGTTTGGAGGATGAACTCCGATTTGTCCCGTGATTGTACTTGGATCTTGTTTATCGCAGAGTCACAATGTGTTTATGGCCCAGTAGGGGATTCATACAGAAAATGAGCCAGAATTCTGCTGCAAATGTTATTGTCTGCAGCCTGTTCACAGGGTATGTGCACACGTCCTGATGTCTTGCAGAAATTTCCTGAAGAAAACCGGAAATTTTCTGCAAGAAATCCGCATATTTTTTTTGCGTTTTTTTTCCATTTTTTTCGCGGTTTTTTTTTAGCATTCTGCAAGCGTAATTAGCTTGCAGAATGCTAAAGTTTTCCAAGCGATCTGTAGCATCGCTTGGAAAACTGACTGACAGGTTGGTCACACTTGTCAAACATACTGTTTGACAAGTGTGACCAACTTTTTACTATAGATGCAGCCTATGCAGCATCAATAGTAAAAGATAGAATGTTTAAAAATAATAAAAAAATAAAAAAATGCTTATACTCACCTGCAGACCTCAGCGGCGTCCGTTCCGTATAGATGGTGTGTGCGCGCAGGACCTTCCATGACGTCGCGGTCACGTGAGCGGTCACATGACCGGTCTCGACCAATCACAGGACCGTGACGTCATCGCAAGGTCCTTCACCGCACACCAGCTATAGAAACCGAAGCGGCAGCATGCACCTGAGAGGCGGGAAGACATCGAAGGTGAGTATATCACTATTTTTTATTTTAATTCTTTTTTTTTTACCACTTATATGGTGCCCAGTCCGTGGAGGAGAGTCTCCTCTCCTCCACCCTGGGTACCAACCGCACATAATCTGCTTACTTCCCGCATGGTGGGCACAGCCCCGTGCGGGAAGTAAGCAGATCAATGGACTCCTAGGTGTGCGGAATCCCCGCAATTCCGCATTTTTAATGAACATGTTGCTTTTTTTTCCGCGATGCGATTTTTTCGCGGAAAAAATCGCAAGATTTGCACAAAAAATGCGGAATACACTGTAAATAATAGGAGGCATAGGTTAGCGTTTTTTTCGCGTTTTTATCACGTTTTTATAGCGAAAAAACGCGAAAAAAACACGAAAAATCCTGAACGTGTGCACATGGCCTAATAGTAAATGCACCCATAATGTTTGATATGCAAGTAGATAATACACTGGCTACCCATTCTCTACAGGGTCCAGTATAAACTCATCTCTCTCACCCACAAAGCCCTCCACAGTTCTGCACCGCCTTATATACGCATATGCTGCAATTGTTTTCAGCAGCATTTCTACTGTTTACACAGGACAATGTGCTGCCGAGTGGTTATTTTTAAGCAAGCTTAAAAATAATTTCTCCTGATGACCTATAGTGCGTTTCTCGTTTGTCAGAATGTCTACAGCCTGTTCACAGTACTAGTACATGCACCCTGTTTGATATGCAAGTAGATAACAGCAATGAAGAGGTCTCAGGTGTCAGAGGCCCACGGATTCTTAGGGGTACTAACAATCTGACTCCCATCAATCTGATACGGATAGGCTATCAATTTGCCAAATTTCCAGAATCCACAATCTATTCTCAGTTTCAATAAAATAGCATAAAGCATCAAAAGTATCTAACATCCCTAGTGAGTTGCTTCAAATGTATTGATGGGTGATATTATATTCATGATACTTCTGGTGCCATGGGCATCCATTATGTAACAGACTTGTTCTCTAGATGAACGCTTTCTCTGTTCTTTAATAGGAAAGAGAAGTGGAATTTAATGCAGGTGTGAACAGAGTCTAAGACAGTTTTGATAGATTAGAGAAGATTCGCTGAAGCTTTTAGACAATGAAAATTTAGACTAGATCATCTTAAAATGTACCAAACACTTTGTTGTTTCTTGTTGACTGATAGTTTGGTGCAGAGGATCACAATTTAGGCCATGCCCCTTTCTTTTCTAATTTCCAATAGGCTATGTCCCCATGACGCACACATCCAAGAACATTCATTGTCAAAAATTAGGTTTATCTAGGACTTCTGTTATTTTTTGCTGTGGGGCTAAGAACATACAGGCGGGTATTTACTGACTACCTGCCTATTCTGCCCGGCAATGAGAAATTTCTAGCGCATGGCACTTAGAGGATCAGATCCGATGTTATAGTCCCTATATATGATAGAGACTATAACATCGGATCTGATCCTCTAAGCGTGGAACACTGGCGGCAGAGGATGGCAGCGCGGTGAGCGTGCAGGACCTTGCGTAACATCAGAGATCACATGACCAGGCACGTGACAATGTACAGAGCTCTGTATGGACCAATTCCTACTCGATTCAGAATACTTGGATTCCTTCATCAGGGATCCCACCACGCGCTGCCGTCCTCTGCCCCAAGTGCTCCATGCTTGCCAGGTCCTACCAGAGAAGCAAGAGGGGCATCTGTCACTGGCCGGGACAGCGCTCCGGAAGACTTCTTGAACTACAACCGCCAAACGTTCCTGTGAAATCCCCTCTCTCCTCCTGGATTATCTAGAGATCAAACACTGGATTACACTCTCATCTCTGCTACACTCTCATCTTTGTTACCTAACATACCTTTATGGGCATAACTTTATGAACCCTATGATTGTGGTTCATTTAACTAAAGGGATATACACTTAGCGCAAATATATGTTTTTTTTTAATTTCTTATATCATTTGGACAACCAGGTGGTGTTGTTTTATTAATTGCAGCAGGTTTTCCCTCCACACGCTAGCACCATTGATAACCTATATCTGTATCTTTAAAAAAAAAACAACCTGATTTTTATGCAGAATAATGCTAAATCACAGCATCAAAGTCTCCACTACTCAGCTGCCAGAAAAGGCCTTAAAGGTGGAAGAATAATAGCATATAAAAATATAGTGCACATCATTCTGTAGGTGGTTGGGGTGCCCGGAGAGGGATACCACTCCCTTATCATACAAAAAACAAGAAATCTGGCACTTATTTCAATGCGATCCCAGATTCATAACGTTTCGGTCTGTTACTTAGACCTTCTTCAGACTAGGATTGAAATAAAACAAACAATAAAATTCAACAAAGAGTATACATATGCCTTAAATGTAGACAAATGCGTAACATACTGGTTTCACACAAAACGTCGCCAAAAGAGGCCATATATGTATATATATAACAGCAAAAATCATATAGAATACATATGAAGAAACTGGTACCGTAAAATGACCAAACATTACATTGTAGCAGAACCTCATTCTTTCTCCCAACTTTTTTCACCCCGTTTTTTTCGTTTTTTTTTTATATATAAAAAGTTTTTTTTCATTTTTTTCCCTCCCTTTTTTTACTTTTTATTTTTACCTCCATTACCCATGTGGTACACAGTGAATCTTATTTTTGATCTACAGTGACATTGGCCTCATTGCTTTGATATTGTTTCCTTTGTTACATAAATTTTAGCTGCTTTTCTGTTACAATGTACCAGTTTATGTACCTTGATGATAAGCCTCAATTATGGCTAATTCTGCTACAATGTATCAGTGTATGTACCGTGTAAATTTGCAGCCTTTTTCTTTTTCTATGCAGCTATGTTAGATTTGAATCTAATTAGTGATGTTATACCACATGTAATGTTTGGTCATTTTACGGTACCAGTTTCTTCATATGTATTCCATATGATTTTTGCTGTTATATATATACATATATGGCCTCTTTTGGCGACGTTTTGTGTGAAACCAGTATGTTACGCATTTGTCTACATTTAAGGCATATGTATACTCTTTGTTGAATTTTATTGTTTGTTTTATTTCAATCCTAGTCTGAAGAAGGTCTAAGTAATAGACCGAAACGTTATGAATCTGGGATTGCATTGAAATAAGTCTAAACTGCAGACAATTTTTTGAGTGCCGGATTTCTTGTTTTTTGAAGAATAATAGCATGGCCCCTTCCTCACCTGACCTAAACCCTATTGAAAAGTTGTGGACCCTCCTTAAATTGGAAATGTACAGTGAAGGAAAATAGTCACCTCTCTGATCTCTGTCTGGGAGACTGTTGCTGCTGCCCAAAAAGTTGATCATCAACAGATTAAGAAAATGACAGACTCCATGGATGGAAGACTTTTTCGCTCCCCTCCTTCCCAGAGCCATAACTTTTTTATTTTTCTGTCAATATGGCCATGTGAGGGCTTATTTTTTGCGGGACGAGTTGTACTTTTGAACGACATCATTGGTTTTACCATGTCGTGTACTAGAAAACGGGAAAAAAATTCCAAGTGCGGTGAAATTGCAAAAAAAGTGCAGTCCCACACTTGTTTTTTGTTTGGCTTTTTTGCTAGGTTCACTAAATGCTAAAACTGACCTGCCATTATGATTCTCCAGGTCATTACGAGCTCATAGACACCTAACATGACTAGGTTATTTTTTATCTAAGTGGTGAAAAAAAATTCCAAACTTTGCTAAAAAAAAAAATTGCGCCATTTTCTGATACTCATAGCGTCTTCATTTTTAATGATCTGGGGTCGGTTGAGGGCTTATTTTTTGTGTGCCGAGCTGGCGTTTTTAATGATACCATTTCGGTGCAGATATGTTCTTTTGATCGCCCGTTATTGCATTTTAATGCAATGTCGCGGCGACCAAAAAACCGTAATTCTGGCGTTTCAAATTTTTTTCTCACTACGCCGTTTAGCGATCAGGTTAATACTTTTTTTTTATTGATAGATCGGGCGATTCTGAACGCAGCGATACCAAATATGTGTAGGTTTGATTTTTTTTTATCGATTTATTTTGATTGGGGCGAAAGGGGGGTGATTTAAACTTTTATATTTTTTTTATTTTTTTCAAATTTTTTTTACTTTTGCCATGCTTCAATAGCCTCCATGGGAGGCTAGAAGCTGGCACAACGCGATCGGCTCTGCTACATAGCAGCGATCATCAGATCGCTGCTATGCAGCAGAAATGCAGGTGTGCTGTGAGCGCCGGCTGGAAGCGCCGGTTAAATGCCGCTGTCTGCGTTTGACAGTGGCATTTAACTAGTTAATAGCGGCAGGTGAATCGCGATTTCACCCGCCGCTATTGCTGGCACATGTCAGCTGTTCAAAACAGCTGACATGTCCCGGCTTTGATGCGGGCTCACCGCCGGAGCCCTGCATCAAAGCGCGGTATCTGACCTCGGACGTACTATCCCGTCCGAGGTCAGAAAGAGGTTAATAACAAGGGCAGCTATTTTGGTCACTGATATTTTTTTTAATTGTCAGAAATTTATTGTTGTACATTTTGAGTTGTCTGGTTATTATTCTCACTTTAACAGATGAAAATAACAATTAGGATGTAAAATGTACGTTCTTTTTATTTAGTTGCATAATAATACTGCACACAGATATCCTCCTAAGAAAGACAAAACTTCACTGTTCCTTTCCTAAATACTCAGGTTTATTAACCTTTTTTGGATTGACCAACAGCACCTTACTTGATCAATTATAAAAATGAATCATCAAAAATAAAAATTAGCCTAATAATTGTGCACACAGTGTATTAATTTATAGGTATGCTAACATTATAACATTGTTAAAATGTTTGACTTGTTACTATGTAAGAGAGGGTGACATAAGGGATCAGGATCCCCAGCACATGAGGCATTGGTGCAGGAATATTGCCATCTACTGTTCGAGTGGGACCCTGCACAACTGATTGGAAGAGGGAGAGTTTCAGGAGGGACAAGTAAGGACCATGTGACCATGATGACGCAGTTGCGAAGTATAAAAAAAACAGTGCACCAAAACGGGTGAGGATTTGGAGCTAAGAGAAGGGATAGGCAGAATGTATGTAAAAGAAGACCTAAGATCCGGGAGGAGTCTCCGCTCAGGGCTGGACGCCTGCAGCAATGAACAGAAAGTGCGAGTAAGCCAGCCCGTTGCTTCCAGCACATACGGTACAGGGGTTAGCTTGGGCTAGTACAATGGACAGGGTGGGAACCAGAGGACCAGCTGGGGGTGGTGGGGACCAGTTGAAGTGAAGGAGGCCCAACGAGCCTTGTTAGACTTTATTAGTAGAACTTGCAGCCTAGCAGGAAAAACCAGAGACCCCCGCTAGGGCCTTTGTTGCAGACAGCGGCAGTTCAGTGGCACACATGCTGGCAGTGTGCAACAAATGATAAGTGACTGCTGTAGCAGTAAGGTCGGTGTCACACCTAACGTATAAAAATATGGTCCGTTTTTTACGGCCAAGATACGCAGAAATGTTCATGAACAGTGATTCGTATGTCATCCGTATTCAATGCGACGATGCGATTTTTTTTCTCCAAAAAGTATCCGTATGGCATCCGTACGGCGAGATTTTCTCGCTGGCTTGCGAAATGGACATATAATGGATCCATGGGCTAAAATTTTCCTGAATTTTCCTGGAACTTTTCAACCTTTTCCCACATATCATGCTTCAAACATAAAGATACCAAATGTAAATTTTTGGTGAAGAATCAACAACAAGTGGAACACATTTGTGAAGTTGAACGAAATTTATTGGTTATATTAAATTTTTGTGGAAATTCAAAAACTGAAAAGTGGGGCGTGCAATATTATTCGGCCCCTTTACTTTCAGTGCAGCAAACGCACTCCAGAAGTTCACTGTGGATCTCTGAATGATCCAATGTTGTCCTAAATGCCTAATGATAAAATATAATCCACCTGTGTGTAATCAAGTCTCCGTATAAATGCACCTGCTCTGTGATAGTCTCAGGGTTCTGTTTGAAGCACAGAGAGCATCATGAAGACCAAGGAACACAACAAGCAGGTCCGTGATACTGTTGTGGAGAAGTTTAAAGCCGGACTTGGATACAAAATGATTTCCAAAACTATAAACATCCCAAGGAGCACTGTGCAAGCGATCATATTGAAATGGAAGGAGTAGCATACCACTGCAAATCTACCAAGACCCGGCCGTCCCTCTAAACTTTCATCTCAAACAAGGAGAAGACTGATCAGAGATGGAGCCAAGAGGCCCATGAACACTCTGAATGAACTGCAGAGATCAACAGCTGAGGTGGGACAGTCTGTCCATAGTACAACAATCAGTCGTACACTGCACAAATCTGGCCTTTATGGAAGAGTGGTAAGAAGAAAGCCATTTCTCAAAGATATCCATAAAAAGAGTTGTTTAAAGTTTGCAACAAGCCACCTGGGAGACACACCAAACATGTGGAAGAAGGTGCTCTGGTCAGATGAAACCAAAATCGAAATTTTGGGCAACAATGCCAAACGATATGTTTGGCGTAAAGGCAACACAGCTCATCACCCTGAACACACCATCCCCACTGTCAAACGTGGTGGCAGCATCATGGTTTGGGCCTGCTTTTCTTCAGCACGGACAGGGAAGGTGGTTAAAATTGATGGGAAGATGGATAGAGCTAAATACAGGACCATTCTTGAAGAAAACCTGTTGCAGTCTGCAAAAGAGCTGAGACAGGGACGGAGATTTGTCTTCCAACAAGACAATGATCCCAAACATAAAGCAAAATCTACAATGGAATGGTTCACAAATAAACGTATCCAGGTGTTAGAATGGCCAAGTCAAAGTCCAGACCTCAATCCAATCGTGAATCTGTGGAAAGAGCTGAAAACTGCAGTTCACAAACGATCTCCATCAAACCTCACTGAGCTCGAGCTGTTTGCCAAGGAAGAATGGGCAAGAATTTCAGTCTCTCGATGTACAAAACTGATAGGGACCTACCCCAAGTGACTTGCAGCTGTAATCGCAGCAAAAGGTGGCGCAACAAAGTATTAAGTTAAAGGGGCCGAATAATATTGCACGCCCCAATTTTCAGTTTTTGATTTTCCACTAAAATTTAAAATAACCAATAAATTTCGTTCAACTTCACAATTGTGTTCCACTTGTTGTTGAATCTTCACCAAAAATGTACATTTGGTATCTTTGTTTGAAGCATGATATGTGGGAAAAGGCTGAAAAGTTCCAGGGAGCCGAATACTTTCGCAAGGCACATATATATATATATATATATATATATATATATATATATATATATATATATATATATACACATATATATACATACATACTATGTGTAGACATTTATTCTATCTATTTTATTTTAACTTGTCAGTGTGATTTTTACATTACACAGCACTGAATTCCCGGATTTTCTATAGAACACCGGTGCATATTTCTCGCAAGTCACACTGATGGTCTGTGTGGTGTGCGAGTTTTTCTCACATCCACAGACTTGCATTGGCGTATTTCGGGCGTAATACGGTGACAATTGCAGCATGCTGCGATTTCACTAGTACGTATAATATGGCCAAGAAAACAACGGATGATAGGGGCTGCCCCATAGATTAACATTGGTCCAAGTGCTATGTGATTTTTTATGGCATAGCATCGGTCCGTATTACGCTGTAGTGTGACTCTGGCCTTAGAGTGATCCTGGGGATTCATTGTATACCCTATATTGTATATTACTTTCTGTGATTTATTGTTTTGCATTGTTTACCATTTACCATTTTTGTTTCGCATTGGTTAAGTGCCAACATGGAAAAGAATATAGCTTGAAATAGATTAGGTAATAACAACAATAGAGCAGAAATCCACAGATGTGCCATCTGGTGCAACATGAACTTCCTTCCTCACTTTAGGAGCCCAACAGACTTCCTTTCAGCTCTGAAACTTATTGCCTAAATTTGTTCAAAAGAAGTAAGAGATATAATATCAGCTTATCACAGCCTCTGTAATTATATTGAATTCTGTCCCTGTCTGTGGTTGGCCTAATGTTACCAATGACGTTATGGCTTATTATTGGCAACTCTCACAGAACATCCTGGAGCCTTCCAGAAAAAGAGTTGGATTTATTCCCAAGGAGCCACTAAAGTTGACCAAAACCTTCCATAGGGAACAGATGGCCGTATAACACAGACGAGGATCGCATCGCAAATCTCGGACTGGCCGGCAGCTATCCTGACCCGAGCGTGACAGTATGTATTTCTATGCAGCTGTCATGCTCGGGTCAGAAGAGCCAACGGCCAGTCTGTACACCGCGATGTGATTGTCGGCCATGTTATACGGCCATCTGACTGTGCCCTAAAACAAGCACTTATGGAAGGTTTCCTATGCATTAAATAGGCAATCTCCACCATCATGAGCACATTCTGGGGTGGGGAGGAGGGTGTTCATGGGCTTCTTAAAGACTTAGAATAAAAATGAAGAAGTATTCATACATAACAGCAAATTGAAAGCCATCATTAGTTAATATTCAAGATTTTTTAGACAATAGTGAACAAATACACTGTTTTGCCCAATACTGGAACACAAAGTAGTTATACAATGGCTGCAGTGCCAGTTGGTAAGTAACAAACTAAACTTAATTATTGGGAATTTTGGAAGGATTCTATAATTAAAGGGGTTTTCTGGATTCCGAATATTGATTGCAGATCAGGTGGATGAGTGGGTTCAATTTTCTAGCTCTTGTGCTAGTTTCCTTCTCGTAAAAAATTAAGACAGATAAAAAAAAGATCATGTGCAAAACATTTATTTTCCATTTCAAGGAGTTTGCTTTTGTGGCTTCAAACTGAACATTTCCATTCGTTCTATAAATCTATGGTGCTCAAGTTCCCCTTCACAGAATCATGAATTTGGAAAATGTTATGATGTATATAATAAATAGATTCACAGATGTACGATAAGTCAGCTGCAAGAAAGAGGAAGAGACCAGAGTCTAGACGCTTAAAATTTGTGTACCCACAGGTCACAAATCAAGAAGTGGCAATATTTTTAGACGAAACAACCCACACTTTTCTATAATGACTGTGATTCGGGGTAGCACATCTGCTTTATATGACAGTTTTATATAGTAGACTAGCATCCAAATGTCATGTAAAGGAAAAAAGCCAAATGTATCAATACATGGCAGTAAACAAGTGCCAAATGACTTCTATATAACAGGTCAGCGCTCGCTAATAGGCCAAAATCCACTAGTGTGAATGGGCTTTTCGATTGCCCACTCCGGTATCTGAGCTCTACTGCAAAGCTCCCACTCAACCTGAAACGTGGTGGATGGTTGTGTTTTTCACACACTTGTCTGTTTGGATTCACTATAAATATTTGTACTCAGGGAACTTGGAGCAATAAAATAAATGTATAAATGTTTACCAAGAGAAAATATCAAATATATCCAATCAGTATAATATGTTTGTACTATTTCTTTTATGTACCAATCTGAACTTGGAAATTGATATTTCTCATGACTTAAAGGGCTTGACTCAACTTTTTTTTCTTGGGGTGCGGTGCACTGTTGAAGATTGATAGTTCGGTTCAGCAGCATAATCACGCTGCTGGTCTAAACTGAGTGCTCCCCCAGTCTGATATCAGAGGTAACTTTACCTCTGAAGCATGGGAGAAGCACAGCGGCAGTCATACTGGTCAGATCCAGCAACATGGTCAGCTTGGGAGTGATGTGAGCAGACTTAAAAGCATCCTTACCTAGGTAACCGGCCACTCTGAGACCATAGGGTGACTGTTAACCTAGGTAGCAAGCTGTACAATAAAAATTTTAGAATCCCTCCATTGAAAACAGAGAGAATTTTTGCTAAAAAAATAAATCACAAAGTTGCTTGGCTTTATAAGTAAGCTATAATATAGTTCATTCTGAGGGCACCTGCTGCCTGATACTGGAGTATGGAAAACATTGTCAGAAAAAATTAACTTGAAAAAGGGTTTCCTATATTGGTACAATCTGATACCACTTCATAATATGGCCGCCATGCAAGTATAACCTACAGTACAGACCAAAAGTTTGGACACACCTTCTCATTTAAAGATTTTCTGTATTTTCATGACTATGAAAATTGCACATTCACACTGAAGGCATCAAAACTATGAATTAACACATGTGGAATTATATACTTAACAATAAAGTGTAAAACAGCTGAAATTATGTCTTATATTCTAGGTTCTTCAAAGTAGCCACCTTTTGCTTTGATGACTGCTTTGCACACTCTTGGCATTCTCTTTATGAGCTTCAAGAGGTAGTCACCGGAAATGGTCTTCCAACAATCTTGAAGGAGTTCCCAGAGATGCTTAGCACTTGTTGGCCCTTTTACCTTCACTCTGTGGTCCAGCTCACCCCAAACCATCTCGATTGGGTTCAGGTCTCGTGACTGTGGAGGCCAGGTCATCTGGCGTAGCACCCCATCACTCTCCTTCTTGGTCAAATAGCCCTTACACAGCCTGGAGGTGTGTTTGGGGTCATTGTCCTGTTGAAAAATAAATGATGGTCCAACTAAACGCAAACCGGATGGAATAGCCAAGAGTGTGCAAAGCAGTCATCAAAGCAAAAGGTGGCTACTTTGAATAACCTAGAATATAAGACATAATTTCAGAAAAAGTTCTCATCAATAGGCTGTCTGTATAATGTAGGACAGGACAGGTGTTTCGGAGCAGAGAGATGCTCTTTATAATCGTTCTCCAATGAGGCCACAGGTGAGGATCCTAAACAGAAGACCTCCCCTCTATTACAGGCTCATTCAAAAGTCAGTGATTTTCTGTTATGAAAAAAATAGTTCCGAGTGCCATCATTGCTTTTTTATTAGTGTCATCAGAGTTTGGACAGAGTTTATTCAGCTTTTTTCAGATGGAAAACAAAAAATGTAGGAGGTTGCTCAACATTCTCATATCAGTCCATAAAAAAAAAAAAAATGAGCAGCAAACGGATGGCATCCACGTGCTCTCCAATTTTTTTTACAGACCCATAGACCTGCATTGGCAGAATTCATCGAAGACTTGGATCCGAGTCCGAAAAGTCTCAGTGGCTTTATGCTAACTGCCAGGACAGCAAAAATACACAGACATGTGAACAGATACGGAGTGGAGTCCATAAAAGGTACAACTGTGAAAAACACAGATAGAATTCGCACGAGAAAAACTGACACCTGAATGAGCAGTACCTAACGCCATATTCTTATATTAGAGAAGAAAATCAAGCTCTTCCTGATCTGAATGGTCCCCAGATGTTTTTGTCCATCCTTCCCGTTAGCTGACTGCTCATCAAGATAGTTCTGAAAGTATGCAAAACTGTACACCTGTGATGTGAAATTTTTAGATTTTGTGGGCAGATTTTTAGCAGTAACAAATGGCAGTATGTATGCTGGCAAAGCAATGAACAACTCTTTGAAGCAAGTCTACAACTATCAGTCAGATATAGTGGATGATTAGTGCAAATTTTGAAATGTAGATAAATTAGCAATTTGTCTTTAACTGCATTATTCTCTGGAAAATATTTATTTCCAGAAAAAGTCTAGGAAGGAAAATAATATCCCCAGGAAGAATACTGTGAGGACAAAAAAGGCCACCACACAAAGTTCCTGTAGGACCTCATGTTTACACTAGTAGTTACAGCATACCCACATGCATGGAAATAATTTTTGAGACCGGCAACTAGGAGAATGAGTGTGAAGTTTAAAGGGGTATTCTCAATTTTTTTTTGAGCAGCTCAGAGCTGTGCAGTCTCCTTAGGCTGTGTGCACACGATGCGGAATTAGTGTGGATCCGCAGCGGATTTTTACATGCAGAAACGCTGCAGTTCCGCACAGTGATTTACAGTACAATTTAAATCAATAGAAAAAAAAAAGGCAGTGCTAATGGTGCAGAAAAATTTGCATGAAAACCGCTGCGGAACAAAAGAAGTAGCATGCTACTTCCTTTGTGCGGAACTGCAGCGTTTCTGACCCCTTCCATAATAGAAATCAGCAGGGGTAAAAAAGGCAGAAAATCCGCACAAAATCCACATCAAAAACGCACAAAATCTGCATAGAATCCGCGGCAAATCCGCAAATGCGTTTTCTGCCAGGAGATGCGGATTTTGTGCGGAAAATCCAGCACCCCAATCGCAACGTGTGCACATAGCCTTACAGTCTCCTCATTTCCTGGTTTTTCGCAAGGTGGCTCTCCTCCTCTTTGAGTGACAGCTCTGGTGAATGGTAAACCTGAATTTTTAGTAGAACTGTAAAGCACAGCACAAGTTTTGCCGAAACACATTCAGTTATTAGTGGTTTGTTCTGTAGTATACACTGTTATCCCTGTATTTACACATAGCAATAACAGCATTTGAACAAGCACACAGGTATGGACAAGAGCAGAGAATAATGATTATGAGACCTGCTCTGAAAACTGTGAGCTGGTTATTTTGCAAGGTTTATAACAGCATCTATTTCAAAGCTGAGAGAGAGTTGAGCAGATAACTGCTGTTTTAGAAATCAATGACCTAGAGAGAGGTGGCTAGAATGTTAGGAGTTAACCCCTCTCCTGAAATATAACTACTGCAGGCATTGGGGGCTGAGCTTTATGGAAACCAGATGTACACTATGAAAGATTAAAACTCTCTGCATGAGAATGACCGCAGGCAATTGCAAACGTGCTAGTTTTCATGAATAACTAGATAGGTCTATCTCCTAGCTCCCTCATACATGATTGCTTAGTTCAGTCAAGTGTTTGTTTGTTTTCCACAGTTAGAACGCATGAAAACAAAAGGATCAGCCATTGAAATTTCAAGGGCCCTATCCTTCTCTCCCCTAACATCATATGTCTGGGTAGTGAAGGATGGCACCAATACAGTCAGATGTGTAGCTGGTCCCAATGAAATAGGTGGATTTGAACGACTTTCAGCAGATATGTATGGGGGTCTTTAATGGTCAGTTTATCAATGCATGTTACTCATTTATTTTATGTATCTAGGTAATTTACAAATTTGACAATTACTTGCTGTAGAGTCACTCACCTCATTACCAGTCAGATAATACATGCGTGCTTCTTGCATTAAATGGAAAACATCAGGACATTCTCTGATCAATTCATTGGCTTCTACAGTACCAACAAGATACCAGGGATCCAATAAAGGTAGTCGGACACATTCTAGCATTTTTGGTAGAAGAGACATTCTCTCAGATTGTTTATATTGGACCCATTTTATTACAGTCTCAAACACTTGCGCTTCCTCTGTGACATATAATTCATCGCTCTTTAGAATATGGTATAAAATGTTGGATGTCAACTCGAGGAACTCTTCATGGTTTAAGACCTGCAAAAAGTTTTGGATGATATAGTTCTGGACCTGTAACTTCAGCAAGTCCAAACAATGTGTATCTGCAAGTCGTAAAATTCCAACACAGTTTTCAGGGTGAAGAGCTTCTGTAAGGAAACTGGAACATGCGTCCACCATACGGAGGAACTGAAAAGAAAAAACAGGAAGTTGTGAAACCTTAGCAGCTTGTATATCTGTGCATGTGGTGAGATGTTATCGCAGAATTTGGTGGCTTCTACTTTACGTGTACAGAGATGCATACTGAGATAAGACACTATGGTGAACACTGGTTGCCATATTTTATGCCATAAATGTCTGAATCCCACCGCAGGAACTTTATGTCATTTACTCATAAATAGTCCTCTCATGGTGTGCTGCTAGTGATGAGCGAGTGTACTCATTGCTCGGGTTTTCCCGAGCAGGCTCGGGTGTCCTCCGAGTATTTTTTAGTGTGGATTTTCACCACAAATTTCACTATTTGTAAAGTAAAGGGCGAAAACAGCAGCATTTTGACAACAATTGTTGACAACAATGGTGCGGATTTTGGAGTTGCAAATTTTACTGCTGATTATCCACTGTGGAAAGTCTGTAGTAGATTGGTCCTTTGCGGACTGTGCAGATTTGATGTGATAGTTTGTAAGTAGATTGATCCATGTTAGCTGTTTTTTAGGCTTATCCCACTCTGCCATAATGACACAAGAAGTGAAGATAAGAAAGTAGGGAAGTAGTGCAGGGGTCCTTAGTGAACCAAGCACTTGGTGAACATACACAGATAACAGGGGTGGACGGCTACAGGAAGTGACGCAGGAAAACGCCGAAAATATGTCAATTAATGGGGGGTTTTAATCAGTAGAATTCATATGTGTTCAAAATGTAGCAGAATGTTAAACATTTGGCAATGATCAAAGAAATTTGGTAGAAATAGAAAAATATATGAAATTAGAGCCCAACAGGATATTAGGCAATAAAGGAACATGACTATTGGGCTTTTACTCATTATTTAATCACCTGCAGTATGTTGTAAATCTGCTTTTAAAGGCATGGTAAGAGCCTATAAAACTTATAGTAATGGTTTTCTGTATACAGTGAAGCTGCATGTACACTGAAAGATAGTGCAGTGTAAACAGGCTGCCGATAACACAATGAATGAGCAAAACACTCAGTTATAGAGTGAAATGATCTTTTTGCGCCGCTCATTCGGCAGTGCATCTTCCTGTGTGAACTGGATACGCACTACCAAGAACTATGGCAGCCCAGGCGTCTATTACAGATCTACTACAGGTCGCTCAGGGCGCATCTTTTATATGGTCGGTCCGTGGAATTGTACTTTAAGTCAAAAGTTGTAAAACTAGAGCCCAAACACATGGAGACAATCTATATATAATCATGGAATGATTTAAAAAAAATGCTCGTTCACAGTTATCTTTCAGTGTAAATGTAGCTTTAGTGTCTTTTTTTATCTTTTTTCTGTTTTGTCTTAATAACATGGTTTTCCATCAAAAATACAGAAGTAAAAGTATTTATCTTGTATTTATCTTTATTATTTTTGATATCTCTTCTTGACCTTAATATACTTACTTATTTCATTAGAGGAAGAGAAGCCAGTGCACCTCGGCAGACACTCACATAATAAAAGATTCTGCATATCAAAATCTGACATGTCTGATCATCATTTACTTTGGCATATGACATTGAACAACGGACAAGAAGCCGCCTTACAAGTTTGTCTATGCTCAGTCCTCCTATATCTATACTATGTACAAGATACTGTATATGCATACATGTAGCTTGTATGCATCAGCATAGCTTATTTTAACTGCACTTTAAGGGTATGTTCCCACGGTCAGTAAAATCTGCGGATTGGACGCTGCACACATCTGCAGCGTCCAGATGTTACAGCATAGTGGATGGGATTTGAAGAAATCCCATCTCCACTATGCCTCCGGCATCCCTGCAGAGACGGACATGCGGCGCGTCTTTCGAGACCGCAGCATGTCAATTTATCTTGCGGAGACGCTCGGTCTCTGCAAGATAAATTTCCCATACAATGTATTGGGCGCGGTGATTCCGCACGGTTCAGTGAACACCTGCAGAATCACCTGCGTTCAAAAGCCGGCAGCGCTTTGGACGGAGCGGACATGTGCTGCGTCCAAAACGCTGCCTAATACTGAACGTGGGAACATACCCTAAAGTTTAGTCAGCTATGCTTTCTAATATAAGGACTTCCAGCAATAATGTGCATTGTCCTAGGTAGTGCATTCCAGAGAATTGGAACAGCTCGTAGAAGTCTTGGAGACGGGAGTGGGAGGTTCGAATTATTGCAGGAACAGGTAGAAAACAGTATGACTACATTCACACAAGGGTAAATGCTATAGATTTTCCATTTGCATTTGTGGGTGAAAAATTTGGAGTAGAAAAGTGGATGACTTTTTGAAAAATCTCATCCATAGGCTCCTAAATGGATTTGCACTGCAGATTTTTAAATATACGTCATCTTAATGGGTTTGACCCTTTTAGGAAAATGGGATCAAAATGCTGTAAAATACCCAAAATAACAAAACACACAAGGAACTCACCCTTTGCCACTTCTCTGGTATCAATGTTTTGGCTGCAGCGGTGACATCACATGAACAATGCGCATCACTCAGCCAATCACTGAGCTCAGCAGTTTGTGGCGTTTACCTCACAATACCAATCTTCAATGGGTACTACAGTGCCAACATTATTGCTGCTGGAAATGAGCATACATTGTTTTTAGTTTGTATGGGGCCCTGAAGTGATTAACCTCTTCACCCCCGAGCCTGTTTTCAAATTTCTGACCAGGCGGACAAATTTTAAAATTCTGATCAGTGTCACTCTATAAGGTAAGAATTCTGGAACGCTTCAACACTTCAGATTTATATCAGGTTTTTATGTTTGGCTGCTGTCACACCCTAGAAGACGCTATTTTTCAAAAACTAGCTTTTGCATCACCCTATTTTGAGAGCTATATTTTTTCCATATTTCTGTCCACAGAGTCATGTGTAGGGCTTTTTTTTGCAGGACGAGCTGTTGTTTTTATTGGTACCATTTTTAGGCACATGACATTTATTGATCACTTTCTATTCCGATTTTTAGGAGGCAGAATGAACAAAAGCCAGCAATTCAGGATTTGTTTTTAAGGTTTTGTTATACCATTCCACGTGTGGTAAAATTGATAAGGCAGCTTTATTTTTTGGATCAGTACAATTACAGTGATAACAAAATGATATAATTTTTTTTATGTTTTGCTGCTTTTACACAATTAAATCTATTTTATAGAAAAAAAGAATCGTTTTTACATCGCTTCATTCTATAATTTTTTATTTTTAAACTGATGGAGCTGTATGGCAGCTTCTTTTCTGCGGGACAAAATGGCATTGTCAACTATGCCTTTTTTATTTACATTCGTCTTTTTGATTGCTTTTTATTCCGCTTTTAGTTCGGCGGTATGATGAAAAGTATAGTTTTTTGCTTTGTTTTTAATTTATTTTTTTACGATGTTCACTGGGGTGAACTAGGATGAACTAGGGGTTAACTAGTATGCCAGTTTTATAGATCAGTTCGTTCCGGACACAGCGATACCAAATAGGTGAAAATTTTTGTTTATTTTTTATTTTTTTTTACATAAAAATACATATTTCTGGTTTCTGGGTGTAACAGGCCAAAGTAACCCCGTCCCAGATTAACCCCGGGTATAATTTGGCCTAGGCCAGAGTATACCCCGGGGTATAAACTGGCCTAGGCCAAACTATACCCAGGCATAAAATGGCCTAGGCCAAACTATACCCCGGGGTGTAAAATAGCCTAGGCCAAACTATACCCCTCCAGGCCACATTATACCCCCCAGGGTTAAAGTGGCCTAGGCTACATTTAACCCTGGGTATATTTTGGCCTAGGCCAAACTATACCTAAGGATGTAAAACAGCCTAGGCCAAACTATAACAGGCCACACTATACCCTCAGGCCAGACTATAGCCTTTTACTGGTTGCTATGGGATTTTACATGGCCACTTTATCCTAGCAACGCCCTGGATACGGTTGGAAAAGGGGTTTATCTACCTTGGGGGGCACCCTCACAGCACTGCGGGGAAGCCGGGGAACCCTTTTACTGGTTGCTATGGGATTTTACATGACCAATTTATCCTAGCAACGCCTTGTATACGCTTGGAAAAGGGGTTAATCTACCTTGGAGGACACCCTCACAGCACTGCGGGGTGGGTGGGGATCCCTTTTACTGGTTGCTATGGGATTTTACATGGCCACTTTATCCTAGCAACGCCCTGGATACGGTTGGAAAAGGGGTTTATCTACCTTGGGGGCACCCTCACAGCACTGCGGGGAAGCCGGGGAACCCTTTTACTGGTTGCTATGGGATTTTACATGACCAATTTATCCTAGCAACGCCTTGTATACGCTTGGAAAAGGGGTTAATCTACCTTGGAGGACACCCTCACAGCACTGCGGGGTGGGTGGGGATCCCTTTTACTGGTTGCTATGGGATTTTACATGGCCACTTTATCCTAGCAACGCCCTGGATACGGTTGGAAAAGGGGTTTATCTACCTTGGGGGCACCCTCACAGCACTGCGGGGAAGCCGGGGAACCCTTTTACTGGTTGCTATGGGATTTTACATGACCAATTTATCCTAGCAACGCCTTGTATACGCTTGGAAAAGGGGTTAATCTACCTTGGAGGACACCCTCACAGCACTGCGGGGTGGGTGGGGATCCCTTTTACTGGTTGCTATGGGATTTTACATGGCCACTTTATCCTAGCAACGCCCTGGATACGGTTGGAAAAGGGGTTTATCTACCTTGGGGGCACCCTCACAGCACTGCGGGGAAGCCGGGGAACCCTTTTACTGGTTGCTATGGGATTTTACATGGCCACTTTATCCTAGCAACGCCTTGGATACGCTTGGAAAAGGGGCTTATCTACCTTGGGGGCACTGTCGCAGCATTGCATGGAGGCTGGGGAACTCTTTTCCTGGTTGCTAAGCGATTTCAAATGATCAATCTAAGGTACTTACACCATGTAAAACCCTATAGCAAGCAGGGTGCCCCCAAGGTAGATAAACCCCTTTTCCAAGCATATACAAGGCATTGCTAGGATAAAGTGGTCATGTAAAATCCCATAGCAACCAGTAAAAGGGTTCCTCGGTGTAACAGGCCAAAGTAACCCTGTCCCAGATTAACCCCGGGTATAATTTGGTCTATGCCAGAGTATACCCGGGCATAAACTGGCCTAGGCCAAACTATACCCCGGGGTGTAAAATAGCCTAGGCCAAACTATACCCCTCCAGGCCAGATTATGTAACTAATCTGGGGTTAAAGTTGCCTAGCCCAATTTATACCTCTCAGCTCATATTATACCCCAATGAAATCATTTGCATTGAGTGATATACACAAGAATTACTTAATGCTTCAACATTTTATTGAGAAACCAAACTGACAATTCTTAAAGAGTACCTCCCACTATACAAAACTTTTGCCCATGGCAAAAGTAGTTGTAAAGGGGGGTATTTGTAATGCATATGCATTACAAATACCCCCCCATTTTATAGTTACCTTAGGGGGGCTGCCCGATTACCCCCCCTCGCTAACCGCCGCTGCCCGTCTCCTGGTAGACGGGGTCCCCCTCCTGCCGCTAGGTGGCGCTGCCTCTCCATGCGCCGACGTCACAGCCAGGCGCCATAGAGGAGAGCGGCACCTGGCTAGTGCCGTTGGAGCTTGTAGAAGCAGAGCCAGCACCACCTAGCGGTGGGAGGGGGGGCAATAATTTCTCATTAGCTATAAGTCACTTATCATGCAATGCAATTATCTGGGGCAACAAATCGCCCAACAGTCATTCTGTGTATTATGACATTTAGTCTAGCATGTCCTTGCTACCAAATTAACGTTTAAAGCTAAACACTGATAACAACATTGAAATGATCGTGCTTATTTTCAAGATACAGTGCATGTTCAGTTGTTGACTGCAGATTGAAGCTTGCAGGATATGTCAACCAATCCATGGAGTCACCGACGTTTGTGTAGATTATTATGTCGCAACTCAACAGATTCGCCGTGGTCATGATCTCTGCATCAGTTGCCCAGACTCCATCAAGAGAGATTCCAGAGATGTTCACATATTCATTCACATTTTGGTTCAAGTAGTCCTGTAGTTTTTTTGTCAAGTCAGTTTTCATATGGTGGATGACTTTATCTCTGAGAAGGGAATGGTTGTCCTCTGTTCCTGTCAAGATGTAGCTGATGGCCCGGAAGAAGCAGTTTCCATCACCTTTGGTTTTATATGTACGCCGTGGTTGTTCAAGGTCTCGTCTGCATCCACAGTATACAACCTTACTAAACGTAAGGCCAAGAGTGGTGCTAAGATACTTCCTTCTTGAACTTGGTAGTAGGTTGAAAGCCTTAGTTTGCTTATTTTTCTGTGTGGCAGAGTCACTGGAATAATCATCATCGGATGGTGGAGAAGCCTCTTTATCCTGGTAAATCTTTAGGTTGCTGGTGTGGTATGTGTTGCTTAATATCTTGCCAGTTTTGTTGTTCTTAAGTTTTACTCGTCCCTTGGTCAAGGATTCCACAACTAAATAAGGTCCAATCCAGCGTGGTTCCATCTTTGAACCTATGCGTTGAATACGGCGCTGATTCTTGATATAAACTATGGTACCAGCAGTGATTTCTTTGTTGCTTTTGTGTCGGCGATCAAAGGCACACTTCTGGTGTTCTTGAGCAGAGTGGATGTTGGTACTGACGTCTGAGTGCAGCTTTTTAAGAATGCTTGACAGTGTATTTAGCACATCAGGGGTGGCATGATCTGAAATGGGCATGGGATCCACCGTATCATCTTTTGAGGGATTAAGGTCCATGGGAAGCTTGGCCTTCCGTCCATACATGACCTCAAATGGAGTAACCTTGGTTGAAGCATGCACAGATGTGTGATAGGCAAACAGAACACCAGGGATGAATTGATCCCAGTTGTTTCCTTGGTCATTGACAAGCTTACTAAGAGCTTCTTTAAGTGTCCGATTATCACGTTCCCGCTGGCCATTTGTTTGTGGGTGGTATGCAGATGAAATACGGTGATCTGTTTGAAAATGTTCCATCAGGTTGTCAATGATCGAGTTTACAAACTCTCGTCCCTGGTCGCTAATCAGAGTCTCCATACAGCCAAGGCGACAGATAACGGAGTACAAAAAATTTGCCACTGACTTGGCACTCTTATCTGGGACAGCTGTTGCTTCAGTCCATTTGGAGAAATGATCAGTGGCAGCAACTATATATTTGTTGCCATTTGATGTTTCCTGAAGAGGGCCAATCATATCAATCCCAACTAAGCTCCATACTTTTCCAGGCACTGACATACTGTTGAGTGGTGGAGCTTCCTTTGTGATTTTGGGATTTATAACAAAACATTTTTGACAGGCTTTCACATACTGGTGAACGTCATTTTTCATTCCCTTCCAGTAAAACCGGTCAGAGATTTTGGCTAAAGTTTTATCTCTGCCAAAATGGCCCCCAGATATTGGGTTGTCATGACAGGCCTTCAGGATATTTGGCAGTCGACTTTTAGTAAGAACCTCCTTTTCCCTATGATAAACAATTCCTCCTTGGGCTCGATATGGCTTTGCTGTTTGTCTAAACTGGGACTTGGCATTTGCACGTTTCTCAGGAGGTAGATCGTAGGTATACTGAGGGTACCTTTGTTCTGTTGCAGTGTAGAATCTCAAAAGCTGGTCATACAATTGATCTTCCATGGTTGTCAAAATTGGAAAAGATTTGGTGTCATAGAGAGCAGAGAGGTGTCATAGAGAACATACAAAACAAGTTATCATTAACTATGCACTGACAGGACAGCGCCATCTACTGTCAGTTCAGATCTGCACACTTTTCAACAAATAAGCAATAGGGTGAGAAAAACAGTGAAGTGATAACATTATGGCCTAGAGAAATACTATAAAAACTATTTTATACCCCCTGGTATAAAGTTTATCCCCCGGGGGTATACTATGGCCTAAGTCAACTTTTGAATTTTTGTGCTGTTTCCTTCCTCAGTAAAAGGGTTCCCCGGCTTCCCCGCAGTGCTGCGAGGGTGCCCCCATGGTAGATAAACCCATTTTTTAAGCGTATCCAAGGCGTTGCTAGGATAGAATGGCCATGTAAAATCCCATAGCAACCAGTAAAAGGGTTCCCCACCCACCCCGCAGTGCTGTGAGGGTGCCCCCAAGGTAGATTAACCCCTTTTCCAAGCGTATACAAGGCGTTGCTAGGATAAATTGGTCATGTAAAATCCCATAGCAACCAGTAAAAGGGTTCCCCGGCTTCCCCACAGTGCTGCAAGGGTGCCCCCAAGGTAGATAAACCCCTTTTCCAAGCGTATACAAGCCGTTGCTAGGATAAAGTGGTCATGTAAAATCCCATAGCAACCACCTAAGGGGTTAACCACCTATCCTTAAGTGCTGCGAGAGTGCCCCCAAGGTAGATAAACCCCTTTTTCAAGCGTATTCAAGGCGTTGCTAAGATAGAGTGATCATGTAAAATCCCATAGCAACCAGTAAAAGGTTTCCCCACCCACCCGCAGTGCTGCAATGGTGCCCCCAAGATAGATAAACCCCTTTTCCAAGCGTATCCAAGGTGTTGCTAGGATAGAGTGATCATGCTATATCCCATAGCAACCAGTAAAGGGGTTCCCCACCCACCCCTCAGTGCTCGTCAGTGCCCCCTAGGTATACAAAGCCCTTTTCCAAGCATATCCAAGGCGCCAAGACAACGAGCTGGCACGAGCAGGGCTGAAGATTTCATGTCACATGTGACTATAGGGAGGGGGTGGGGCTTAGAAAGGGAGATCCCTGGCGTCACCAGAGGTGGAGGAGCTTGAAAAGGAGCAGTGCCCGATGGGAGGGGGAGCTGTGACCTAGAAGAATGAGCAGCTTTCCCTCAGCTTACCCTGGGGGGTATAATCTGGCCTGGAGGGGTATACTTTGGCCTAGGCTATTTTATACCCCGGGGTATAGTTTGGCCTAGGCCAAAGTATACCCGGGGTATAATCTAGCCTAGGCCACTTTAACCCCGGGTATAGTCTGGCCTGGGGGTATAATCTGGCCTGTTACACCGGGTACAATTTTTTTCCCTATTTTCCATATTTTGTGATTCATTTATTTTTATTTTTTTACTCTATGGGACATTAACTTTTATCACCCTGAATGCTGGTATAATGCATTGCAACTCTTAAACCATGGTCTCAGCATGAACTAACAGGCTTGCTGTATACGACAGACCCGGAGGTTGAGAGGGAGCCACCTCCCTCTCCCAGGCTCCTAAATGTTGCAATCAATATCGATCGTGGCATTTAGGGTGTTAAACATTCAGGGCTCAGTTATCACGTAAGCCAAGCTCCCGGCGGTGATCGCCATGATCTATCTATACATTATCAGTCGGGAACCTCTATCCGACCATAACGTATAAGTACTGTACAGCAAATGTCGTGAAAGGATTAAAGCGGTTGGCCTGGACTTTTACATTGATGCACTTTGATGGCCTTTCCCTGACAGCTGTTTCTGTTGGCGGCAATGGCCCAAAATGCCCAGTTGTGGAGCTGCACTGCTCCATCACCTGTAAAATGGCTGTGGCTGGGTACTGCATATCCGCCCTCTTAGTCAAATCAATAGGAGACAGGTTTATAGTACCCAACTGCTATACCCTTGACCAGATGGGCTGTGCAGCTCCAGAACTTTGCACCAGTAACAGCTGATACATAGGGGTGCCTGACATTGCACCTCTGCTAATCAGATATTGATTACCTGTCCTAAAGTTAGGCCATCAAGTCCTGAACATCCCATTTAGGCAGCGGAATTTTAAGACAACGTCTTTAAGTTATCACTTATCTAATGGGTACAACACTGGGACACCCATTGATCCTAAGTAATCTCTGCATTCATCTATCACTGGCAGTCCCGTAGACAATGAAAAGAGCAGTGGTGCACATGCTTGACCTCTGCTCCATTGACACAGGGCTCTGTAGAGCACCATTCTCTCACAAACCCAGAGATGAACATGTATTATTATATGCATAGGTGATAAAGAATTTACACAAAGAATTTAATTTAAGAAGATATTACTTCGCAATGCATTGAAGTTTCTTTGACACCGGAGAGCAGACTGCGGTTCTGTTGTGCAATACAGAAACCAGAAACTCTGCAACATTTGTGATTTTCCCACAAGAGATGTTCTTAGAATTGTTTGCTCAGAGTACATGACCTCACATTTCATAGGGTCTGTGCATAAACCCATCTATTCCAGTGTATACATAGGGTTTCTGCAGGTCTAACAGCCAGTCTGGTACAGAAAAGAGACAAAGAATGGGGATAGTATTTGCAGAATTAAATCCAATGAGCAATAGTCAAGGTTCACTGAGGTTACTTTCAATCCTTTTATTTAAAATAAATCTACATGTTTCAGGATCCCACCATGCTCTTCGTCAAGGCAATTCCCAGTGTTGTATTCCATTCACATTTTTAAAGTATTAAAATAGCACTAAATAACCTGCAGGTCAGGAATGTGACATCTGGTACAGAAGTCTCTATATATGACCATGACTAAAAGTATGCTAATTTGTTTGCATTTACAGGAGAGTTTTTTAACCCCTTCCCAACCTTTGACGCCACGTAGGCGTCATGAAAACCCGTGCCAATCCAACCCATGACGCCTATGTGGCGTCATGGAATGATCGCGTCCCTGCAGATCGGGTGAAGGGGTTAACTCCAATTTCACCCGATCTGCAGGGACAGGGGGAGTGGTACTTCAGCCCAGGGGGGTGGCTTCACCCCCCCGTGGCTACGATCACTCTGATTGGCAGTTTCACTTTCAACAGCCAATCAGAGCGATTTGTAATATTTCACCTAAAAAACTGGTGAAATATTACAATCCAGCCATGGCCGATGCTGCAATATCATCGGCCATGGCTGGAAACACTGATGTGACCCCCCACCCCACCCCACCGATCGCCCCCCCCAAGCCACCGATCTGTGGTCCGCTCCCCTCCGTCTTGTGCTCCGCTCCCCCGTCCTCCTGTCCGCTCCCCCCGTGCTCCTATGCCACCCCCCCCGTGCTCTGACGCCCCCCCGTGCCCCGATCTCCACCCCCTTATACTTACCGAGGCTCCCGGTGTCCATCCGTCTTCTCCATGGGCGCCGCCATCTTCCAAAATGGCGGGCGCATGCGCAGTGCGCCCGCCGAATCTGCCGGCCGGCAGATTCGTTCCAGGTATAATTTGATCACTGTGATAAAACCTATCACAGTGATCAAAATAAAAAAAATAGTAAATAACCCCCCCTTTATCACCCCCATAGGTAGGGACAATAATAAAAAAAAGAAAATATATTTTTTTCTTTTTCCACTAGGGTTAGGGTTAGAACTAGGGTTAGAATTAGGGGAAGGGTTAGGTGTAGGGTTAGGGTTAGGGCATGTGCACACAGTGCGGATTTGGCTGCGGATCCGCAGCGGATTGGCCACGGATCCGCAGCGGATTGGCCGCAGATCCGCAGCGGATTGGCCGCGGATCCGCAGCGGATTGGAAGCTGCGAATTCGTAGCAGTTTTCCATCAGGTTTACAGTACCATGTACACTTATGGAAAACCAAATCCGCTGTGCCCATGGTGCGGAAAATTCCGTGCGGAAATGCTGCGTTGTATTTTCCGCAGCATGTCAATTCTTTGTGCGGATTCCGCAGCGCTTTACACCTGTTCCTCAATAGGAATCCGCAGGTGAAATCCGCACAAAAAAACACTGGAAATCCGCTGTAAATCTGCAGGTAAAACGCAGTGCCTTTTACCTGCAGATTTTTCAAAAATCATGCGGAAAAATCTCACACGAATCCGCAACGTGGGCACATAGCCTTAGGGTTAGGGTTGGAATTAGAGTTAAGATTAGGCTTGTGGTTAGGGTTACGGATAGGGTTAGGAGTGTGTTGGGGTTACAGTTGTGGTTAGGGTTGGGATTAGGGTTAGGGTTGGGATTAGGGTTAGGATTAGGCTTAGGGTTGGGATTAGGGTTACGGGTGTGTTGGGGTTAGGGTTGTGGTTAGGGGTGTGTTGGGGTTAGGGTTGTGATTAGGGTTAGGGCTACAGTTGGGATTAGGGTTAGGGGTGTGTTGGGGTTAGTGTTGAAGTTAGAATTGAGGGGTTTCCACTGTTTGGGCACATCAGGGGTCTCCAAACGCAACATGGCACCACCATTGATTCCAGCCAATCTTGCGTTCAAAAAGTCAAATGGTGCTCCCTCCCTTACAAGCCCCGATGTGCACCCAAACAGTGGTTTACCCCCACATATGGGGTACCAGCGTACTCAGGACAAACTGGGCAACAACTGTTGGGGTCCAATTTCCCCTGTTACCCTTGCAAAAATAAAAAATTGCTTGCTAAAACATCTTCTTTGAGGAAAGAACAATTATTTTTTATTTTCACGGCTCATCATTAGGCACATCAGGGGCTCTGCAAATGCAACCTGACACCCGCAGACCATTCCATCAAAGTCTGCATTTCAAATGTCACTACTTCCCTTCCGAGCCCTGACGTGTGCCCAAACAGTGGTTTACCCCCACATATGGGGTATCAGCGTACTCACAACAAACTGGGCAACAAATATTGGGGTCCAAATTCTCCTGTTACCCTTGTGAAAATAAAAAATTGCTTGCTAAAACATCTTTTTTGAGGAAAGAAAAATGATTTTTTATTTTCACGGCTCTGCGTTGTAAACTTCTGTGAAGCACTTGGGGATTGAAAGTGCTCACCACACATCTAGATTAGTTCCTTGGGGGGTCTAGTTTCCAAAATGGGGTCACTTGTGGGGGGTTTCTACTGTTTAGGCACATCAGGGGCTCTGCAAATGCAACGTGACGCCCGCAGACCATTCCATCAAAGTCTGCATTTCAAATGTCACTACTTCCCTTCCGAGCCCTGACGTGCGCCCAAACAGTGGTTTACCCCCACATATGGGATATCAGCGTACTCACAACAAACTGGGCAACAAATATTGGGGTCCAATTTCTCCTGTTACCCTTGTGAAAATAAAAAATTGCTTGCTAAAACATGTTTTTTGAGGAAAGAAAAATTATTTTTTATTTTCACGGCTCTGCGTTGTAAACTTCTGTGAAGCACTTGGGGGTTGAACGTGCTCACCACACATCTAGATAAGTTCCTTGGGGGGTCTAGTTTCCAAAATGGGGTCACTTGTGGGGGGTTTCTACTGTTTAGGCACATCAGGGGCTCTGCAAACGTAACATGATGCCTGCAGACCAATCCATCAAAGTCTGCATTCCAAAACGTCACTACTTCCCTTCCGAGCCCCGGCATCTGCCAAAACAGTGGTTTACCCCCACAAATGGGGTATCAGCATACTCAGGAGAAACTGGTAAACAACTTTTGGGGTCAAATTTCTCCTGTTACCCTTGGGAAAATTAAAAAATTCTAGGCTAAAAAAATATTTTTGAGGAAAGGAAACACATTTATTATTTTCACGGCTCTGCGTTATAAACTTCTGTGAAGCACTTGGGGGTTTAAAGTGCTCACCACACATCTAGATAAGTTCCCTTGGGGGTCTAGTTTCCAAAATGGGGTCACTTGTGGGGAGTTCCTACTGTTTAGGCACATCAGGGGCTCTGCAAATGCAACCTGACACCCGCAGAGCATTCCATCAAAGTCTGCATTTCAAAACGTCACTACTTCCCTTCCGAACCCCGACGTGTGCCAAAACAGTGGTTTACCCCCACATATGGGGTATCAGTGTACTCAGGAGAAACTGGACAACAACTTTTGGGGTCCAATTTCTCCTGTTACCCTTGGGAAAATAAAAAATTGTGGGCTAAAAAATCATTTTTGAGAAAAGAAAAATTATTTTTTATTTTCATGGCTCTGCGTTATAAACTTCTGTGAAGCACTTGGGGGATCAAAGTGCTCACCACACATCTAGTTTAGTTCCTTGGGAGGTCTAGTTTCCAAAATGGGGTCACTTGTGGGGGAGCTCCAATTTTTAGGCACACAGGGGCTCTCCAAACGCGACATGGTGTCCGCTAATGATTGGAGCTAATTTTCCATTCAAAAAGCCAAATGGCGTGCCTTCCCTTCCGAGCCCTGCCGTGCGCCCAAACAGTGGTTTACCCCCACATATGGGGTATCATCGTACTCAGGACAAACTGGACAACAACATTTGGGGTCCAATTTCTCCTATTACCCTTGGGAAAATAAAAAATTCCGGGCCAAAAATCATTTTTGAGGAAAAAAAATTATTTTTTATTTTCACGGCTCTGCGTTGTAAACTTCTGTGAAGCACCTGGGGGTTTTAAGTGCTCACTATGCATCTAGATAAGTTCCTTGGGGGGTCTAGTTTCCAAAATGGGGTCATTTGTAGGGGAGCTCCAATGTTTAGGCACACATGGGCTCTCCAAACGCGACATGGTGTCCGCTAACGATTGGAGCTAATTTTCCATTCAAAAAGTCAAATGGCGCGCCTCCCCTTCCGAGCCTTGCTGTGCACCCAAACAGTGGTTTACCCCCACATATGAGGTATCGGCGTACTCAGGAGAAATTGCCCAACAAATTTTAGGATCCATTTTATCCTGTTGCCCATGTGAAAATGAAAAAAATGAGGCTAAAGGAAATTTTGTGTGAAAAAAAAGTACTTTTTTATTTTTACGGATCAATTTGTGAAGCACCTGAAGGTTTAAAGTGCTCACTATGCTTCTAGATAAGTTCCTTGGGGGGGTCTAGTTTCCAAAATGGGGTCACTTGTGGGGGAGCTCCAATGTTTAGGCACACAGGGGCTCTCCAAACGTGACATGGTGTCCGCTAGCGATGGAGATAATTTTTCATTCAAAAAGTCAAATGGCGATCCTTCCCTTCCGAGCCTTACCATTTGCCCAAACAGTGGTTTACCCCACATGTGAGGTATCTGTATACTCAGGAGAAATTGTCCAACAAATTTTAGGATCCATTTTATCCTGTTGCCCATGTGAAAATGAAAAAATTGAGGCTAAAATAATTTTTTTGGGAAAAAAAAAGTACTTTTTCATTTTTACGGATCAATTTGTGAAGCACCTGGGGGTTTAAAGTGCTCACTATGCATCTAGATAAGTTCCTTGGGGGGTCTAGTTTCCAAAATGGGGTCACTTGTGGGGGAGCTCCAATGTTTAGGCACACGGGGGCTCTCCAAACGCGACATGGTGTCCGCTAAAGATTGGAGCCAATTTTTCATTCAAAAAGTCAAATGGCGCTCCTTCCCTTCCGAGCCCTGCCGTGCGCCCAAACAGTGGTTTACCTCCACATATGAGGTATCAGCGTACTCAGGACAAATTGGACAACAACGTTCGTGGTCCAGTTTCTCCTTTTACCCTTGGGAAAATAAAAAAATTGTTGCTAAAAGATCATTTTTGTGACTAAAAAGTTAAATGTTCATTTTTTACTTCCATGTTGCTTCTGCTGCTGTGAAACACCTGAAGGGTTAATAAACTTCTTAAATGTGGTTTTGAGCACCTTGAGGGGTGCAGTTTTTAGAATGGTGTAACTTTTGGGTATTTTCAGCCATATAGAACCCTCAAAATGACTTCAAATGTGAGGTGGTCCCTAAAAAAATGGTTTTGTAAATTTTGTTGTAAAAATGAGAAATCACTGGTCAAATTTTAACCCTTATAACTTCCTAGCAAAAAAAAAATTTGTTTCCAAAATTGTGCTGATGTAAAGTAGACATGTGGGAAATGTTATTTATTAACTATTTTGTGTCACATAACTCTCTGGTTTAACAGAATAAAAATTAAAAATGTGAAAATTGCGAAATTTTCTAAATTTTCGCCAAATTTCCTTTTTTTTCCACAAATAAACTCAGAAATTATCGACCTAAATTTACCTCTAACATGAAGCCCAATATGTCACGAAAAAACATTCTGAGAATTGCTAGGATCCGTTGAAGCGTTCCTGAGTTATTACCTCATAAAGGGACACTGGTCAGAATTGCAAAAAACGGCAAGGTCATTAAGGCCAAAATAGCCTGGGTCATGAAGGGGTTAAGGACTCAGTACACATTAGAATAAAGTCGGCCAAACTTTCTGATATTAAATAAATAATTAAAAAAGTGTTATTTTTAATAACCAGGAAAGGTAAAGCAGACAGCTGTAGGCTTATATTATAAGACTGGGAAGGTCCCTGGTTATTGGGCTCTTCACAGACTAAAAATACCAGCCTGCAGCACCCCTAGAAGTGGCGCATCACATTAGAGGTGCCAATTCCTGGCACTTTGCCCAGGTCTTCCCAATTGCCCTGGTGCAGAGGCAATTGGGGTAATGGTAGGTGGGGGTTGATGATAGCTGTGATTTGTCAAAAGCCACCCCACACATGAATGGTCTCAGGATGCTTTACTGTTGGGAAAACACAGAACATGTGGTAGTATTCACCTTTACTTCGCCATACAATCAATCTTCCAGATGTCCCAAATACTCAGAAGAGGGCTTCATCAGAGAAAATTACTTTACCCCAGTCCTCTGACAAATCTTTGTCAGACTTTCCTTGATATTTTTGGAGAGAAGTGGCTTTTTTGCTGCCCATCTTGATGACAGATTAGCCAGGCTGCCAATCCTGGACAAGATCTGCACTGCTACTGGACTGATCCTGCAGTTGAATCCTCTTTATGAGATGGTTCCGTCACTAGTTGACTTTTTTGGGAACACCGAAGTGTTCATCGCAAGGAATGACTTAGCAATAATTTACAATTAATCTGACCACTCTTCCTAACAATCTACAGTTAATGTAAATTGCCACTTTAAAATTGAAGCCATAAACTTAGGGTACCGTCACATTAAGCGACGCTGCAGCGATATAGACAACGATGCCGATCGCTGCAGCGTCGCTGTTTCGTCGTTGTTTGGTCGCTGGAGAGCTGTCACACAGACAGCTCTCCAGCGACCAACGATGCCGAAGTCCCCGGGTAACCAGGGTAAACATCGGGTTACTAAGCGCAGGGCCGCCCTTAGTAACCCGATGTTTACCCTGGTTACCAGTGTAAATGTAAAAAAAAAAAAACACTACATACTCACATTCCGGTGTCTGTCGCGTCCCCCGGCGTCCGCTTCCCTGCACTGTGTAAGCGCCGGCCGTAAAGCAGAGCGGTGACGTCACCACTGTGCTCTGCTTTACGGCCGGCGCTGACACAGTGCAGGGAAGCGGACGCCGGGGGACGCGACAGACACCGGAATGTGAGTATGTAGTGTTTGGGTTTTTTTACATTTACAATTTATGGCCCTGCGCTTAGTAACCCGATGTTTACCCTGGATACCAGTGAAGACATCGCTGAATCAGCGTCACACACGCCGACTCAGCGATGTCAGCGGGTGATCCAGCGATGAAATAAGGTGCTGGCCTTCTAGCTCCGACCAACGATATCACAGCAGGATCCTGATCGCTGCTGCGTGTCAAACACAACGATATCGCTATCCAGGACGCTGCAACGTCACGGGTCGCTATCGTTATCGTTGTTAAGTTGTTCAGTGTGAAGGTACCTTTACCAAAATTTATGTCAGTCTCAAAGCTTTTCACCTCGACTGTACATATATTTACGTATGTACAGTGGGGGAAATAAGTATTTGATCCCTTGCTGATTTTGTAAATTTGCCCACTGACAAAGACATGAATAGTCTATAATTTTAAGGGTAGGTTATTTTTAACATTGAGAGATAGAATATCAAAAATAATATCCAGAAAATCACATTGTATAAATTATATAAATTTATTTGCATTTTGCAGTGAGAAATAAGTATTTGATACCCTACCAACCATTAAGAGTTCTGGCTCCTACAGACCAGTTAGACGCTCCTAATCAACTCGTTACCTGCATTAAAGACAACAGTCTTACAAAGTCACCTTTATAAAAGACTCCTGTCCACAGACTCAATTCATCAGTCAGATTCTAACCTCTACAACATGGGCAAGACCAAAGAACTTTCTAAGGATGTCAGGGACAAGATCACAGACCTGCACAAAGCTGGAATGGGCTACAAGGGATCAAATACTTATTTCCCCCATGGTATATGTAAAAATAAGTGTTCAACAAAAATTGAAGTAGCCAATAACAACCAATTCGGTTCCAGCATTCATTATTTGGAGGCACCACTTGTTCCTGCACAAGCTTGTACACAAAGCCCAGTGTGTGCACCATATGACTATAGTGGACTTACCTGAAAAAGACTGGCAGCCTCTAATATTTTCTGCACGTTCTGCTTAGTGATCACGACTTTACTAGTGTAAGTATAATCCAAGATAGTCTGCATGGTTTCAGCTTCCACTCCCTGGATTATAATCTTCTCTTCATACTTTTCTTTGAGATCATTACAGAACATGGCTCTAAGGAAGAAATACACATCTGTGTCAGATAAAGCAGCATCAAAGCATGTTAGAGAACATACAAATCTCAAAATGACACTAAAACTATTTTTTTTTAAGGAATCTGACCTGGAGATTAGAAAATAGTTGCAAATCCAACTTTTTAAAAGTATTCACCTGGTGTTCGCCACACATTTCCCTGCAGAAGCCGATGCTTGGAAAA
Source organism: Ranitomeya variabilis (assembly GCF_051348905.1). Taxonomy (NCBI): domain Eukaryota; kingdom Metazoa; phylum Chordata; class Amphibia; order Anura; family Dendrobatidae; genus Ranitomeya; species Ranitomeya variabilis. The sequence goes on along the minus strand of NC_135233.1, from coordinate 992,796,822 downwards.
TGCAGTATTACATGGCATTCGCATGCATATTCCATGGTCATACAGTAGGAGACATTCTCACATGGCACGGCATCTACAGTATCTCCATGGTGTAATAATATATGAGCTTAGCCATCTATGTAGGAACCCAATCAACAGATGAGGCCACACTAGATCTCTCTGCTTTAGGCAATGGCAGGGGAAGATATACTATTGTTGCAATCTGGGCATCCGAACATGGGCCCAATATACAGTACAGACCAAAAGTTTGGACACACCTTCTCATTTAAAGATTTCTCTGTATTTTCATGACTATGAAAATTGTACATTCAAACTGAAGGCATCAAAACTATGAATTAACACATGTGGAATTATATACCTAACAAAAAAGTGTGAAACAACTGAAAATATGTATTATATTCTAGGTTCTTCATAGTAGCCACCTTTTGCTTTGATGACTGCTTTGCACACTCTTGGCATTCTCTTGATGAGCTTCAAGAGGTAGTCACCGGGAATGGTCTTCCAACAATCTTGAAGGAGTTCCCAGAGAGGCTTAGCACTTGTTGGCCCTTTTGCCTTCACTCTGCGGTTCAGCTCACCCCAAACCATCTGGATTGGGTTCAGGTCTGGTGACTGTGGAGGCCAGGTCATCTGGCGTAGCACCCCATCACTCTCCTTCTTGGTCAAATAGCCCTTACACAGCCTAAAGGTGTGTTTGGGGTCATTGTCCTGTTGAAAAATAAATGATGGTCTAACTAAACGCAAATCGGATGGAATAGCATGCCGCTGCAAGATGCTGTGGTAGCCATGCTAGTTCAGTATGCCTTCAATTTTGAATAAATCCCCAACAGTGTCACCAGCAAAGCATCCCCACTCCATCACACCTCCTCCTCCATGCTTCACGGTGGGAACCAGGCATGTAGAGTCCATCCATTCACCTTTTCTGTGTTGCACAAATTTGCTCAAATTTGGACTCATCAGAACAAAGCACAGAATTCCACTGGTCTAATGTCCATTCCTTGTGTTCTTTAGCACAAACAAGTCTCTTCTGCTTGTTGCCTGTCCTTAGCAGTGGTTTCCTAGCAGCTATTTTACCATGAAGGCCTGCTGCACAAAGTCTCCTCTTAACAGTTGTTGTAGAGACGTGTCTGCTGCTAGAACTCTATGTGGCATTGACCTGGTCTCTAATCTGAGCTGCTGTTAACCTGCGATTTCTGCGGCTGGCGACTCGGATAAACTTATCCTCAGAAGCAGAGGTGACTCTTGGTCTTCCTTTCCTGGGGCGGTCCTCATGTGAGCCAGTTTCTTTGTATCGCTTGATGGTTTTTGCAACTGCACTTTGGGACACTTTCAAAGTTTTCCCAATTTTTCAGACTGACTGGCCTTCATTTCTTTAAGTAATGATGGCCACTCGTTGTTCTTTACTTAGCTGCTTTTTTCTTGCCATAATACAAATTCTAACAGTCTATTCAGTAGGACAATCAGCTGGGTATCCACCAGACTTCTGCTCAACACAACTCATGGTCCCAAACCCATTTATAAGGCAAGAAATCCCACTTATTAAACCTGACAGGGCACACCTGTGAAGTGAAAACCATTTCCGGTGACTACTTCTTGAAGCTCATCAAGAGAATGCCAAGAGTGTGCAAAGCAGTCATCAAAGCAAAAGGTGGCTACTTTGAAGAACCTAGAATATAAGACATAATTTCAGTTGTTTCACACTTTTTAGTTAAGTATATAATTCCACATGTGTTAATTCACAGTTTTGATGCCTCCAGTGTGAATTTACAATTTACATAGTCATGAAAATACAGAAAAACCTTTAAATGAGAAGGTGTGTCCAAACTTTTGGTCTGTACTGTATGAGGGGGCCCACTACTACCCCCAAAGCAGGTGCAATTGTGCATTATGATGAGCTATTGGACTGAAAAGGGCACATATGTTGTTTTTGTACAAGGGCTCAATTCTGTCGGCATAAGAGGAGTTGGCTTCATGAGTTTAAGATGTCAACAAAACAGCTATCCCACACAATGGTTGGGTTTTGTGGGCTGTGGATAAATGGAGTAAACGCACAAAAATAAATCATCAATTTGACTACTCACAGATCAAATTTGTACAGGTTATTAAACTTATGGAAAAATCAAATCTATCTATATAATTGACTTTATAATTAATAATTTATGTACCGTATTTTAAAGGGAACCTGTCACCCCCAAAATCGAGGATGAGCTAAGCCCACCAGCATCAGGGGCTTATCTACAGCATTCTGGAATGCTGTAGATAAGCCCTCAATGTATCCTGAAAGATGAGAAAAAGAGGTTAGATTATACTCACCCAGGGGCAGTTCCGCTGCAGTCCGGTCCGATGGGCATCGCGGTCCGGTCCGGGGCCTCCCATCTTCTTACGATGACGTCCTCTTCTTGTATTCACGCTGCGGCTCTGGCGCAGGTGTACTTTGTCTGTCCTGTTGAGGGCAGCGCAAAGTACTGCAGTGCGCAGGTGCTGGAAAAGGTCAGAGAGACCCGGCGCCTGCGCACTGCAGTACTTTGCTCTGCCCTCAACAGGGCAGACAAAGTATGCCTGCGCCGGAGCCGCAACGTGAAGACAAGAAGAGGACGTCATCCTATGAAGATAGGAGGCCCCGGACCGCGACGCCCATCGGATGGACCGCCCACCCAGGTGAGTATAATCTAACCTCTTTTTCTCATCTTTCAGGATACATCGGGGTTTATCTACAGCATTACAGAATTCTGTAGATAAGCCCCTGATGCTGGTGGGCCTAGCTCATCTTCGATTTTGGGGGTGACAGGTTCTCTTTAGGAAAAAAAAGTGTTTAATTTTCTTTAACATTGTTTTTATTATTGTTAATATGTTTTGTTATCATATTGAAAGATTTTAATTACTTTTAATTTTACAGGGGTTATCTAAGATTAGTTTATTTTTTTTGCAATAAGCCTAAAAACTAACAGGCATGTGGGATTTCTGTTATCACAAACTAACAGGCAGGTAGTTGCTAAGTACCTGCCAGTTCTACCCTGCACCAGCTCAGAGTGATCACGGACCACTCCTGCTAGCGATTCTGCTGCTTCACGTCGACAGAGCAGCTCTTCCTCTTCTGGGCTGATCTGTAAACAAGGATGCCAAATGCCATGCTAATTGATTATCGGCTTCCCACAGTTAGACAGCGGGGAGCTAGCTGTCAATCAGCATGACACCGGTTGTCATGCCCCATCAACAGGGCAGAGCGGAAGAGTAGCAGCTGATCTGTCAACATGACGTCAGCAGAAGCTGAAGAATCGCCGGCAAGAGCTGCCTGCGAATGCTCTGATTTGGCAGAGATGTGCGGTAGCAGGAATAATAGGCAGGTAGTTAGCAACTCCTTTAAGTTATAACTTATTGGCATGTATGTATGCACGGACCAAGGACAGCTATGTGCAGATTTCTTATGGGTTTGCATTATGGACCTCCCGGCTCTCAGTGCATATAGTACTTCCATAAAGCACGGCATCCTCCTGTAGCAGTAATACTTTTATTGAGAATCAGAGCTTTTTTTCTAACATATACAATATGAAACTAAGAAAAAAAGTGACCAATCCCTTGTCACATGCACCACAGATGGGGTATAGGCATGATGTTAGATAACCAGCCTCTATAGCTCAGCGGTTCAGTTTTGTCTATGGTCATCAATGCCTTATCACCGTGGTACAAGACATGCGGATCAGACTTGCTGACCTCTCAGCTCTTGATTATCCAGATCATTTAGCTTGTTTGTATCATACATTGCTGCACATCTGCCAAGGATTCCAGTCCATTCTCTTTCCATATAAAACTATTGGCAGCAACAAATGGGAAATAATGTGGGATCTAACTAAACAATGTACTGTAAATTTATACCAGGATTGCTCACTCCTATTTAGCCTCTTCTTGTTACTATGGAGCAAAAAATAGACAAAAAAGGGATTAGGATTAAGCAGAGATAAGAATGTTACTAGGTGAATGAAATGTCCCATATGTTTGTAGATTGTGTGGATAATACCACATTGCTGAGCGACTGCGCTTTCTGAATTTAGAGCAAGACAACATAAAAGATGCTCACCATGATCACGTATACTACAGGGACATAAGTAACAGGACACCTACACATCCACTACAGGAGCTTTTATGACCATCCATAGACATTAATATGGCATATTAAGATTTCTCTTCACTTGAAATAATGGGCCTAGGCCAACCCCTGAAAAACAATCACATTGCAGCATCCCTCCTCCACCAAACTATACAGTTGGCACAATGCAGTCAGGTAAGTAACATGCTTCTAACAAAGAGAGAAGTGTAATTCATCACTCCACAGGACACATTTCCACTGCTACAGTGACAGAGTGATTTGTACCACTCCATTTAAAAATTGGTATTGTGCTTGGTGGTGTAAGGCTTGCTTGCAGCTACTCAGCCATAAAAACATTTCGTGAAGCTACCAGCGCACAGCACAGTTTTTGTGCTAATATGTTGGAGGAGGTTTGTAAAGGCAGAATGTTTGGCTAGGTGGATGACTGTATACATGTGACAAAAGGGCTGAAAGTAAAACCTGAATTTAATGATTAAGAGGTGTGAGCCAATACTTTCCTCCATATAGTGTGTATCAATATTCTCTACTAAAGGTGATCTCCCAACTGGTAAACCCCTTTACTTATGTGCTCAAGGTGCCCTATCCACTAGTGCAAGCGGAGATCTGCCGCAAAGGGCAGACCCTAATTATTTATATGAACACTATGCAATAGTAATTGGAGCACCTACCAGAAGATATTATATATATATATATATATATATATATATATATATACATATATACAGTATATATATATATATCACAGGATCCACTATTACCAATAGGTGCTGAACTGAACAGAGCTCACCTCCTCCCCTCCCTGCACAATGACCTCTGCACAGGTCAGAGAAGCATACCCGCAACAGTCTCTCATAGAAGCCAATATATCCTGTGACCTATGTGGCTATTGTAATGCATATTTCTGAATGCTGGTAAAAGCAGCTCAGGCAAGATGGTCACCCCGATAATGTACAGAAAATAGAATTTAAAACATCTACAATCAGAAAAAATATATATCTGGTTTTAATTAGCTAAAAAAATAATTGGTTGATTCATTTCCATTAATATGGATGCAGTGGAGGAGAGGCTGCCGTAGACGTTTCATTTTTTGCTAACTTACAGGGAAATTTATTTAATCAGACAGATGATCGAAAGCCTATTTTCCCATGTCATCGACTTGGGTCCAGCCGCTCTAAAGACATTAGGTTGTTGGCAGGTCCGTATTGTCTCATCTGGTGTCCATGGCTGGTAATTCTACATCCCAGATTGTCATCCTGTCTGCAATTGCTATCCTGCTTCCAGAGATATTCTAGGGTAACAATGTCTAGCAGCAATTAATCTGACTGCACATAGGAAAATTATTCTCTAATTTAATGTAAGTCTATTATATTTAGATACAGTATGTTTATAGAAATAACAGGAGAATAATGAGTATGTAAATAAAATCCAAAATCATATTATTCTATACAGATGGTTCCTCATTCAGCTCTTAAAAAATAAACCTGTATCACAAATCCTTCTTAGATTTACTGGAGAATGTTTTGTACTTTAGTGATGAATGATTAGTTTCTAAATGGTTATGGTTGGATAAACCAAGCTGGTGGGAACTCTTAATGGTAAATATATATACAGTAAAATATTTTGGGGTGGCCACCAAATATTGCACTGAAAAATGGTCTTCAATGGAGAAGTCTTCTCAATGAGGTGGCTTTTTGGAGAGGTTTCATATACCAAATATCATATTTTGCTGCCCTGACGTAGTACCAGAAAGCTTTTAGTAATGAAGTAACACAGGCTCAAAGTTTGCTATAGACCTATGGTCCTCAGGAGCCAATCTTCCCAACCATGGCTGCTCTGTAGTGGTACGGGAGTGTGTAGATACCCAATAGATGCCATTTAGGCACAATATGTAAACTGATCTGTAAGCTCTGTTCTTGGCAGTGAGAATATTGGAGTGACTATTATGGTCACTTAAAATACCAAAACCACAATATAGGTTTGACAGACTCCATTATAAGTCGATGGCATGCATCGGGATTTATTGGAATTTGTTAAAAAATGGTAGATGTCATGGTTAAGTTATATGAGTCTATGGGTTTTATTCCCACATTTTTAGTCTTTGACTTTTCAAATTTTTTTTGTTAATGTTTTTGTTGATTTTAAAATGAAATCATATGAATCAGTGTGAAGATGAATTATTTCAGTTCAGTAATTTTTTTACCCATAGAATGACTATTATCACAAACAAGGCACTTGTCTACATGAAAAATCGCACCAGTATTTTGGCGAAAGATGTCTCTTACCTAAAGTAATTGCTGGCAGCAGCCAGTACGACGCGGTGACATGAGAACACGCTGTTGCCTACACACAACACTACATCCGTCAGTGAGTTCTCCAGCCGCAGGTTTTCTAGCCCATTCTGAAGTGACAATGTAAAGCCGGTATCATCAAATCGTCGGATATCTCCACTGGATTTTTCAATCAGTTCCCCCAATTCTTTGGGACATTCTCTGTTGAGCGAAACAATGAAGTCAACAGTGCTGTTTTCCAAGGATTCTCCCATTATTGTGACTGTAGGTAACTCAAAGTGTCTACTTCTGTGCTGCTATGCAGTTAGGTCACACTTCACAAGTGAAGCGGATTTCCTGCCAATGACTCCAAACTTATCTAAAACTGTCACACACAAAACAGGAAACCTTAAACTTTCTCAGTTGACAGTAAAAATACATTAATCTTATTGGTTACTACAGCTTGAGACAAAGTGCAAAGCACAGCCAAATAATATGTATACGAAATAATCTAGATAGTCGTTGTAAAGACTAATACACTATAGATTTACACTAATCATAGCGACAAAATAGAAAAGGCTATGAATATATCAATTCCTATGTTATCTCCATACCGTGCAGTCACAGAGTAGAGATAATAATTACAGTGATGTCACAACTAATGGTTTAGGATCATAATGATGTCACCGTAGAAGTCATGTATAATGCACATAGTGATGTTACAGTAAGTTATAAACATAATTACAATACAAGGATAAAGCATACAGTGATTTCAGTGCAAGGATCAATGACGTCATAGAATATTAATTACAAACATTACACAAGTATAATGCACACAGTGATGTCACAGTACAATTAGAAAAAGTGATGTCACGGTACAGGAATTATAAACATTATTACAATACAAGGATATAGCATAGCCACAAAGATTTAGTGGAAACCCAAACAGTCACCCACATAATTATTATCCAAGTATGATGTAAATCATTGTTAGGAAAGACGGGACCGAAATAGGACCATACAGGACAGACTGCATAAACTTAAATGAACCAACCAAAAAGAACTACAGTCACAAGTCCAAATTTATACAAAACATAGAAAAACTTTATTAAAGATAATATCAGGAAAATAGATAACAGAAGAGAACAATCACCGTGCCATCCACAGCACGTACAAAAATAGGGCAGGGGAGAGTTGCCTTATATAACATATCAAATACACGGAATGACCCTGCACAATATACACTCTAATCAAGTATACACATAGAAGGCCAGTTCATATGTCTGCATATATGAGACCATGCTCAGAACATGTACAAGCAGTAAGAGCAGCCACAGATTTAATATACATACCGGTCAACCGTGAGAGGTAAGAATGTAAGATGTACAGGCACAACACCCCTGTCCTCCCGACGCGCGTTTCGGTAAATGCCTTTCTCAAGGGGTATGTGGATGTACTCCTGGGTCCATTATATACGTATAAGTGGGGCTGAAATCAATTACGTCCCCCCCACACACACAACATCAAATTACCCAATCACGGGCACTCAAATCACATGGTCGTCCAGCACCTGAAGACACACGGGCCCCATGTGTCACAGATGAGCCGACACCGCGATGTACCGTGCCGGAAATGAGGCTCCGAAGACGCAGTACAAACAAGCGCTGGCCGAGCATGCGCAGTTAGTACCGAGCGGCCATGTTATTGAAGTCCACAGCTAAGGAACACAGCGAGGCCATCTTGGTGGAATCAGGCATGCACAGAAACTACCGCACAGCCATAATAATGCGGCCATCTTATTGTGGATAGATCCATATATATATATCTGTATTTTCAGCCGAACGAACTAAGGTACAATTACTAGCACGAAGCTATAGCCGCAATTCGGTCCCAGTATATAATGCCCTCCACCTCATAGAGAGGAACTTAGCATCTTAAATAATATGGACATTCAATAACAGCCATAATCTATCAACATAGTGCATGTTTAAAGGGGCACAACTGGCAAAATATACCACATTACAAGTATAAAGATGTAAAAATTCGTCGTATGGCTAGATATATAGGGAAAAGATCAAGATATGTCCATATTTAGGTATAAGAACCCAGAGTAAAGAATAATAAATACATATAAAAATACAAAAAAGAAAATACCAACAAGGCAAACCGTGAGAACAGCACCACTTCTCATTAGGTGAAAAAAGTGTGTAAAATACCGAATTATCCTATTATTGGCAACATCATACAACTATACCATGCTTTACTGAACATCACCTCCGACAGATCATAAATAATCTATAGAAACAGGGTAACACATCCATAATCCATCTAAAGTTGCACGTCACATAAAAGACTAATAATAACCTATGGACAGTATAACCGAATAATCATATCGTCAGTCAGGAAACGGGTAGTACAGTAACAAGCATAGTATGTATAGTCCATAGAGACAAAGTCCCGGATAGAGTACTTCGGCCATAATGGCCAGATGTTGATAGTAGCATTATCCTCAGGGGTCCTGATGTCAGCCATCATGATTCATGTCGTCTAAATATTCATAGGAGCAGACACCCATCCTCACGTGCCATAATACTAATACTAAAAGAAAAAGATAAATAAAACCTGTTAAAACCACATAAAACAAAGTACATGCGGGGATGCGCACAGGGACTGAAAAATGGAGCAACCGGCGGACTACAAAAATGGGGCAAAGGAAATATTCTCATTCAGGCCGTCCGGCTGGACAGTCTGGAGACGCCATATCCATTGCGTCTCAAGCATCCCAAGCCTTTTAGAGAGTTGTCCACCCCTAATATTAATTTTTAATGAATCTATGCCCCTAACCCTGAGGAGAGATGCATTGCATCCATGAAAATCCCTAAAGTGTCTAGGCAGGGTTTTGAGCATAGATCCGTCCGCGTGGCCAGAGGCCGCCTGTATACCCAACACATGCTCCCTGATCCTGACCTTTAGTTGGCACGTGGTCAGGCCTACATAAATAAGGCCACAGGTGCATGTGGCATAGTAGATTACATATCGTGTGGTACACGTAATGTGTTGTCTGATGGAATATGTCTTTGTGCCCTTAGAATTGGAGAAGGAGCTACAACTTTCCACATTTGGACAGGCGACACAGTAGCCACACGGACTACAACCTGATCTTGGTATAAATCTGTCCAGAAAAGTCGGGGGACGTTGGTTCACGCAGTGACTACGAACCAAATGATCCCGAAGATTTCTGGCATGTCTGAATGTCATGGAGGGGTGGATTGAAAGGAACTTCCTCATAATAGGGTCTATCATCAAAATAGGCCATGCTCTCTCCAACGCCTGGCGTATCTGGGCAGATTCTGAGCTAAAGGTAGTGATAAATCTTGATACGTCCTTACCATTTCCAGTAGGGCGATCATGGGCCCCATATATAAGATTTTCACGTGAAGTATGTTTGGCCCTTAGATATGCTTTTTTAATAAGATCTACCACTATAACCTCGTTCCCTAAATCGAACCTGTAACTCCTCAGCTCTCTTTTCAAAATCCGCATTGGTAGAACAAATTCGTCTGAGACGAAGAAATTGCCCTACCGGAACAGACCTTATCATGTGCCTCGGATGCCCGAGGTAGCATGTAAAAGGGTATTGGAGGACGTCTTTTTACGAAAAATATCTGTATTTAAGATCCCCTTAGAGTCTCTCTTTATCGTCACGTCCAAAAAGTCGATAGATTCAACGCTGGATATAAATGTCAAAAGGATGTTGCGGTCGTTGCTGTTCAGGAGAGATATAAACTGCCCAAGGTCGACGGATGTGCCCTGCCAGATGAAGAAGATGTCATCAATATACCATGTCCATAAAAGGACACGGTCGATTGATCCCTGTTCATCTGACAGGAAGAGGTCCCTCTCCCACAGCCCCAGGAAAAGACCGGCATACGAGGGCGCAAGGCCGCTCCCATGGCGGTCCCCTGGAGCTGCAGGTAGAAGGACCCCTTGAATACAAAAAAATTGTGGGTGAGGGTGAATTCCAGAAGTTCCAGCAGAAGTGATCTCATACCATTAGAAAGCGACGAGGTTTCCAAGAAAAATTTAACAGCATGAATGCCATCTGTGTGTCTAATATTGGTGTATAGAGATTCAACATCCGCCGAAACTAATAGAGTCTCACCCTCTAAACACAATCTGTCGACCCTGCGCAGAAAATCCCCAGTGTCCTTAAGAAAGGACGGAAGACTAGTTACAAGAGACTGGAGGTGGAAGTCTATCCACCTATTAACATGCTCCAGCAGGTTACCCCTACCAGAAATTATGGGTCTGCCGGGTGGAGACTGGAGGCCTTTATGTATTTTTGGGAGTAAATAAAATGTTGGTATTGCAAGGATCAATGACGTCATAGAATAAGAATTATAAACATTATACAAGTATAATGCACACAGTGATGTCACAGTACAATTAGAAAAAGTGATGTCACAGTACAGGAATTATAAACATTACAATACAAGGATATAGCATACACTGATGTCACAGTGCAAGGATCAATGACGTCATAGAATAAGAATTATAAACATACAAATATAATGCACACAGTGATGTCACAGTACAATGATCAGCGAAGTCGTAGCGCAAGAATTCTAAACATCACACAAATATAATGCACACAGTGATGTCACACAGTACAATTAGAAAAAGTGATGTCACAGTACAGGAATTATAAACATTATTACAATACAAGGATAAAGCATACAGTGATGTCACAGTGCAAGGATCAATGACGTCATAGAATAAGAATTATAAACATTATACAAATATAATGCACACAATGATGTCACAGTACAATGATCAGCGAAGTCGTAGCGCAAGAATTCTAAACATCACACAAGTATAATGCACACAGTGATGTCACAGTACAATTAGAAAAAGTGATGTCACAGTACAGGAATTATAAACATTATTACAATACAAGGATAAAGCGTACAGTGATGTCACAGTGCAAGGATCAATGATGTCATAGAATAAGAATTATAAACATTATACAAGGATAATGCACACAGTGATGTCACAGTACAACGATCAGTGAAGTCATAGCACAGGAATTCTAAATATCACACAAGGAAAATGCACACAATGATGTCACAGTACAAGGATTAGAAACAGTCAAGTCAGAGCACAGGGATTATAAACATTAGAATACAAAGATAATGCCCACAGTGATGTCACATGACAAGGATTAGAAACAGTGGTATCACAAAACAAAAACAAAAAAAATGACATCATGTACTCTGGCAAGGTGTTACAAGTAGAGATGAGCGAATACTGAAATATTCAGTTCGGATTACGATTGCCGTATTTGCAATATTCGCCGAACTCCATTGGAGTCACTGGGAGCACAGATGAGCGATTATGTTCGTAAATGATCGTCAAACATAAATTCAGCATGAATATGATACGAATATGGCAAACTCGAATTCGGCAATTGTTTTCAGAACATATTCGCTCATCTCTAATTATAGGATCCTTGTACTAAAAGATTTCTATTCCTTAGCACTTTGTTATATGTCCACGTGCATATGTGTCATGAATCCCCAATGGCTAGGGATAGCACAGGATAAGCAAAATATAATAAATATCGGACGAGCTCTAGGGTGATGGAACCTGGGCTGACCGCTGCCCTACGCCTGACAAACGCAACTAGAGATAGCCAGGGAGCGTGCCTACGTTGGTTCTAGACGCCACGCACCAGCCTAAGA